>NC_136264.1:187113502-187366002 GCF_964187855.1 Myxine glutinosa | reverse complement strand
AGGGAGTAGAATAGAGGGATTAGGAAACAAATTTGAGGGATTAGACAATAGATTAGGGGAAATACAGGAGGGGTTAATGGGGGTAGAAAACAGAATGGCCGCTCAAGAGAATCAAATGGAAGGGATGAAAAAGGGGTTAGAGGGGTTAGAAAACAGTATGGAAGGCAAATTGAGGGACATGAGGGACGAAGCGGAAAGGGAAGTTTAAAAAATGGGGCAGCAGATAGAGGGGGTCAGAATGGGGGTAGAAACTAAATTGGATGCTCACAGGGAGGAAATGGAGCAGATGAGGGTGGCATCTGGGCAGGAGATGCAAGTGATGGGAGAGGAGATCAGAAGAGGTGTGAGTGAGGAGGTCGGAGGAGTGCGCGAGGAGGTGAGGCACTGTAAGGAGCGCATGGAGAAGGAGGTGAGATAGGGGACTGTAAAATTGCAAGGTGGTATAGAGGAGTTGACGCTGGGAGTAGAACAGCTGACGGAGGGACAAAAAGAACTAACGGACCAGGTAAAGAAGAACACAGCGGTAATAGGAGGGTTAAAAGCGACACAAAACGACCTAAAAAATGACTTGATAGCGACACAGAGGCAATGTCAGATGGTACGTGAGGGACTGACAACGAGGTTGGACGAGGTGACAGAGGTAATGGAGACGAAGGACCGGCAGGTGAGGACGCACATAGAAACGGTCAAGGTGGCCTTAGAGGACGAGCTTGAGGAGACGCACCGGGAAATAAAAGAGGTGAAGAAGAAGTGGAAGAAGGGGTGAGCGAAATTAAGAAGCGACGGAGAGGGGATAAGAAAGAGATAAAGGAGGAAGTAAAAGAATTGGTCCAAAGTCTGTGTTCGGATCGTGATGATGTGCTTATTAACCGGATGAGGGATTCGCAGGTGATGGAGGAGAAGCGAAGAGAAAGAGGACCCGGTGTAAGTGGTGACCAATATGGTCGTGCGTATGATGCGCCAGGTGATTTAATAAGCTTGGGGGTCGAGATGGACCCGGGTGTTCGTGAGAGGCCGTTGGTGAAGTGTGCGACAGGTCTGGTGTGCGAAAAAGGAGGTGTGCGAGAAAGTCCGACTCTGGGGTGTGTGAGGAAAAAGTGCGTGCCAAGGAGTGAGGGTGCTGTCGAGAGTGAGTCGGTCGTAGCACGTGTGCGAGGGAGCACATGGAAGCGCGTAGTGAGGAGTGTTACGGAGGGTGTAAAGGGAGAATGCACGCCTGTGGTGAGTGTTACAGAGGATGTAACGGGAGAGGGTGTGCGAGAAAGATGTGTGACGGACAGGTGCATGGGGAAAGAGTGCGCTGTCAAAAGTAAGGAAGAGTGTACACCTGTGGTGAGTGTTACAGAGGGTGTAACGGGAGAGTGTGCGCGAGAAAGGTGTGTAACGGACGGGTGCATGAGGAAAGAGTGTGCTGTCGAGAGTAAGGGTGAGTGCATTGTCAAGAGTGGAGGTGAGAGTAGTGAGAGTGACACGGAGCGTGAGTTGGTGGTGACAGGTGAGCGAGGATGTACACCTGGAATGAAAGGATGCACACCTGGAATGGTAGAGCGTGTGTGGGAATGCACACTTGAATTGGTCGTGAGGCACGTGGTTGGGTGTGCGGGTGAAAGCACACCTGTGATTGTCACAGAGGAGGTGACCGAGGAGGGGGCGCGAAGAGATGTGTTGGTGAGGTGTGCGAGCGACGAATGTGTGCCAAGGTGTTCGGTGGTCAGGTGTGTGACCAAGTCGGTGAGCGGAATGAGTGTACCGAGGTGTGTAAGGAAAGGTACGAGGAGCATGGGAACAGCTGGAGGTATGAGCAAGAAAGGGGTAGCGTATGCGTGTAAGCATGCAGGTGAAGCATCGACGGTAACCGGGTTAGCGGTTAGAGCGACTTATAGCCGAATCGGGCCCTCGGTGCGCGTCGGGCAGCTTCTCGTGCCGCGAGGACCAGCGGGGATCCGAACCACGGCGGTTTCGAAAGAACCGCCATACGCGATCCACGCTGTGCCTCGCTTGGAACGGCCGCGTCCGGGCTCCACTAGGCGGAGCGGGCAGCCCGATAGGAAGGGTCGTCATGGCGACCACTTTCTATTGAGACGTGGAGGCAGGTCGAGATCGGGACATTGGATGGCTCCACGCCGAGGTGGTGCGTGGGACCTCGGCCCGGGTAAGCCCCCGTCCCTGCCACGAATGCGGGACGTATCCAGCCGCTGGCACAAAACAACCCGTATTTATTGCTCGGCTGTACGAAGCTGGGTTGTAGACGTGAATTGGCGCACCGAGAGGATCTAATAAGTCGACGGATGATGATAATAGTGATAGTGGTTTTGATCCAAAATTTAGAAAAGTGAATAGAATTGGCAGTAAATAGAAAATTTTTGATTTGTTGAAATTTGATGTGCAAAATTGGTAGTGGGAGATGCCCGATGTGGTGGGATGGCAACTCTGTCATCCCTCACCAACTGTGGGGGCAAATGCGCAATAGTTTATGGGGTGTATGGCAGTGAAAACTAGCCCGGGTGGGTTAGGATATTGTGTGTAGGGATCTAGCGAAGATGACATTAGGTAACGTTAAGGTTTAGATAGTGACTGATACCTGTAGTGGGGACGCAGGTAGATTAGTATGGATGATAATGACGAGGGAGCGCAATAGTTTAAAGGGACGACTGGGAAGCGCAAGTTTCAGAGGGGAGTAGTTAGATGAGATGATGCTGTGTGAGAACTGGACAGGTGTGTGGAGCAGTGTATGAGTAGTGAGTGTTGTGGATCAGCGCGAATGCGCTTGGGGGAGAGAAGGGTGCAGGCGGCACCAAGTATGAGAGCACAGGTGTGCAAGTGCAGGTGTGTGGAATATATGGAGTAAGTGGTACGGAGTGGTGTGCATGGTGCGAAGGTGTGGATGGGGGAAGAGTGGACCCCCTTTTCACGAGTACCCGGGGAGGGTAGTTTAAAGAATAGTTAGAAGGTATAGGTAAATTGTGGTTGGATATTGGCATTTGTGGTGCGGTTGCAGAATGGTATTGTGGATGGGTGCATTAGTGTTGTGGAAATGGCTGGGCGTGTAGCCTGTTAGTGTGTGTAGTTGGTTTGGGCACTCCACCACTGTGACGATGTCGGCCAGGTGAGGCCGCAGGTGGGCTCTGGGAGCCGTTAGTGTCAGTGGGTGCCTGAGGATCCCGGGTGTGGATCGGGCAGCCCGTGCCAGAGAGGGCACTGAGGGGGTGAGAGTGCGAGAGGGCCTTCCCCAGTTAGTTAGGTTAGGGTGAGGAGCAGGTAAGCTCGGGTGGCAACTACAGTGGTGGAGGTGTGCAGGTGGGTAGACCTGCTGGGAGAGCTACACGTCACAGCCCAGAAATTGTGCGAGGGCACCGGGAGATGAATCGGGGGAGTGAGACCCCAAATTGAGAAGCACCACAGTTTGGTCAATGGGAATTGGTTTTTAGAACCCATAGTGTAAGTTGGCCAATGGATTGGCAGGGAAAGACCCCGGGTAATGTAAAGTTGTTTTAAAGTCATTTAGGAAATAGTTAGGATTGATGAACCTGTCGCACCATACGCAGCCACTTACCTGAGGTGATGATGATGACTCCACACCTGTGTTCCTTTGTTCTGTGTTGCAGGAAGGGAGAATTGCTGTGTGGATTTGTGAGACGCATCACGACGTGGATGAGACATTGGGGTGATTCCATCTCTCCCTCCTTAGGAGGGACTGATGATGAATTGGTGATGGCAAAATTTGATGTTGAGTTGGAGATGGCAAATTTTGATGTTGAGTTGGAAATGGCAAATTTGATTGGTTAGGAGGGAGAGAAGACGAATATGGTTTATGGGAGGAACGGGGAAGACAGTAGGGACGTTTGTTTGATGTGTAAAGTAGATGTTTATGGGTAGTGTTGTGTTTTGTGGATACCGTAAGGGGTAAGGGAGGGGCAATGTAGGTTACCTGGTGGGGGGGGGGGGCGTACGGTAGGAACGTCCCTGTCTCACCTGGTTCCCATGTGCCCCCAGTGTGCATTACCTTATACTGCATGCACTTTTGCGCCCTTACCACCTTACTCACTTGTCTTCTTTTTGTCTCCCACCTCCGAGGATCTGGCTTTGGGGCAGAGAGAGAGGAGAGAGAGGTGCTGGCTCCGCAGTTGTGGGCCTGTACTTCCGCTGCTTGCTGCCTGGATCGATACACCATATGGACCGCAATTTTGGTGGCCGCCCACAATGGACCGCAGTTCTTTTGCGGGCAAGCACCACCCGTTGATGGACCTCTGGTTCAATGTGGCGCCTATGCCATACAGGTGAACCACTTATAGTTGGCCCCCCTGATGGCCACAATTCAGAAATGGACGCGGTTGGCGCCTTTCTTTATTCCTAAAGAAGCCAGAAGGCCAAGTGCACTCCATGAAGGCAAGACCAGCGGCAGAACATCGGCCGGCTGCGACACCACCGGTGATTATTGAACACTTTATTGGTGCACCGGATGGTGCTGACTGTGTGTATGGGGTGGTGCTTTTGGTGCTTGGACGGGGTGCTCTGCACATTATTAAAGGCCGTAGGGCCACAGGGCACTCGTGGGTTGGTGTATCGATGCTGGCATGCGTGCTCTCTCTATGCGTAACATCTGCATGTGTTCCTCAAAGAACAGGTCCTGGATCGTAGTGTAAATATCAGTGTAGTCTTGTATAAATGATGCTCCCTACCGGCTGTATGTTTAGTTTGAGGATTCTTTCCGCGATTCGGTTATCCTGTGGGTGTGTTTCTGTGAGGAGAAGGGTGCAACGTCGCAGGGGGACATATTTACTCATTTGTGAACATCTGTAAAACTGCCGCACTCAGGGTTGAGTTAATAGTAGAGGGAACTACATCTGAGTGCCACACTAAAGTAAGTAAAAATTTATCGGGTCGGGACGCCCCGAGGTAGAGAAGGGTGCAATGTTGCGGATATGAGATTGGCCTCCATCCATATCCGCTTGTAAATATTCCCCTATTTCCTCCATACTTCCCAACTATCCCCAATCCCCCATTCCCTAGTCCCATTTCCTGTAAACAACACTCTGTAGACCCGACCTTCCCCTATTTCCCCCATTAAATGTCGCATCCAGGTCCACCGCATCTCACGTAGACAACTATAGGACATCTTGCTAGTTATTCTTAGTCTATGTCAGTTAAGGACTCGTTTCCATTAATTCTGACTCTTCGTTGCACCAGAATGTGATTGTATGGCACCGTTAGGAAGTTTAGGACCTCCCAATACCTCCCCGCAGCTCTTCCTCATGGTACAACAACAACAACAACAACAACAGCGGCGCGGGGAGTGTGCGTCCTCACTCCGGCTTGGTTGGTAGGGGGTGTTGAAAGGGCACCAAGCCTTTCCAACGAGCCGCCATCAAGCATGTGCTCGACGGGGTTACCACGTAGGGGCTCGCTGTCAGCTCCTCGTCAAGGGCGGAGCCCGGTAACCCCCCGCACCCAATAGAAGCGGCGGACCGATTCCATCTGGGGCGGAGCCAACGAGCCGAGGGCGTGTCACTCCCCGCTGAGCATTCGCAGGAAGAGGGAGGTGACGTCAGATGCGCCCTCAGCTTGGACAGAGAAGGACGCCACCTCCGAGCGCTGTGACACCGACCCGCATCTCTGGACTGGACTGAGCTGTATCCTGTCCCTGAGCCAAGGTGCACCTTGCGCTATCGACTGCCTGTCCTTTTCTGCCATCAATCCCTGTGTAAGTCAGTCTTGTTCCGTTTGTCTGTGGTCTGTCTGGGATAGATAAGATTGTGTCTAAGTGCCTATCTCTTCTGTGCTTTACCTCATACCTTGTAATCTACCCCTTTTCTCCACCACCAATTATATCCTCCTCCGGAGGTCTTGAGAACTGTACCCCTTGTGTCGTTTCATTTATCCCAGTCGTTGTGTCCTTTCCAAATCATTGATTTAGCATAGCGCGACTTGGTCAACGTCGGGTGGGATCGGGTGAGTTGGGGAAGAATCGGGGGAATTGTTAGGTCGCGGCAATACCACCGCTCGGTAAATAACATCTAATCCGCGATCCGTAACAATATGTTTGTGGGTGTATATGTTTGTGGGTGTATATGTGTGTGTGTGTGTGTGTGTGTGTGTGTGTGTGTGTGTGTGTGTGTATATGTGTGTGGGTGTGTATGTGTGTGCATGTGTATATATGTGTGTGGGTGTTTATGTGTGTGTATGTGTATATGTGTGTGGGTGTATATATGTGTGTGTGTGTGTGTGTATATATGTGTGTGGGTGTATATATATGTGTGTGTGTGTGTGTGTGTGTGTGTGTGTGTGTGTGTGCGTGCGTGTATATGTGTGTGGGTGTATATGTGTGTGTATGTGTATTTGTGTGTGTGTGTGTGTGTGTGTGTGTGTGTGTGTGTGTGTGTGTGTGTGTGTGTGTGTGTATTACCTGAATTCGACGTGCTGTCTGTCTGTCCAATCTCATGACAACACGTCGATTCCCTGACTGTGGCCATTGCTTGGCAGTGACCACATGTACACCTGCAACAAAACATGACACTCATCAACACATTATGTTATGTCCATAAGCGGCGATACTTAAAATACTTGTCATTCATGGAAGTATGTACATTTATATTTAGTTAAGAACTCACCCGTCACTGTTTCCCATTCTGGATGCTTCTTCCTCGACATTTGTGTTTCGCGGTCTGCCATTAGCCTGATTAGCGTCGCGCTCCGGCTCGAACATATAGGGTTTAATCCCAGCAAAATCCACATTAAATTCCTCAATCTCTTCTCTGACAAATCCATCGCAAGAACTTCCTTCATCCTCCGAAAATTCCAGCACAAACTCGCTCTCACTCCCAATCAAATCCTCAAATTCCACAAGTATTTCTGCACTCGCTGATGCCAAGGTTGTTGACCTCGATAAGCCTATTGTCTTTTCCTGACGTCACAGATGCGCCCCGCCCACTTTTGAAATTCATTCGGGAAATTTCCAGGAAAAAGTGTTTTTCTCATCGTTAAAATAATATTTCAAAGATTTCATTTCAGTAAAACATAACTTCAGGATATATTATATAATAAGGCCCAATATATATTATCACTTTACTTGCACTTTAAACTATGTGGTTCTAAAAACCGAATTCCCATTGCCCACTCTGTGATGCCATCCGAATTTGGGTCTCACTCCCCAATTTTTCATACTGTGCCCTTGCACAATTTCAGGGCTGGGTCGTGTGGCTCCACTGGCAGGTCCAACTACCTGCGCACCCCCACCACTGAAGTCGCCACCCGAGCTTACCTGCTCCTGCGACTACCTATACTGGGGAAGGCCCTTCCTGGCTCTTTACCCCCTGATGCCCACCTTGGCATTGGGCAACCCGGGTCCTTCCTTTGGATCCTCAGGCCCCAATCCACAACTCACAACTACCCTAACTGGCTCCCAAAGCCTACATGTGGCCTCACCTGGCCGACAAACTACCAGTGGCGGAGTGCCCCAATAACCATACGCACCAATTAAACCACACGCCCAGCCATTTCACTGACTCATGCACCCTCCAAAGCACTACTTTGCCACTACCTGCACCACAGGTGTCAATATCCAAACAATTTACCTGAGCCCTCTACCTGACTTTACACTACCCACCCCAGGCTTTCTTGAATGGGTCCATCTCCCCCCATTCACTCCTTCACACCATGCATTCCACACCTTTTATTCCACACCAAGCATTCCATACCATTTATTCGCACACCAAAGATCTTGCACACCATTTTGTGCTCACACACCACTTTCGTCTTGCACACCATGCAAGTCAATTCACACACCTGTTGTCTCGCACACCTGTTGTGCTCACACACCCGCTACCACAATTCCATTTATTTCCACACACAATTCCTCACACACACAGCATCATCTATCTAACTGCTTTTCCCCTAAAACTCGTGCTTCCCCATCGTCCCATTAAACTATGCACTCCCTTCGTCATTAACAACCATCTAAATTACCTACGTCCCCACTATAGTTCAGATGTCACTACTTAAATCTCATGTCCTCTACAGTCTGCTAAATCCCTATCAATTATCCTAGCCCTCCCTCGGCTAGCTTCGGTGCCCCGTGGAGGTAACCATCGCTGGCCCCCCATGTGCCTAACATTGCCATCCCCCTAATCTAATGCTCATGGGCCCTGACCATGTGAGGAATGGTTAAACTACCATTCCTCCACGTAGGGTACACCAGTGCCGTATATTAACAGAGTCTGGCCAGCCTTTGATCTGCTCAACTACCGCCGTGATTGGTCGAGCCCGCGTCACGTGGTTTACAGGCGCCATTTTGCATACCACCTCAGGCCTCAGCCGGGCAGCTTTCCCGCTGCACCCATTCCGTGCCATTGCTTCATATCGTTGCATATTTCATTTGAGTAATATTTCAATAAAATCAACCAATATGGTGCGTTGTGCCGCTTGGGGATGTTCCGTTAGACCAGGACAAGGTCGTATAATGCACAGATTTCCTCGAGACAAGGAACGAAGTGCTATTTGGGCGGTTAAAATACGCCGAGTTGGATGGAATCCATCACCTTACTCATATTTATGTTCGGTAAGTGAAATCGCTTAATATATATTGGTTTCAAATCAAAAGTGACATGACACGTGTGTATTAGGTCTCTGGTGAGCTTAACATTTATTTAGTCAACCATATATATATATTATACATATTCCCAGTATTTTTTTTTTTTTTTTTTTTTTTTAATACATATTCCCTGTAACATATTTCGTGTACATATGCAGTGTATAGGGTGTATATATAAAAGGGATTATGTATAATAACTGAAAATCAGGTATTATACATAATCCCTTATTATACATATACCCTGTAACATGCACTGTTTATATATGCTTATATATCAGGAAATACTTGTTTATGACGCAATATTTGTCACTGTTTGTGTCAGTTTCCTGAGTAAAGTGTTCTTTGAAAACGTAACATTTAGTTTCGACCGGAGAGCATGGCAGCAAAAGTATGGCAATGCAAGCGCTTGTCAAGAAATTGAAATAGGATATACTGTATGTATATACACGTACACATTTGATATATATATATATATATATATATATATATATATATATATATACATACATACATACATACATACATACATATATATATATATATATATATATATATATATATATATATATATATATATATATAATCTAAATATATCACCAAGGTTATAATGTTTAATGGCGGATTTCTTCAAGAATAACAAATAAACAATGTACCTCTGAGTCTGTTTACTTTTTTTTTTTTTTTTTGCTGATTATGGTGCGATTCAAGTTATAACAACATTTGTGAACCCAAGCTAATGAATAAAATAATAGACATTGTACTTTCGTAGCATTATGGGAATATTGTATGTTACGTTTCCAGATAATAGATGAAAACTAGTATACAAGCTCCATTTTATCAAATTACAATTTCATGCCAAGAGAAATAAAATGTATCAGTATGCTGTATGCAGCTGACAATAAATCGTGTGCCGCGACAGGCAAACAATTCGTGTGAATAAATGACGCCGCTTGCAGATTTTATTATTCCAATAACAAACAACACGTCACTTTAACTTGAATTAGTTGTTCCTCATTAAATCTGCGACCAAACAGTAGTAACATCGATTCCCTCGTCACAGAACTACAGGATTGCCATAGCTGACATACATCTGACAGTGCCAGCGCGTGAAGTTAGGTATGCAACATGGCGCCAGTATTTCAGTTGGCCAGACTCTCAATATACACGGCACTGGGGTACACTATTTCCATCAGTCCGCTACACTTGAGCCTCTTCGTGTGGAAATACATCGTCACAGCTCGGCTTCGAAAGGCCGAGCGATCCATGCAGGTGGTTGGTCGCCTGTATGGGGTGTCTGCCCGGCATTTTCGATCCAGGGGAGGAGGCATGGATGGGCCGAGTTGCAGGGGCCCATCCCTGCGCGGGGCCTCGCGGTCCCACGCACGATGGCCCAACAGCCCACGGTCGGAGCACCGCACCCGCAAAGGTGCGCGGCTCCGAAATCTCCTACCTTCCCTTGAACCTTGCCGATTGCCTTTCCCGCCACAGTGCGGCACCAACCATACAGGGCGGGGTCTGGCACGGGTCGTGCATGGTGGTCCTTGTGAAATCGCCGCACCACCGATCCCGGCCGGTCCCTGCCACACACAACTCACCGAAGGCTCACGTCGGCTATCCGTCGCACTAAACGCTACCCCGCTCGGTGTCGATGCTTGAGCCACGTTCTCACCACTCGCGACCCACTCCGCACTCGCACACCCAGGCGTCCTCATGCCCCTCATACATTCTGTTACAGCACACTCTCCTTCCACGTCCTCTGGTGTGCATTCTCCCTCACACACCATACTCGCACCTGCACACCTAGGTGCACTCACCCCCTCACACACTTCGTTACACACTTTTCCTCCACCCAGTCTGTAACACCCACGGGTGTGCACTCTCCTGTTACACACCCAATCATCGCACTCTTTCTCTCCACGCACTCTTCTCGTGCACACTCTGTAACACACTCTCCCGTTACCGCACACTCTGGCGCACACTTTTCTCTCTCACACCCATGCTCCGGTGCACACTTTTCTCTCACACGCGCGCCAGTCGCCCTCGTAAACCGCACAATGGACCTTCCACGACCGCCCGGGTTTCGTTTCTCTCCCAAGCGTGCCAAAAACCCATTCGCGCCAAACACATTCGCGCCATTAATTCTACTCACCTTGGGGACCTCTTTTTCCGTCAGCACCTGCAAACTTTCCATTTGGTTAGCAATCCCGACATCATGGTGCAAATACAAACTTTGCGTGCATTCCATCTCCTTCTCCCGCGATTCATTTCCTGATTCTACTGTCTCTTCGGTTTCAATTATTTCTTTTTCTAGCTCGACGACCGCAGGTGCGCATGAAATTTCTTTGTCCTCCAATTCGACGACCGTCGGCTCTTTTACACCCTGTGTCGATTCCTCTATAGCCCCAGTCAACTTAGCTGTGCTGTGCTCTACCTCGCATTCTACACGTTCCTCACACCACGTCACCTCGTCGCGTACCAATGCGACCTCCCCGCTCAACATGCGCCCAATGTTCTCCCCTGCCTTTTTTATGTCACACCTGGATTCCTCCCTCATTTCCTTCAATCTATCACCCATTCTTTTCATGTCCCGGGTGGATTTGTCACTCGCCATTTCTATGGTTGCTCGTAATTGAGTTAGGAGTATGTACAGGTCCGAAACCGCTGGCACCGCGGGCTCGGCTCTCGCAGCCACGTGCGAGGCGCCGCCATTTTCTTCGCCAGCTACCGCCCCCTCAGCAATTTCTTCCTCTTCTACCAACTCTTCCTGTGGGTCCTGGGTTATCAATTCTACCTCTACCTCGTCTTCTACCCCCACAAGCAAACGACCGTCTTGGCTAGCCATAGTACGAATACAAATTTGGATCTTAAATTAAATTTCGTCTGCTCGCAATTTGGAGCCAATTCGTCCAAAAAAATTTTGTTAGGGTTCAAATCCCCACTCCTAACTACCAATTGTTACGGCCAATATGTACAATTTGTGTCCAAAATTTTTTCCAGGGTTCCAAATCCCACTCCTGACACCAATTGTTATGGTTTTCCGCCGCCCTTCCTAACCTTACCAAGGGGGGATTAAGCCCCTTGTTCTTTCTGGGCCTGGCGTAACCGAGACTTGAAACGCCTCTTCTGGGCAAACGCACGGTAGGGTTTCAGGACCAAGTCTCGCACGTACCTAAATACATGCGCTGCCACGGAAGCAGGGAATCAATCCTTGCACGAGCCACGTGTAAATTGAGTACACAGAGCGGGTTGCGTACCACGTGGTCCGTGCAGTTTTATAGTATTGGAACCCGATTCAAGCGGTTCTATTCGTACCGCGCTTAGTCAATGATGGAAAACACAAGACGGTTCAATAAAAGGAATAACACAATTTAATTATTATTTACACAAGTATGTACAATTTGGTAGAAAGCAGACACAGAGCAGAACTTAATCAGTCTTATAATAAACCCCAGACACAGGCCTGATCACACTCACACAGGGGAATCGCAGGTAGAATGGTGTCCATGCGCTGCCGTGGTCATCCAGGAACGGCGGCCCGGCGTGCTCTCCACGGTCCCAGCACGTCCCGCGAAGATGGCAAGCAGGTGGTGGAAAAGGATCCTCACAGCGCGTCTCTCGAACAAAAGGGCAGATGATGGGGCCGGAAGGCGGGAAGGAATGTACGCGTCTCTCGGCGCGGCTGGGCGGTTCCACAGTGCGTTTAGTAACCAGTGCGCTCTCACTCGCGTAACCCAGTGAAATAGAGGCTCGGCCTTAAGCTCAACCGAGCGTCCACTTTAATAGGAACGCTTATAGTTGGTTCATCCGCATCTTTCTCCGATCTCGTAACTCTCATCAATACTCGAACCTCTCCGCACTCAACTCCTGCTCATCCCGAACTGCTGCTTCAAACTCCTCGTACTCAACTCACTCGTGGGGGCTTTGCGCAACGGGTTATATCGACATGCCCTGAGCCTTCTCGAACGTTCCAACCACACCCCGTGATGCCGTGCTGCAGCCACACCCTCTGAGCCCTGATTGGCGGCTCGCGCTTACCGTCAGCTTCTCTGCCGTCCCCATTCGGTCCCGACTCGACCTGCTAGGCCTGCCTCGTGTTAATTCGCGCCAAAAAGCCAAAAGCAGCACAAATACACGTAAGAGGCATAAGGCAATGGAAGTATGAAAAGGACCTACTCTCATTATTCTACTCAATGCAAGACTAACACAGGAAAAGGACTATTCTCACACATACTATGAAATAACTGAACTATCGCGAGGCTATGTGTTGTTGTGTGACTAACTATGAGGGGGAAATTTAACCTTTATTGCACAAAACTCAAAACCGCAACAATATATATATATATATATATATATATATATATATATATATATATATATATATATATATATATATATATATATATATATATATATCCATTTAAAAGGAAATTGTTTTTAGCCGCGTCGCAGACGCTGCTCATAGAGTGCCCTCTGCTGTTGTTGTTGTTGTTCCTCATCTTCTTCTTCTTCTTCTTCTTCTTGTGCTTGCAGAGAAGACAAAACCTCAAAGCTCCACCCATTCTGGGAACCATAGCTCCACCCATTCTGGGAGAGCCTTCATATAAACAAATATCCACCATTTTATTAACTCGCATAGCTTTGAGGCCTGTTTTGTAGGCCCGTGGTGTCTTCCTCTCTCACACAGTTTTATTTCAAATCAAATTCGATATATCATTTCATTTTTCACAGTCGCTAACATAGTTTTAGACTCGGTTGAAAAAAAACGGGAAGAAAATCCGATGAAAGTTGCCCTTTATAGAACGAAATGAATTCTCAAAGGCCTGTAACTTCAAGTCCATTGAAAAAAATTTTTTTTTAATCGCGGCATGGTCAGTCATACACCGCCCGAAATAAGAGACGGGAAAATGCAGAGATATATTTAAAATTCGTCCATTTGATGACAATCGTCACGATGAAATATTTAATTTATACGTCGTCACAATAATGTGGAGAGAGGAGCATAGCTTCGTTCACGTGTCGCCACATACGGGAAATTGCCGAGATATATTTTTTTTTACAATCACGGCAGTGTCAGTCATACACCGCCTGAAATAACAGACGGGAAAATGCCGAGATATATTAAAAATTCGTCCATTTGATGACAATCGTCACGATGAAATATTTAATTTATACGTCACAATAATGTGGAGAGAGGAGCATAGCTTCGTTCACGTGTCGCCACACACGGGAAATTGCCGAGATTTTTTTTTTTTTAATCGCGGCATGGTCAGTCATACACCGCCTGAAATAACAGACGGGAAAATGCCGAGATATATTAAAAATTCGTCGCCACACACGGGAAATTGCCGAGATATATTTTCACTTTGCACAAAAATAACATCAAGTAATCGAATCAATAGGAATGTCCTGTGCCTATAACATCGACGTTATAGGCACAGCTGCATCTAGGCATTGTGTAACATCGACGCGGCTTTTGTTTTAATTAAAACTTTTTGTACTTGTTTTTTTATGTCACACACATGTACGAGTCCGTATCGCTATGGTAGAGCAACTGAACGAAGTGAATGCAACTCCTCATTCCTACAAAAAAACATGCAATAACATCGTTCCTGCTCATAAAGACTTCGCCTGCAATTGAACTATTTATATTATGTCATTTGTTTTAATATGAAACATTTAAATAATTAATCAATCTATTAAGTATTTATGCAGCACTGTGGCCTAATTATTGTTCAAGCGTTTAATCCTCATCTGCTTTTCCAATGTAATACTTCGAAAGTAAAGTAAAATGACATAAATCTCTGATGGTGTAGCCAAAACAATTCCTGCTGCTGTTGTCATCGAGGTACATAATAACAGGGTTAAAATGTTAGTCCTAGCAATTCGCATGGTTCCAGCTTTGTTGATACAGGTTGATTGTTTTTTGTCCACCTCTCATTGATTGTCATTGTCATTGATTGATCTGATCCTTTCATTGATTGACACATTGATTGTCCACCTCTCAACTCCAGCAGTGATCCTTTATTACTACGCTCGGTGACATCATCTCCAGAAATCTCTCCTGGCAGCCTCACATCCTCAATATCGCCAAATCTGCCTCCAAGAAACTTGGTTTCCTCTTCAGAGCTCGCAAGCACTTCAACTTCAACTCCCATCAGCGTTTCACCCTCCACAAATCCCAAGTGAGAAACGGGGATGGAACACTGCTCTCATGTTTAGGGTGGTGCTCCTGCGTCATTCATTGGTATTCTGGATCGCATCCAAGCCAAGGCTGTCTGACCGATTAACAATCCGTCTTTGTCTCGCCATCACCAAACGTTGGGCTATCGTTGAACAGTCTCTTCCCTGTGCCTCTACTACCACGACCATGTTTTGAGAAATGAAAATAAAACCTTGATGCATTGTCCAAGTTATGAGACACAATGGTTAAGGAGCCTTAGATAAAACACTTTCGGTGCTGGTGGGAGGGGGGGGGAGAAGAGGAACACACACACACACACACACACACACACACACACACACACACACACACACACACACACACACACACACACACACACTCTCAATAAAGTGTATACAGACTATATATAGGCCTACATACATACTCATACATATGTATACACATACTTTTTTGTATATATGCACATATATAAAATGTATATATATACACAAATAATTAAGTTAAGCACCCCCCCCGTTTTTTTACAACCTCGCACATTACAAGTTTGTTGTCGTCAAAACAGTGTAATATACCCATGATATTGCTATATTTTCTGGAGAAGTGATATTATGGTCACATAAAAACATAACAATCATGCCGTTTTCAATATTTTATTCTGAATAATTTAAGGTGAAATTTTTTGGGAATTTTAGGCATATTTTCACCTCAATTTAAGTATGGAGCTATAGGTCCATCACGGACAGTGTGGATGACGTTTATGTTTTCTAACGTACAGTCATTGTTCTGAGAAGACCTCTAGCGATCTTTGCGTCAATAACGTGTGTAGGACCCACGTGATCGGATCACTGACTCAACCAATCACTTTTTTTCACTTTGATCACTCAATTTCATCAATGGATAATTGCTAATGTCATACCAATCATTATTTGATCTCACATACCTTAGAATATATGCCAATGTATACATATACACAAAGAATATATATTAGGGGGTGCTTACCTTAATTCGTTGTGTAGGGGTGCTTAACTTAATTCTTTGTGTATATGTATTTATGTATATATATATACAGTCACGTGAAAAAGTAAGTACACCCCATGTAAAGTTTTGACTTTTTCAACAAATTTCAACATACAGCTATTTGATCTTCATTTCAACAATATTGATAGATAAAGGTGATATAATCTATCTATAATTCCAGTAATCTCTGTGTGTGTGTCTGTGTGTATGTCTGTGTGTCTGTGTGTATGTCTGTGTGTCTGTGTGTTTGTCTGTGACCGCTGTTTCTCGACAACCACGGGTCCGATATACTTGAAACTTTCCAGGTATATTGCTGGGGACCTGAGGATGTGCCTTTTCAAGGTTTCATATTAATCGGAGAAGTAGTTACGGAGCTATGGCGATTTCTTTACCAAACTCCGCAAGCCGTTCGCTTTGGACCAAACCATTTCATGTAAATAGAGGGGGGGGGGGGGGATTGTCACCGTACTCGCAAGCCGTTCGCTTTGGACCAAACCATTTCATGTAAATAGAGGGGGGGGATTGTCACCGTACTCGCAAGCCATTCGCTTTGGACCAAACCATTTCATGTAAATAGAGGGGGGGGATTGTCACCGTACTCGCAAGCCGTTCGCTTTGGCTTTGCGAATGAACCAAACCATTTCATGTAAATAGAGGGGGGGGGGGGATATAATTTTAGATATATATATAGTACGGGCATGCCCTAGTATAACAAATATCATGAAACATTTACATTTTGTAGTCGCTTGTATAATTTAAATAAACATAAATGCAAATTTCGAATGTGGAAAAAGTAAGCAGACCCCTACATTTATCACTACTTCAAATACCTAAAATTAGAATCAGGTGCACCAGCTCAGGTGCAAATGATTAGAACATCGTTAGAGAGGATCTTGGAGGAACCTGTCTTATTTAAACCTCAGACATTTAGTTTGGTTTGCTCTTTGTTGTTGAAGTGTGTGGCGTCACCATACCTAGATCAAAAGAGCTCTCTGAGGCCTTCAGAAAGAAGGTTATAGATGCCTACGAGTCGTGGAAGGGATTTAAAAAGATCTCCAAACAATATGAAATCAATCATTTGACTGTCCGGAAGATCATCTACAAGTGGAGCAGATTCCAAACAACTGCCAACTTGTTCAGGCCAGGCCGCCCCAGCAAGTTCAGCCCGAGAGCAAGAGTGGGCAAAAATTTCTCCCAGTCGATGTCAGGGACTGGTAGACAGTTGTAAGAAACGCCTACTTGAGGTTGTTTCTGCCAAAGGGGGCAATACCACCTATTAGAGCCAAGGGTGTACTTACTTTTTCCACATGCGAAATTTGCATTTATGTTTATTTAAATGATACAATGGACTACAAAATGTAAATGTTTCATGATATTTATTATATTATATCACCTTTATCTATCAATATTGTTGAAATGAAGATCAAATACCTGTATGTTGAAATATGTTGAAAAAGTCAAAACGTTACATGGGGTGTACTTACTTTTTCACGTGACTGTATATATTGAAAACCGTCCTATCTGGGCCATATATAATAATTGAGCATTGCCTTATGTGTAAGAGTTGACTGATGACGTGCAATCATTCCATCACACATTAACGTCACCTGTTAGGTATTAATAGCACTCAACATCACCCCTCTCTCTGCTGGTTAATTATACTTTTTCTGTAATATCAGTCTCTATTAAAAATTTTGAGTCACCCTGCATCGTGATTGATTAATTATGTCTCCTCCCCCGAAGGTGGCCGGAGGCATTATGTTTACGGGTTGTCCGTTCGTCCGTATGGGTTAATCCTCATATTTCTTAGCAACCACATGTACAATTGAGATGAAACTTTCAGGGTAGGAGCAACACCGATGCAGAATGTTTTTTGTGATAATTGTGATGTCATAGGTCCCGTGGTATGGCAGCCATCTTGGATTAAACACGAACAATTAAAAAAATATTTCTCGGAAACCGCTGAATGGAAAAATTTGAAACTTGGGACATGGTGAAGTACTTCCAATGGGGAATAAAAGCATTATAATGATAATATAATAATACAATGATTATAATGATTATAATGAGCATTATAATGATGACATCATAGGTGAAGTGGTATATCAGCCATAGATGTTTCATCGAATGCCTTTTCCTAAAAAAACTGAAATTGCATGCACAATGCACATGATCTATGACCCATTTGTATTGAAATATTAAATTTATGACATCATAGGTCACATGGTTTGGCAGCCATATTGGATTTAACCTAAAACCTTAAACAAAAACTTATTCTCCCAAACCACCAAATTGATTGACTCGAAACTTTACGTGTGTCATTGACTAGGCATGGCGATTAAAAGATGATCACGGAAACATCATTGGTCACATGTTGTGGCAACCACATTGGATTGAAGGAAAGTATTAAACAATTATATCTCTGAAACTGCTTACCCTATCGATGCGAAATTTTACAAATGTCATGTAACACCATTGCTGCATATCGTTTGAAAATGATGATGTCGTAGGTCACGTGATTTGGCAGCCACCTTGGATAGAAAAACAACCTTATCCGATCAACACAAAACTTCACAAATGTGATCCCCTACCCATACATATTCAGAGTGTACATTTTTGATGTCATATGTCACGTGGTTTGGCAGCCATATTAGCTTGAAAGCTGATATTTTTTAAAAATCACTTCTCTGAAACAGCTTCACCTATTTATGTGAAACCTGTCCTGTCTGGAAAAAATGGGATAGTTGAAAACAGCTGAAAGGATTGAAATCAAACTTGTTTATTTTTAGGACAATGAGCGAGGGCATCTACCCATTGTCATGCGCAGGGACTACATGGAGGCATATTGGGGACACATTGCTCTAGCTTTTTATCTGATAAGTAGCTATAACTCATCTTTGAGCCTCGATCTCCTGCTTTGAAAGACTCACTCCGGAAACTTTACTTCATCCATTCTTCCCAAGGCAGTTAGCACACCTCTCTCAACACCTGTTTGAGACGATACATTTTCCTTATGTTTCCTCTGATGCAGATCAGCGATAGTCAATATAAAGATTAGTTTTCTGTTGTTTCAGTTGTCTAGCCTGGATTCGAAGCTCGAGCCAGCTATAAACGGTGACCCTGTTGTTACCCCCGCCATTGAAGGTATATGGAGGTTATGTTTTTACCCCTGCCTGTCGGTTTGTCTGTGAAAGGATATCTCAAAAAGTTGTGGATGGATTCGGACGAAATTTGGTGGAGATATGTTGGGTATGTGACGAGGACGAAATGATTAGATTTTGGTGAAGGTCTGGATCTGGATACAATACCTTTATTTTGTCCAAGAGAATCTTCGCCATTGAGAGATGGGGCCAAAAACGATATCTAGCATGGTATCTCAAAATGTTGTGGATGACTTGTGACAAAACCTGGTGGATGAGATGGTTAGGTGACAAGAACAAACCGATTAGATTTTGGTTTTGTGATCTAGAGATATAGTGATCTTGGAAGTGATTTCACAATGCATATGATACTTGAAATTCTCTCCATCTTGACTGATTCTCTCTCCATCTTGATTCCCTGCTCTCCATCTTGTTCTCCCGCTCCCTTTATCATGTTATATGTTTTATGTGTCAGTTTGTCTTTTTGTGATCAATGTTAGCTCTTACACGAGCCTCGATCTTGAATACAAAAAAAATCAAAAAAAATATCATACAACTCATACAGTATCCCTTAAGAAAGGGCTTAGCTTGTTTGCATTTTATTAGCAAAGGACAGGACTTCTTATCCATTTGAATGGCAGGTTGACTATGAGTATCACTATATCCATAGGGATCGCTGTAAAACAAGCTTCGTGCTCTCCTGCTCCTATATCCAGATTATAATGGAATGTCGGTTTCAGGACAAGGTTACCACCATTCATAGACCCCATATGATGCAGGTCTGATTTGAGTAGCGTGGCCACGTCAGTCATGTCCTCCCTGATCATCGCAGTCTTTAGATATCATTTAGAATTATTACTCTCGCCAGGGAGTAATGCATTCACTCGTGTCCGTGTGTGTGTGTGTGTGTGTGTGTGTGTGTGTGTGTGTGTGTGTGTGTGTGTGTGTGTGTGAACAAGATATCTGGAAAAGTTCTGAACGGATTTGGATGAAAGTTGGTGGGATGATTGCCCTTGGGATAAGGAAGAATTGATTAGTTTTTGGTGAAGCTCAGGATATTATTCTGGATCCAGGAATTTTTTGAAGGATATTTTTACCATTGGAAGATAGGGCTCATTTTTTTTTAACATTATCTTCTACATATTCTATATTTAACATTGTGATATGAAAATAGTTTTCATATTTGTTGTAAATGTAGTTTAAACTCGTGGTTATGCGTTAGAGCGGTGTATTTTTTTTAGCAGCGTCGTCTTCAATGTTAGTTTTTTTTCTTCTAATAAAGACATATTCTGTCATTTTAAAACCACCAAAGTGTGTATTCAGTTTCCCCGTTTCATAAAATGTATCGTTTGATACATATAATGCTTTAAAACTGTTTTTTGTTTTGTTTTGTTTTTTACCTCAGAAGAGATATCAACATTTAGCTCAGCGAATGTCATTTGCGGTGTCAGTATTTGATGAACTTATAAAGACTTAGTTCCAGATTTGTCAATGACTGAGGTATATTAACAAACGAATAAAACAGATTTGGCAAAATTCCAACTTTTTTTTAAAAGATCGCATATTCACCCAGGGCTGTGAGAGGCTGAAGAAGAAGAAACCTCGCAAGGGCTTCCCAGACCAAATAAATAATTCTGGTTCTGGCTCTGTGATTTTCAGGTTTATTACTCACGCCAGGGAGTAACGCATTCAATCGTGTCCGTCTGTGTGTGTGTGTGTGTGTGTGTGTGTGTGTGTGTGTGTGTGTGTGTGTGTGTGTGTGTGTGTGTGTGTGTGTGTGTTCTATGTTCGTGTGTTCGTGTGTTTGTGAACAAGATATCTGGAAAAGTTCTGAACGGATTTGGATGAAAGTTGGTGGGATGATTGCCCTTGGGATAAGGAAGAATTGATTAGTTTTTGGTGAAGATCAGGATATTATTCCGGATCCAGGAATTTTTTTTGGAAATTTTTTTGGGAAAGATTTTTTCTGTTTTACTGCATTAAAGCTTTTATTCTTATTCTTAAATGATGTTTTTCTCCTCTAATTCCGAGATATATCAAAATATATTCTCTGACATTTAGGGCCTACTTTCTTTTTCATTTATTGTTTTGGGGAGAGGGGATGTTAAACAAAACGTATTATTCCAACTAAACCCACGGCGGGAGTATGCGCTCTACTGAGTGGCGTTCTAGTTGATGTTGCTTTTCTGTTTGTCCATTAGGACTTGTCCGGGACAGAAACCATGCTCTTTGACACACCTGATGCGATTTAACGAACCACATCTCATGGAGGAACTGTAAACACCTGACTTAAAGTATTTACCCCCTAAGAACCCTTCGACCCCTAATACTATATATACCCCATTATACATTCTGTCTGGGGGCCTTCTGCAGTAACACTTGAGGGTCACCAGCCATAATCAAAAGCCCTCAGTACTAAGCGAAGACGGTGCAAAATCGAATTGTTTCATTGTTTTCTCTTTTTTCGGTTTCTGCTCATCTTGGTTGGTAGCATAGCAAAAAGTCCCACATGGCATAAAAAGTCCCACGTGGCATAAAAAGTCCCACATGGCATAAAAAGTCCCACGTGGCATAAAACGTCCCACGTGGCATAAAAAGTCCCACGCGGCATAAAAAGTCCCACATGGCATAAAAAGTCCCACTTGGCAAAGAGAAAAGTACCACGTGGGAAAAATAAAATGATGCCCATGACAAGAATTTCAGTCAAATGGAATATTTTTGTGATTTCATTATTGCCAAACCTCAGGCATTTTAAAAAAGAGATCACATTGAAACTTACACCGTTTATTTGCACGTACTGTATGTGTGCAAACAATCTGGTCAAAATTGATCACAGGTCAAAATTGATCAAAGGTCAAAAATTATCAAAATTTATCAAAGGTCAAATTCAATGCTATCCAAAACATGTAAAACATCTATTGGGCAGCAATTAGAAAATGCATCAACCAAATTTGTTATGCACAACATTCCATCATGTAAAACACTTGGTAGGTCCAAATTTCCAAATTACCAAATTGCCGTTTCCATGGCAACTATTGTTTATTTGGATTTTGCAAGTATCGTGCTATACACGACATCCTTCATTTTTTGTTTATCTGTCTGTTTGTTTGTCTGTGAGCAAGATATGTCAAAAAGTTGTGGACGGATCGGATTAGACTTGGTAGACAGGTTAGTGTATCACAAGGAAGAATTGTTTAGATTTTGGGGAACATACAGATACAGATACCCTGGTGTTGGGCCCTGGTGTTGGGCTAGCGGCTAGGTTGCCGGCTTAGGATCCTAGGATCCTGGGTTCGAATCCCGGTCAATCGCTGAATTAACGCCAGGGGGGTTGACTCAGCCTGTCATTCCTTCCGAGGTCGGCTAATTGAGTACCAGCTCACTGGTAATTCCCTGTTTGTCGTTAAAGGCAGCAAAAAGGGTTGGCGTCAGGAAGGGCATCCGGCCGTAAAACATTGCTTCAAAAAGGGGACGAAAAACAACAACAACCACAGTTCCCGAAAAAGGCCAACCCCCGCTTTGCGGGGGAAAATGGCCTCTAAAGGTGGTTTTGTTTTTTATCCAGATACAGATACCACCATTTTAAAGTCATTTTACACCAATGAGTGATAGGGCCAAAAATGATATTGTCGTGTCCCCGGAGATTAAGACCCCAAGAGGACGAATGGCTGAAACGAGCTTTAACTCCGAGGCGTACACCCAACTTGGCGGTAGTGACATGCGCAGGAAGGTTCGAAATCTTTTCTGATCGGTAACACAGGCAGGGGTTAATCCAAACCCACAAACACAAAGATGGGACAGCAAAATCCACAATACAAGGAAAGTAAAATTCGACAAATAATGATTTAATGAAAATAAATGCAGATAACAATGAAAGGTGAGGTAAAAACTAAAATTCCTAATTGAGACATCTCTAGTCAGACTCGTATACAAACACGGAGAAAACGAAAGTAAAAGAAAATAAATGATGCTGTGGTAATCGGCCGGCACTCAGCTTTGCATCCTCAAATGGCCGGTAAGGCTTGCCAGTCGCTCGTCGCCTCCAAACCACCGCGCGGGAAATGCACAAAATGGCGATGAGTGCACTCTTCGACGTCCAGAGGAAACACGACGCAGACACAGTCCACGGCCGACGTCGATCCTGTGCCTTGTAGTTCCAACTGTTCCAAAACGCTGTTTCTCTCCAGCCCTTTTCCAAGAGCGCACACGAACCAAAGGCCACACATAGTCCATGAGCCAGATAAAATTTGACTACCAAAAAAGAGGGCAAATCGCCACTATATTTTTCAGTTAGCCTTACATATTGCCTGTATGAAAAAATGTGATGGACATTTGAATTCGGTAGCTAAACCCATTTTGGCGGCCATTTTGGAAAATGGCCGCCATTTTCATATTTAATCAATTATCATATCTCATAAATTTGGTCGTAACTTTTAATCGGCTGGTCTGAAGCACATGCACCTTACATAAGATATGTTCAGTATGTCATTTGGCATATTTCAAAGTAAACTAGAGTCTCGCGGAGAGTCTCGCGAGATCTCGGAGACGGTGGGAGGGATTTTCAAAGCTCCACACGGTCTCCACGTTTTTCGAAGTTAAGTCTGTTCACAATTGTATTTTGTCGAAACTGTATTTATCCTTCGGTGTGTGAAGTTATTGTGTGCAACTTTGGTTGTTTCTTGGTGTTTATCTTTCATAAATTGATCGTCTGTTTGCCGTGTCGCGAGCAAGGCCTTTGCCGCGTCGCGAACGATTTGAAATCGAAGTTAAGTGATTGTTCCCATTTGTATTTTCGTTAAAACTGTATTTATTTATGGTGTTGTACGTATATTGTGTCCCGACGAAGATTTTTCGGTGCAAATCTTTCATACCTGTATTGAAAATCGTGTTAATTCGTGTCGTGTCTTGAGGCCTTGTACACTGTACAACCTTGAGGCTTTGTTTTTCTCTCAGCGGTCCGTCGTTTGTGATCCAATAACTTTCGTTCTCTGTATTCCCAGTCTTTTCACCCATAGCCTACTTCCTTGTGTAAATCTCAACTAAAAAAAAAACTAAAAAAAAAACATTTCCTTCTCTGTTCTCATTCGTTTATTCATTCTTATTCGTTCGTTCGTTCTTCGACCACGTGTTTCTCCCCCATTTCCCCAGATAGTTTTCACTGTTATTAGCCTTCAATGTTTACACTTTCCCCTCAAGTTATGTATTCCGTCATATTTTATAACACCTTTTTCTTCTTCTTCTTTAAAAGGTTGCTTTCGACTTGCTTACCAAATCAATTCATCCCCAAAAAAATATCCATCTCCTATAGTGCCTTTTTTCTACATTCCCTAAACTCTCCTGCACTCCATCCTCCATCCAGCGTCCTTAAACGTATTTTTAACTCGAAGGTCACAAGAAACTCATTTTGCAATAAATGTTCGTTTCCCATAAATCGTACACTTTCTAAAATCCAATCACACCCCTCCCCTCCAAATCTTCCCCATAACCCCTCCCCTCCAAATCTTCCCCATCACCCCTCCCCTCCAAATCTTCCCCATCACCCATCCCTTTCAAATCTCCCCCCTTGCCCCCTCCCTCCTAAACTACCCCCTCACCCCTCCCCGCCAAGACGCCCCCTCGCCCCTCCCCTCCTAGACTCCTCCCTCACCCCTCCCTTCCAAATCTCCCCCATATCCCATCCCTTTCAAATCCCTCCCCTTGTCCCTTCCCTCCCAAACTCCCCCCTCACCCCTCCTCTTCAAATCTCCCCACCCTCATTGCTTCTCAATTTCCCCCCTCTCACTCCCCCTCCTCAAAGCGTCCTCCCCGCTTCTTCCCCCTTCCAACTCTCACCTCCATCTCCCCCAACCTTCTGCCTCGCTCTTCCCCCTCCTCAAATAACACCTCATTGTGCCTCACCCAATCACCATCAAACCTTTTGTCCGCCCCATCCTGCCCTTTCTCCGAGCTATTCTGAAATCTCTGACACACCTTCAACAGCTCTCCCTACCTCTTCCACCTCTTCCACATCTTACCCTACCCCTCCTCCCCCCTGTTCTGTATCTGATGCTCCCCCTTCCTCTTCATTAACGGTATGGACCTCAAACATCCGGGGCCTTCGTTCAAACTTAACTGATCTCTCCATACAGGTTGCTTCTGTCAAACCAGACATGATCTGCTTAACAGAAACTTTCCTCCTTTATGATGTCTCTGATTCCTTAGTATCTCTCCCGGGCTACTCCCTCCTCCGGTATGATAGACCTGAGCCTCGTCCTGGAGGTGGGGTTGCTATCTTTATCAAAAACTCTCTTCCTCACTCGCCCTGCACTGCACTCTCTCCACCTCACCCCTAGGAATACCTCTGGCTACGGCTTCCCCTTCGCTCCCACCTCTTGTTCATATGTGTGTTGTACCGTCCACCAAACAGTGATGACTCCATCTACATCTCGCTGTCTGATAATATGGACCAACTTCTATCTACTCATCCCAACTCTCTCTTCCTCATATGTGGTGATTTCAACTGTCATCATGCCATTTGGCTGGGTGTGGGTACCTCTCTCACCAGCCATGGCTCCTCAGCAAAGGACTTCTGCGACTCACTGGGGCTGACACAATCTGTCAATTTCCCGACCCGGATCTCAGTCAACGAAACATCTTCTCTTCTGGACTTGGTTATGACTAACTTCCCTGAAAATGTCTGCTGCTCTTCTTCTGCTCCAATCAGATCATCTGATCATGTCCTTGTTAAAGTGGACATCTCTCTGACCATCCTCAGGGAGCCTGCTCAGCATCGACGAGTCTGGCATTTCACTCAGGCCAACTGGCACGGTCTTCAAGCAGCCATCAATCATCTGGACTGGTCTCCCATCTCTACCACCTCTGACATCAACTCATCCTGGGAATTCTTCCAAAGTAAATTGCTCTCTCTCATGCACAGATTTATCCCATCTCGTCTTCAGTTGTCATACCCTTCCTCCCGTCCATGGTACACGGAATCTTGTAGTGAGGCTGTTGCCCAGAAACAACTTGCCTTCGTCTCCTGGAAAGCAAATCCAACGGAAGGAAATCTCATTTCCTTTCACAAAGCCCAAAACAAGTGTGTGTCCACCCTCAGGAGAGCTAGGAAACAATATCTCCATCCGTTCTCAAGACCGAACTCTCTTATCTGTCTCCCCCTTCCAAATCCTGGTGGCGTCTGGTCAAATCCGTTTCTGGTGTTTGTTCCCCCTCCATCCCCTCCCTTACCTCAAACGGCTACACAGCTGACTCCGCACGTGAAAAAGCTGAATGCCTCAACTCTGTGTTTGCCTCTAAATCTTGTGTCCCAAACTCATCCCTCTCTGTACCCACCATACCCAGTCGTACCCTGCTGCTCCTGGACTCCGTGTCCTTTCCTCCTGACAAGGTGGAAAAGTTTCTGTCAACCCTCGACTCTGATTCTGCAACTGGACCCGACGGCATCAGCCCACGGGTCCTAAAATCCTGCTCTGCCGCTCTATCTCACCCTCTCTCTGTTCTCTTCACCCTCTCTTTTGCTCAAGGTCAACTGCCATCTGCTTGGAAATCAGCCAACATCACCGCTATGCACAAAAAGGTGCAAAAACAGATCCTAGCAACTACAGACCAATCAGCCTTCTCCCAATTATCAGCAAAGTCATGGAATCCATCATTGCTTCGGATATGAAATCTTTCCTCTTCTCCAATGGCTTGATCTCTGATCATCAATTTGGTTTCAGACCAGGTCACTCTACTCTGGATATGCTGCTTCTGCTGTCTCAACAATGGATGGAGGTCCTCAATGCCAAACAGGAAATTAGAGCTGTCTCCCTCGACATATCACGTGCCTTCGACACGGTCTGGCACCCCGCTCTGCTCACCAAACTCTCCTCCTTTGGTATCCCTGGAAATCTCCACGCATGGCTGGCGGACTTCCTCTCTAGTCGTCGTCAACGTGTGGCCCTGAATGGGTTTCTCTCATCTCCTCTTCCTGTTCAGGCTGGAGTTCCCCAAGGCAGTGTTCTGGGCCCCGTGCTTTTTCTGGTCTTCATCAATGATCTCTCTGACTCTCTTGAAAATCCTCTCTATCTCTTTGCTGATGACTCCACTCTCTGCCGCTCCATTCCTCTTCCCTCAGATCGGCAGTCTGCAGCCTCCTCACTCTCTGAAGACTTGGACAAAATCACAGACTGGTCAAACAAGTGGAACATGTCTTTCAATCCTGACAAATCTCACACTCTTACTATGTCTCTCCGAAAAGATCGACTGGACAACCCTCCCATCTACTTTCTCAACAATCCTCTCCAAGAAGTTCTGTCGCTCAAGCTTTTGGGTCTCACTATCTGCCATGATCTTTCTTGGGAAAACCACATTTCCAAGCTGGCCTCCAAAGCCAGTCGCCGACTGGGCATCCTCTGTCGTGCGAAGTCCTTCCTCGGCACACCTGAGCTCCTCACCACATACAAGGCTTTCCACCCGCAGCTCAATGGAATACTGTTCTCCCCTATGGGCCGGTGCTCCTGCCTCACACCTAGCTCGGCTTCACGCTGTTGAAACCAAAGCTTTCAGAATTATTGGAATCTCCCACGATGAAGCTATCTCTGAGGGCCTTTCACTCACTCACCACAGGCAGGTAGGTGGTCTTTCTGTCTTCTACCGACTCCTCTCTGGCCTTGCACCCCCAGCTCTCTCTGTGCTCTGTCCCCCAAATATTGCTACAGGTCGCACATGATCTGCCAGCAACCCTCTGATGGTTAAACTGCCGAAATCTCGGCTCTCTGCTCACCTTCACTCTTTCATTCCTCTTTTCTCCCGCCTCTGGAACAAACTCCCTCACTCCCTTCAATCCCACTCCTCCCTCCAGGTCTTTAAAACAGCTGTTCACCACCATCTCTTATCTTCCCCCATCCAAAACCTTGATCTTTTCTACCCCCGCTAATTCACCCCAGATCCAACTTGTTTGAAATTCCAACTTCTTTCCTGGAAGTCCTGGCAGTGTCCATATGTTTTATACCTCTCCCACCGCCCCCTTCCCTTGCCCCCCCCCCCCCAAATCCCTCGCCCTCTCTCAGATCTCTCAATGTCTCCATGTCTCTCGGTCCCTGCTCTCAAATGTTGTGTTTGTGTCCTTCCCCCTCTCTCCCCATCTTGTCTACCGCTCCCGATGTTATATGTTTTATTTGTCGGTTTGTCTTTCTGTGTGATTAATGTTCGCTCTTTCACGAGCCTCGATCTTGTATACAAAACAAAAAAAAAAAACAAAAAAAAAACTAAAAGGAAATTTGTTCACTCCCTGTCGAGATAATTGGGAAAATATGTAAAAAATGTGTAATTTTCACGCAAAAATGCTCAACTTGCCCAGCTTGGGGAAGGTTGAATATTTTTCATTGCTGGCTGTCATTAATTATTTAATTAATAGGCTGTGCGCTTGTGGAGAGTTTACCTGTGCCAGTGCATTTTGAGGGTAATTTACACCCAAAAAACATTCTTCAAATCCGTAAAAACGGAATGAAGAATAAAATCTATAAGTTGTGTGTTATATATAGGGACATTTGCAAACAGAAATGTTAACGTAGAGCCATTTTATGTTACTTCAGGTGAAGAATGATATACGTTTGATTGCAGTCATTTCATATACATGATATAATAATCCACTTACCGGTGATGGTGTCTGTTCGTACTCTGGTCAGGCTTGTATCGTCTGACTTCTGGGAGTTGTATGCCCCCGGTTGCTCGTCGTACTACCCTTGTTGTTTCACCGCTGACATCATCAGATGGTTGCCAACTGTCACTGGACGTTTCGACCCATTTGTCTTTATGCGGCTTCTAATGGGGATCTTCGCGACGATACCATAACCAGCATGACGCCCTCCCTGCTTGCTCTCCTAGTCTGCGTGCAACTGTCCTCCTCTGCCTTCCTCGAATACCTAGCATTTGGCACATCCTCTAAAATGACTGCGCAGGGAATCCGTGACAGTCCACCTCCACAGGGAATAGTCATGTCTTCCAGCCCCTCTGTTGACACATCTCCATCAGCTCGGCGTACTTGGCACTGTTCCTCTCATAGGCCTCCTCGCAGCCTTCTTCCCATGGGACTGCTAACTATCACGATGATGATCTTTCACTGAGTTGACCAGATAACAACATCTGGCCGAAGGGTTGTATGCACAATATCTGGAAAGGCTAGCTTCTGGTGCAAGTCCACCTGCATCTCCCACGTAGACCCATCTAGAAGGCACGCCTTTGATTGATGAATATGTGTAGGCCTCTGATGTTCTTGCAGACTTTATATGTAAACAATATGTGTTCAGTCATCATCGCTATCCGACGAAACGTTTTCAACCTGTAGAAATTCTTCTTCTTCGTCATTCACCATGTTGGAGCATGTCAACAGCTTGCAGGCTTCTGTACATTTGAGTGCATTGATAATACATGTGCAGTCAGATGGCCGGCAAGATCGAGCACACTTGCAAGACAGGAGACTTATCACGACCTCTGGAGCTGGGGAACCTGTCATCCACTTTATAACTGGAATGCCGTGGACTTGATGTCCATCCATGACCTGCGATAGGATTGAGAATGTCTGGGGAGTTAATCAAACTACGTCTCCAGATAGCAGCCTGGTAGTTTGCTCGAAGTGTGTGTTGTCGAAGTGTGTCCTCACATGGGGGAAGCTGTCCGGACTCGATTTCCCCTCTTCTGCTACGGAACATTTGGTATCGTAGCTCGTTTACTTCACTTATTTTAGTGTTGCGGCAGTAAAGTTGGCATGTGAAATCTTGAATGACATTGAATAACTCGTTTGAGATGTCCCAGTAGTTCCCAAGTGACGCAAAGGCTTCTCTGAACTTCTCATCGCGTAGGAGAATTTTCAACGCCTTCAACTTTCCTTGCCCAGCAAGTGAGCTGACATTATCACATCCAGTCCATGGATGAAGTCCCAATAAGGCAGTACAAACATCTCGTCCCAGTGCTGCAGCCAGTTTGGTGATGTCGACAAGCCTGACTGATGATTTGTTTCCACGTCTTATGAAGAGTTTGCTGTTGATATCTCTACTCAGTGCGAGGCAAATGATGAAGACATCAGTGTCTTCGGTGACACAGATCAGGGATGAATAGCTGTCTGCGGCATGTTTGGCATGCAGCAATAGGCGTGTATCAGCCTCTTCTTGGCTTGAGTTGAGATCTTCAACTTCTTGCCAACTGTCGTGGGTAAGCTTCAGGCAGAGATCACCCCACGTCACAAACATAACTCGGTTTCCAACCTTCTCTCTCTTCTGTTGGTCTTTCCAGTTTTCAGCTAGGAAAGAAGTGAGCTGGTTTTTGCTCTCGGTACATGACAACAGCCGCCTCCAATCTTGTATCTTGTGGCCTGGCATTATCTTGATGAAGGCAACCCCATCTTCTGAACCACGATTAGTGTGCTTAGCGGCTTTGATTGATTGATCTTGGTAGATATCGAATACCACATCGATCCTCTCACTTCCCTCGCTGGCATGGATCATTTGTGCAAATACATGATCAGAGTTCATTGAATGTGCGATTCTCACCATGAAGTTTCTGATTGAGTCCCATTGCATCGATGAGGGTAGCAGATGGGTGAGGGACTTCCTCCACTGGTGATACTTTGGTCTCTAGGTGTTTTGACAAAACAGCTTTATTCGTCTTTTTCATAGTGCCATCCATGTTTGCTAGCGCCCAGGGTAATGGGCCAAGAGGATGACATAGGACATCACGCATCTCCAGTTTTCGGTTTTGGGCAATGAGAACCATGTTCGCGAACAACCGTCGGTCAGCTTTCAAGACTGTTTCTTTAGTTGGACCTTTAGCAGTTTTATTTTTCATGTCACTGAATGTTTTCAACTTGAGCTCCTTGATCGTGTCATGGAAGCCCTCTCCCTTTTGAAGCCGTTGCTCCTGGAATACTGTGTAAGCTTCTTCTCCCTATTTGCGTGCCGTCAGCAGGCTACTGGAGACCTCAGGTGTAGCAACTGCCCCAGTAGATATACTAACAAGGTCTGATGGATCTCTGCCAAAGGGATTCGTCCAGTTGTTATCCATGAGATCAACCAAACTAGCAACATCAGACTCGTCTCTCTTTATTCGTGCCTTCCCAAGGTCTGCATGACTGACTTTCCCAGGACTTTGCGACGAAATATGATACCGGAGTTCCCTCAACGCTGATGCTCAATGCTCTGCCGTGAGATAGTAACGTGCAACAGTACCTGGTTTTAGGCTGAATCCACGTGTGCCGCCCGCAGTCTGGGTATCTTTATTTACCGTTTCCTCAGTTGTCTGATCCACAGCAATCTTGGCGAATGGATTGGTATTCCTCAACTGAACGGAAAATCCACCGTTCTGGAAGTGAGCATGCAACTGTGGACATGTTTCGTGTAACCTTGACATTTGAGCATAATATACAGGCAGATATCGCGAGTAATTGGTTTTGTCCATGGCGAAGCACCAAGGAAGCATGTCTCTTATGCATGATAAATGGAGCCACCAGTCACCCTCTCTGTCAGCGCGGAGTAATCCAAGAAGAATTTCGATCATCTCTCTGTAGGTCATCCAAAATGCTGCTAGTGGACCTCTGTCGTGTCGCAACACATCTAGGTAAGTTTCAAACAGGTCGAGAATCTTTCTGCATGATTCGCTTGTCAAAGCAGCAACATGTGTCGCATGACTGATATTCTCACGAAGTTCATACACTAAGCAAATAGTATCATTCAGCATCGGGAGATATTCAGCATGATTGCGTTCGAGCCAATCTTCAAATCCTACCCACGCTAACCTCATCAAAGCTTCATATGCCAATTTGTGGAGACGGACAGCTCGGTTGTACTGTTTTCCCTCAAGGACTTTAGCGATGGATCCTTCAGCAATGACTCCTGACTCAACCACCAGGTCACGAAGCCCAGCTTCTCCAAACATCTTGCCGACTGTAGACATCAAGTTAGAAATGGTATGGAAGTTCCCCATCATCAGCACGATACTTTCAAACCTCTCTGGATACCTCCATGCAATTTCGGTTGCTTTCGCAAACAATGCCTGATCAAAGACCACTGCGATTTTTTCAAGATGTAAGGATGACTTGATAGAGATGGATTGCTGCAAAACTTCCTGTACGGTTGATGCTTCTATTGCCTTGTCACTGCACTTGTCGTGATGATTCTCTTGGGTTTGAGGTATTGTCTTCTTTTGTGGATGTTTCCTGTTTTGACAAACTGACCAATGATTTTTTGTGGGTGAACTGTGCTCTGCATTGTCTATGGTAATGCAGTGTGGGTATACCAGTTGAATCATGTTTCAAATTAAGAATTGGTTCAAATTGCCTTACCCTTGCGGCTGCCTGCAATACGATACGACCCATGATTGTTCATCTTGTGGTGATGATAGTTCATGCAGTGGTGACGCTTTCGTGCATATAATGCATGTTTGGAGAGACAATTTCCTTTTTTCCGCTTTCAATTCTGCTTCAGCCATGGTTTGTCTTGTTGGCTTGGGATTCACTCAATACCTGAGAATACACAAACAACACATCTATTATATTTTGCTGGTTTGATAGATGCATTTATATTTAAATATATAGATATAGTCCTTGTGCCCACCGTCGAATTTTGAAATTTGTTTACCAAAAACGAGGGCACGTCGCCACTATATTTTTCAGCTAGTCTTACATGTTGCTTGTATATGAAAAAATGTAATATCTATCTATAATTCCAGTAATCTCTGTCTGTACGTTTGTTTGTCTGTGACCGCTGTTTCTCGACAACCACGGGTCCGATATACTTTTAACTTGCCAGGTATATTGCTGGGGACCCGAGGATGTGCCTTTTCAAGGTTTCATATTAATCGGACAATTACTTACCGAGCTATGTCCAAAAAACGATTCAACCAATCAGAGAGCAGCGAACGATCGCGTGTGCCGGCGTTGCGAATGGACCAAACCATTCCATGTAAATAGAGGGGGGGGTTCTGTGGTCGTTGCGAATGGACGAAACCATTTCATGTAAATAGAGGGGGGGGATTGTCACTGTACTCGCAAGCCGTTCGCCGTTCGCTTTGGCGTTGCGAATGGACCAAACCATTTCATGTAAATAGAGGGGGGGGGATATAATTTTAGATAGATATATAGTACGGGCATATATATAGTACGGGCATGCCCTAGTCTATCTATAATTCCAGTAATCTCTGTCTGTACGTTTGTCTGTGACCGCTGTTTCTCGACAACCACGGGTCCGATATACTTTTAACTTGCCAGGTATATTGCTGGGGACCCGAGGATGTGCCTTTTCAAGGTTTCATATTAATCGGACAATTACTTACCGAGCTATGTCCAAAAAACGATTCAACCAATCAGAGAGCAGCGAACGATCGCGTGTGCCGAACGTGGCGGGCACACTCTGCCTCGGATGGCACATTTGAGAGCGTATTCATTTATTTCACGTTTGCAAACTATGTTGGCGTTAAACTATGTTTTACAACTAATAAAAACGAATTTGCGATTCATTCGCTTTCCTGCGCGTTTGTGCACGCGATGGCGATTTCTTTACCAAACTCCGGAAGCCGTTCGCTTTGGACCAAACCATTGCATGTAAATAGAGGGGGGGGATTGTCACCACTCGCAAGCCGTTCGCTTTGGACCAAACCATTTCATGTAAATAGAGGGGGGGGATATAATTTTAGATATAGATATAGTACGGGCATGCCCTAGTATATTGCAATGATATCAGGTTTTGTTGGGCATTTTTGTGTTGAAATTGCACATTTGTGACATATTTTCTCAATTATCTCGACAGCTAGTTAACCAATTTCTTTTTAGTTTACTTTAAAATATGCCAAATGACATACTGAACATATCTTATGTCGCGGAGCATGTGCCTCAGACCAGCCGATTAAAGGTTACGGCCAAATGTATGAGATATGAAATATGAAAATTGATGAAATATGAAATTGGCGGCCATTTTGGAAAATGGCCACCAAAATGGGTTTAGCTACCGAATTCAAATGTCCATCACATGTTTTCATACAGGCAATATATAATTCTAACTGAAAAATATAGTGGCGACTTGCTCTCTTTTTTGGTAGTCACGGTGGGCACAAGGACTAACACCCACGGCCAAGCCAGAACAAGGAGGAAATGCAACTACCTCCAACCAGTGCCAGGACGGAGAGAGAGACAAAATGGTGAGACCACGTTCTTTTTTCCTGCTCTCCCGAATCTTCCATGATGACGTCACACTCTGTCCAATCACCGAGCGCTACTCAATCACGAAGGCCGGGGCGTGGCCTCCCCATTATGAGTCGTTTGGGGGTGGAGGGGGGGGTCTAATATCTCTCTTCGGGAATGTTCTGATGATGTCGAAGGCCGTGAGGCGGGGCTTGCGTGCCGATCAGCAAATGTGCTGGGTGTTGGTTAGCCCTGGCGGCGCTGTGAGCGAATGAGTCCATTTACAGTGCGATCGTTGTAGTTATTGTAATGGCGGCCCTTTTTGATGCAATAACAACGAAGGGAAAAATCACAGGGCAATTACACACTGGGGTTTATCTTTAAGCCCTACCTAATTAGCATAGCTCCACCCCTCGTATGGAGACACATATACGATCTTACCCAGACATTCGACGCTACTTAGATACATCGAGGTGGGTTCTTCTTCTTTGCAACACTCAGAGCATGCTAATTTATACAATTCTGAAATTTCTTTAAGGTATTTCTTCATTTACCCCACACAAACATAACAATATATAGCAGAGATCACAAAAAGTTAAATACAGATTCGGACGAAAATTGGTGGACAGGTTGGGAGTGTTGACACGGAAGAATTGATTCAATTTTGGTGAAGCTTCAGATCAGGATCCGGCTATTAGGCCTATATATTCTTCACTATTGAGTGATACAGCCAAAACTGATATATAACACAATATCTCAAAATGTTAATGACGGATTCGGACGAAACTTGGTGGAAATGTTGGATATGTGACAAGAACACACCTATTAGATTTTGGTTCAGGTCCGGATCCAGGTCTGGCCTATCAGTGGGATACAAAACGTAAGCTCTTCATCTTGGTGGAGCTATGCTCTCTACCAAGTCCTTTCGAGTTACATCTGCCGCCGAAGGTGGATTGAGTTTATGTTTTCACCCCTGTTTATTTATTACTTGCAAAAATCGAACGTTTACCTCCGCCACCAAAGGTGGATGGAGGTTATGTTTTCACCCCTGTCTGTCCGTTTGTTTGTCCGTTTGTGAACAAAATATCTCAAAATACAGTCACGTGAAAAAGTAAGTACACCCCATGTAAAGTTTTGACTTTTTCAACATATTTCAACATACAGCTATTTGATCTTCATTACAACAATATTGATAGATAAAGGTGATATAATATAACAAATATCATGAAACATTTACATTTTGTAGTCAAATGTATAATTTAAATAAACATAAATGCAAATTTTGCATGAGGAAAAAGTAAGTACACCCTTGGCTCTAATAGGTGGTATTGCCCCCTTTGGCAGAAACAACCTCAAGTAGGCGTTTCTTATAACTTTCTACCTGTCTCTGACATCGACTGGGAGAAATTTTTGCCCACTCCTCCATGCAGAATTCTTTCAGATGTGCGATGTTTGAGGGGTTTCTTGCATGCACAGCTCGTTTCAAATCCCCCCACAACATCTCGATGGGATTTAGATCCGGGCTTTGACTTGGCCATTCCAGAACCCTCCATTTCTTTCTTTTCAGCCATTCCTTGGTGGATTTACTGGTATGTTTAGGGTCATTGTCATGTTGCAAGGTCCTCCTTCGGTTGAGCTTCAACTTTCCGAAAGATGGCTTCACATTATCCTCAAGCAACCTCTGGTACAATGAAGAATTCAGAGTGGATTCCATGATGGTGAGCTGCCCAGGCCCTGATGCAGCAAAGCTGCCCCAAACCATAATATTTCCACCACCATGCTTTACAGTTGGTATCAGGTTCTTGTGGTCAAATGCTGTCTTTGGTTTTCGCCTAACATGTCTTCTGGTACTGTGGCCAAATAGCTCTACCTTTGACTCATCTGTCCAGAGCACATTGTTCCAGAAGTGCTGGTCTTTGCCTCGGTGTTCATTGGCAAACTTTAGTCTTGCCCTGATGTTCTTTCTGGACAGCAAAGGTTTCCTCCTGGCACACCTCCCATGTAGATCAAATTTGTGCAGCCTCTTTCTAATGGTAGACTCGTGCACTTTGACATCAACAGTGGCAAGAGCTACCTGTAGGTCCCGTGATGACATTCTGCGGTTCTTAGAGACTTCTTTCAGCATCTTGCGGTCTGCTCTCGGGCTGAACTTGCTGGGGCGGCCTGGCCTGAACAAGTTGGCAGTTGTTTGGAATCTTCTCCACTTGTAGATGATCTTCCGGACAGTCGAATGATTGATTTCAAATTGTTTGGAGATCTTTTTAAATCCATTCCCAGACTCGTAGGCATCTATAGCCTTCTTTCTGAAGGCCTCGGAGAGCTCTTTTGATCTAGGCATGGTGACGCCGCACACTTCAACAACAAAGAGCAAACCAAACTAAATGTCTGAGGTTTAAATAAGACATGTTCCTCCAAGATCCTCTCTAACGATGTTCTAATCATTTGCACCTGTGCTAGTGCACCTGATTCTAATTTTAGGTATTTGAAGTAGTGATAAATGTAGGGGTGTACTTACTTTTTCCAAATGCGAAATTTGCATTTATGTTTATTTAAATTATACAATAGACTACAAAATGTTAATGTTTCATGATATTTGTTGTATTATATCACCTTTATCTATCAATATTGTTGAAATGAAGATCAAATAGATGTATGTTGAAATATGTTGAAAAAGTCAAAACTTTACATGGGGTGTACTTACTTTTTCACGTGACTGAATGTGCTCTACCGAGTGCCGTTTTATAGTTTTCATCTGTAAACGTGGAAGTCACATTGTTATGTTGTTAATGCAGTCTTCAGGCCAAAAACATAGCAATCACTTATGGTATTACTGTACTATTGGTGCATTATTAAAGTTTTCTTTTGCCAATCGCTGGGTGTGGTAGGGGTAAGTGCTGAAGATGATCGATGGTTAAACATGTTAGTTTTAGTTCATGGATGAGTGGATATGCAGGGTTGCGATTGAATGTGCAGGGAATCGAATGCAAATATTGAAAGATGTGAATGCAGCTGTTGGAGTGGGAGTGCAGGCGCAGGGATGTGAGTGGAGGTGTGAGAGTGGAGGCACAGGGATGTGAGTGCATATATTGAAAGATGTGAATGCAAGTGTCTGAGTGGGAGTGCAGGCGCAGGGATGTGAGTGGAGGTGTGGGAGTGCAGGCACAGGGATGTGAGTGAATGTTCAGGGATGCGAGTGTAGGAGTGGATGTCCAGGCACAGGGATGTGAGTGCATAATTATATTGAAGATGTGAAAGCAGGTGTCGGAGTGGGAGTGCAGGTGCAGGGATGTGAGTGTACGAGTGAGAGTGCAGGCACAGGGATGTGAGTGGATGTTCAGGGATGCGAGTGTAGGAGTGGATGTCTAGGCACAGGGATGTGAGTGTAACTGTTGGGATACGAGTGGATATTTAGAGATGCTAGCACAGGTGAAGGAGGGGATGCATGCAGTTGCAGGGATTCAAGGAGATGTACACTGTACATTGTACAGGGATGCGAGTGTAGGTGTAGTGATACGAGTGGATGTTCTGGGATGCGTGGATATTCAAAGATGCGAGTGCATGTTCAGGGATGGGAGTGCATGTTGAGGGATGCGAGTGCATGTTGAGGGATGCGAGTGCATGTTCAGTAATGTGTGTGCATGTTCAGGGATGCGAGTGCATGTTCAGAGATGTGAGCGCATGTTCAGGGAAGCGAGTGCATATTCACAGATGCGAGTGCATGTTCAGAGATGTGAGTGCATATTCAGCGATGTGAGTGCATATTCAGAGATGCGAGTGCATGTTCAGGGAAGTGAGTGCATATTCACAGATGTGAGTGCATGTTCAGAGATGTGGTGCATATTCAACGATGTGAGTGCATGTTCAGAGATGCGAGTGCATGCTCAGGGGTGCGAGTACATATTCAGAGATGCGAGTGCATGTTCAGGGATGTGAGTGCATGTTCAGGGATGCGAGTACATATTCAGAGATGCGAGTGAATGATCAGAGATGCAAGTACATATTCAGAGATGTGAATGCATGTTCAGTGATGTGTGTGCATGTTCAGGGATGCGAGTGCATTTTCAGAGATGCGAGTGCATGTTCAGGGATGCGAGTACATATTTAGAGATGCGAATGCATGTTCAGGGATGTGAGTTCATGTTCAGGGATACGAGTACATATTCAGAGATGCGAATGCATGTTCAGTGATGTGTGTGCATGTTCAGCGATGCAAGTACATGTTCACAGATGCGAGTGCATGTTCAGGGATGCGAGGGCAGATTTCGAGATGGGAGTGCATTTTCAGGGATGCGAGTGTATATTCAGAGACGTGAGTGCATGTTCAGAGATGCAAGTGCATGTTCAAGGATTCGAGTGCATATTCAGAGATGCAATGCATATCCATTAATGCGAGTGCATGATCAGGGATGTGAGTACATATTCAGAAATGTGAGTGCATGTTCAGGGATGCGAGTGCATATTCAGAGATGCGAGTGAATGTTCAGGGATGTGAATGCATATTTAGAGATGTGAGTGCATATTCAGAGATGTGAGTGCATGTTCAGGGATGCGAGTGCATATTTAGAGATGTGAGTGCATATTCAGTGATGCGAGTGCATATTCAGAAATGGGAGTACATGTTCAGGGAAGCAGTTGCATATTCAGAGATGCGAGTGCATGTTCAGGGATGCGAGTGCATATTCAGAGATGCGAGTACATATTCAGGGATGCGAGTGCATATTTACAGATGTGAGTGCCTATTCAGAGATGTGAGTGCATGTTCAGGGATGTGAGTGCATGTTCAGAGATGTGAGTGCATGTTCAGGGATGTGAGTGCATGTTCAGAGATGTGAGTGCATGTTCAGGGATGCGAGTGCATATTCAGAGATGTGAGTGCATGTTCAGGGATGCGAGTACATATTCAGAGATGTGAGTGCATGTTCAGGGATGCGAGTGCATATTCAGAGATGTGAGTGCATGTTCACGGATGCGAGTGCATATTCAGAGATGTGAGTGCATGTTCAGTGATGCGAGTACATATTCAGAGATGCGAGTACATATTCAGGGATGCGAGTGCTTATTTATAGATGTGAGTGCCTATTCAGAGATGCGAGTGCATGTTCAGGGATCCGAGTGCATGTTCAGTGATGTGTGTGCATGTTCAGGGATGCGAGTTCAGATTCAGAGATGTGAGTACATGTTCAGGGATGCGAGTACATATTCAGAGATGTGAGTGCATGTTCAGGGATGCGAGTGCATATTCACAGATGTGTGTGCCTATTCAGAGATGTGAGTGCATATTCAGAGATGTGAGTGCATGTTCAGAGATGTGAGTGCATGTTCAGGGATTCGAGTGCATGTTCAGGGATGTGAGTGCATGCTCAGGGATGTGAGTGCATGTTCAGGGATGTGAGTGCATGTTCAGGGATGCGAGTACATATTCAGAGATGTGAGTGCATATTCAGAGATGTGAGTGCATATTCAGAGATGTGAGTGCATGTTCAGAGATGTGAGTGCATATTCAGAGATGTGAGTGCATATTCAGAGATGTGAGTGCATGTTCAGGGATGCGAGTGCATCTTCAAGGATGCAAGTGCATATTCAGAGATGTGAGTGCATGTTCAGGGATGTGAGTGCATGTTCAGGGATGCGAGCACATATCCAGAGATGCGAGTGCATGTTCAGGGATGCGAATTCAGATTCAGAGATGTGAGTGCATGTTCAGGGATGCGAGTGCATATTCAGAGATGTGAGTGCATGTTCAGGGATGCGAGTGAATATTCAGAGATGTGAGTCCATATTCAGAGATGTGAGTGCATATTCAGAGATGTGAGTGCATATTCAGAGATGTGAGTGCATGTTCAGGGATTCGAGTGCATGTTCAGGGATGTGAGTGCATGTTCAGGGATGCGAGTGCATATTCAGAGATGTGAGTGCATGTTCAGAGATGTGAGTGCATGCTCAGGGATGTGAGTGCATGTTCAGGGATGTAAGTGCATGTTCAGGGATGTGAGTGCATGTTCAGAGATGTGAGTGCATGTTCAGGGATGCGAGTGCATATTCAGAGATGCGAGTGCATGTTCATGGATGCGAGTGCATGTTCAGGGATGCGAGTGCATGTTCAGGGATGTGAGTGCATGTTCAGGGATGCGAGTGCATATTCAGAGATGCGAGTGCATATTCAGAGATGTGAGTGCATGTTCAGGGATGCGAGTGAATATTCAGAGATGTGAGTCCATATTCAGAGATGTGAGTGCATATTCAGAGATGTGAGTGCATATTCAGAGATGTGAGTGCATGTTCAGGGATTCGAGTGCATGTTCAGAGATGTGAGTGCATGTTCAGGGATGCGAGTGCATATTCAGAGATGTGAGTGCATGTTCAGAGATGTGAGTGCATGCTCAGGGATGTGAGTGCATATTCAGAGATGTGAGTGCATGTTCAGGGATGTGAGTGCATGTTCAGAGATGTGAGTGCATGTTCAGGGATGCGAGTGCATATTCAGAGATGCGAGTGCATGTTCATGGATGCGAGTGCATGTTCAGGGATGCGAGTGCATGTTCAGGGATGCGAGTGCATATTCAGAGATGTGAGTGCATATTCAGAGATGTGAGTGCATATTCAGAGATGTGAGTGCATGTTCAGAGATGTGAGTGCATGCTCAGGGATGTGAGTGCATGTTCAGGGATGTGAGTGCATGTTCAGGGATGTGAGTTCATATTCAGGGATGTGAGTGCATGTTCAGGGATGTGAATGCATGTTCAGAGATGTGAGTGCATGTTCAGGGATGCGAGTGCATATTCAGAGATGTGAGTGCATGTTCAGGGATGCGAGTGCATGTTCAGGGATGCACGTGCATATTCAGAGATGTGAGTGCATGTTCAGGGATGTGAGTGCATGTTTAGGGATGTGAGTGCATATTCAGAGATGTGAGTGCATGTTCAGGGATGCGAGTGCATATTCAGAGATGTGAGTGCATGTTCAGAGATGAGTGCATATTCAGAGATGTGAGTGCATGTTCAGAGATGTGAGTGCATGTTCAGGGATGTGAGTGCATGTTCAGGGACGTGAGTGCATATTCAGAGATGTGAGTGCATGTTCAGGGATGCGAGTGCATATTCAGAGATGTGAGTGCATGTTCAGGGATGCGAGTACATATTCAGAGGTGTGAGTGCATATTCAGAGATGTGAGTGCATGTTCAGGGATGCAAGTACATATTCAGAGGTGTAAGTGCATTCAGTAAGCAAGTACTGGTACTTCACGTCCATTCCTGCACATCCTGGTATCTCATGCCGAAACCTGCAAACAGTAAGTACCCCCATCCTGGTGCCTCATGCCCTTACCTGCACACAGAAACCCCATCCTGGTACCTCATGCCCATACCTACACACAGTACCCTCATCCTGGTACCTCATGCCCATACCAGCACAGAGTACCCCCATCCTGGTACCTCATGCCCATACCTACACACAGTACCCCCGTCCTGGTACCTCACGCCCATTCCTGCACATCTTGGTATCTCATGCCCATACCTGCACTAAATAAGTACCCCCATCCTGGTGCCTCATTCCCTTACCTGCACACAGTACCCCCATCCTGGTACCTCATGCCCATACCTGCACACAGTACCCCCATCCTAGTACCTCATGCCAATACCTGCACACAGTACCCCATCCTGGTACCTCATGCCAATACCTGCACAAAGTACCCCCATCCTGGTACCTCATGGCCATTCCTGCACAAAGTACCCCCATCCTGGTAGCTCATGGCCATTCCTGCTTATCCTGGTATCTCATGCCCATAACAACCTGCACACAGTACCCCCCCCCCCCCTCCCAAGGGGCTTCTGGTACCTCATGCCCATACCACAGTACCACGTCCCAACGTACCATGACCGGCCACCCTGTCTGGTCTGAGGAGGAACGTTAACCCTTAAACGGTGGAGTTTGACCCCATTGATCCCGAATCGTCCCGAAATTCTTGTTTCGCTTGGGAAACGTTGGACCGGCTGTTGACTTCCACCGTCTCGTCCCCCCCCCCCCCCCCCCGGCTCCTACCTCCCTCCGTCTCTCCTCCTCCTCCTTTTCCCGCACGATTTGCGCTTTTTCTTCCTCCGGGCACTGCGGCAGTGGCGCCGCGCAGTGTGCACGGACTTCCAATGTGCAGCGCGAGGTGCCGCACGTGAGGATGTGCGCTCGGGTGCGGCCGCGTCATCGGTACGATCATCTCGGGGGTGGGGGGGTGCTGAATAGCCCTCGGAGCACTCGGGGCTCCGGGAGGAGCAACAGCATCGCCGGCGATGACGATCGTGGCTGCCATGACGCGTGTGTCGGCGTGGTGAGCACTGCGCAGGGTTCACTCGTGTTTTGCACTCATTATGATTATGCGCACACTCGAACACGAAACGCTCTTGTACGTGTTTCCACTCGGGTGCCGCACGCACTCCCATGTTGACTCATTTTCCTGAGGTCTGTTTCCGGGGATTCCCTCGGTCTCACCTCCCCCCCTCCCCCTCCCATCCGTTTACCGTACCTCCCACCCCATAATCCCCACTGCGTGCGCCGAGACATCCCGGCCGGACGGGGTCGAGGCTCTTGTAGAAGCTTCATCCATTAATCCGTCCCTGCATATTTGGCGCTGTGTGCGGAATACTGAGCTTTTCCTGGAATTTTCTGCATTAGTTTCAAGGTCTCTCCCCATCCCCACCCCCGCCCAACCATCCCGCGAGTCCCGGGCTCACCTGCCGTGCTAGGAATTCGCAACGCAAGGTATGTCTTGTCCGTCCGCGTGTCGGCCCCTAATTCCCCCTCATTTGCCCTTCATCCCAATCCCGGCACTCTGTGCGATTGTCGGGGAACAGGTGTGATCTGCGACCCGTGATGTACCCGAGCTACACGGTACCGATGATTTACAGCAAAGCCATACTGTACATAGAGAGACCGTCGGGCATTTGGATTTTGTATGGAAAAGCTACTCAAGGCGTCATTAGGACATTTTCCATCGCACCATATAACATCATAATTACATGGAAATTCACTTTATTACCTTATGCGGTTTTCATTCGGATGGCGCTTCCGCCACACCTGGGAATTCAAGATGTAAACACGAATTAAATATTCCTTAATGTGGATAACTCGTGGGGAACCGTAGGGAAGTGTGAATCGAGAAGGTGGAAAATGGGGGAGAGAATCTTTCCATGGAGGTGACAACAACAACACGGGAAGTGTTCAATTAGATCCTAAATCGACCAAAGTGCAATGCAGGGTCTTCCAAACCTTGTCAAACGAATTCGTAAATAATCACGTGTCCATCTTGATCCCGTGCCTCCACCCCCCAAGACCAATACATGGTCATGCAAGAAACCTTTCATCCGGACCAAGACCAGAAACATCATCAGCGAGACGAAAGCAAAGTGCACGAAGGGTAGTGAGCAGAAGCAGAACTAACGTGCTATTAGTGACGTCCGTTTTGGATTGACCAATGAGGGGACAGATTATGAGATGGGATAAATCATCAACTAAAGGTAGTCTTGAAATCATGGAAAAATACAGAGAGGGATAGACAGATATCTCTGCGATGTTAAAAATGAGAATCACAACAATAACAATACCCACAACCACCACCATCACCACCACCACCACAGCAAGCAGGGTAATTACCACCACAGAAACAAAATCATGATATATATGTCGTTTTCGGCCCCATCAATGGTGAAGAATCACCGAAGAATTAAAAAAATTCTCCTATCCTGATCCTGAATCGGATCTTCAACAAAATATAATATAAATTTCGTCCTTGTCACATACGCTATCTATCTGCCAAATTTCGTCCGAATCCGTCCACAACTTTTTGAGATATCTTGTTCACAGACAGACAGATGAAAAATTACTCATAGAGCGATACTTGGCAAAAATAACAAAGTACAATGGCACTCGGTAGAGCATCCTTTTGACCTCAAAAATAGTTGGTGGTTGGTTTCTTTAAGCTGATATGAAAATCCTTTTCAAATTTCCAGTCAATCAGATGAAAATTGAGGATTTTCGAAATTTGGCTTATGTTGACCTTTTGGTCTATGTTGACCTCAAAAATAGTTGGTGGTTGGTTTCATTAAGCTGATTTGAAAATCCTTTTCAAATTTCAAGTCAATCGGATGAAAATTGAGGATTTTCGAAATTTGGCTTATGTTGACCTTTTGGTCTATGTTGACCTCAAAAATAGTTGGTGGTTGGTTTCATTAAGCTGATTTGAAAATCCTTTTCAAATTTCAAGTCAATCGGATGGAAATTGAGGATTTTAGAAATTTGGCTTATGTTGACCTTTTGGTCTATGTTGACCTCAAAAATAGTTGGTGGTTGGTTTCATTAAGCTGATTTGAAAATCCTAATCAAATTTCAAGTCAATCGGATGAAAATTGAGGATTTTAGGAATCTGAACAAAAGTGGTTGACCTTTGGCCTCAGTTGACCTTTTGGCCTTTTGACCTCAAAAATAGTTGGTGGTTGAATTCAGTTAACTGATATGAAAATCCTATTCAAATTTCAAGTGAATCGGATGAAAATTGAGGATTTTAGAATTTGAAATGGTCGTTGACCTTTGGCCTATGTTGACCTTTTGGCCTTTGCTGATCTCAAAAATAGTTGGTGGTTGAATTCAGTTAGCTGATATGAAAATCCTAATCAAATTTCAAGTCAATCGGATGAAAATTGAGGATTTTAGAAATCTGAACAAAAGTGGTTGACCTTTGGCCTCAGTTGACCTTTTGGCCTTTTGACCTCAAAAATAGTTGGTGGTTGAATTCAGTTAACTGATATGAAAATCCTATTAAAATTTCAAGTGAATCGGATGAAAATTGAGGATTTTAGAATTTGAAATGGTCGTTGACCTTTGGCCTATGTTGACCTTTTGGCCTTTGCTGATCTCAAAAATAGTTGTTGGATGAATTCAGTTAACTGATATGAAAATCCTATTCAAATTTTAAGTCAATCGGATCAAAATTTAGGATTTTAGAAATTTGAAAAAAAGTGGTTGACCTTTGGCCTATGTTGAACTTTTGACCTTTTGACGTCAACAATATATAGGATTTTGTCGGAACACGAACTCAACCATTTGGTAAAGTTTCGTGAAGATCGGTTTAAAATTGTGACCTGTATAAGTGTAATTAATATAGTGACCTGTATAATTGTGACCTGTAAGTATAACTGAGCGGACACACAAACACACAAACACACAAACCGGAGTGATCAACATACTTGTCAAATTTTTTTTTTTTTTTCCAAGTAAACCAAATACAGGCAAACAAACAAACATACAGGGGTGAAAACATAACTCCATCCAGCTTCGGTGGCGGAGGTAACTAGAACGTCACTCGGTAGAGCGGTTACCTCCGCCAGGCTGAACAGGTTACGTTTTGTATCCCACTGATTGGCTGGATCTGGATTCGGACCTGAACCAAAATCGAATCGGCTTGTTCTTGTCTCCTAAACAAGTCGTCCATCAAGCTTTGTCAGAACTCGTCCATGACGTTTTGAGACATCGTGCTTTATATCGTTTTTGACTCCATCTCTAAATACTGAAGAATCACTTAAGAAATTCTCTGATCTGGATCCGAAACGAAATCTTCACCAAAATCGAATCAATTCTTCCTTGTCACACCCCAACCTCTCCACAAAACGTTGTCCGAATCCGCCCACAACTTTTTGATATTATCCTGTTCACAGACAGACAGACAGACAGACAGACAAGGGTGACATTTGGTAACGGAGTTAACAACATAACAACAACCCTTCCTCTTTGGTAACTCTTCCTCTTAATGAGTTTTCTTATGAGGAGCTTTAACACAGGCGGCCATTAGGCTCATCCACCCTGCTCAATGGTTACCAACCTATGGTTGTTCGTCTGTGGACTGTGCTCCATCATTTTAATGCTGAGTGTCAAGCAAGGTTAGCAGGTGCCACTTCTCCTGCGTTTGGCATGATTCTACCTGCCCGGGTTGGAACGCCGACCTCCCACACTCAGAGTGGATGCTCCAAGCATGACTCCACCGAGTGGGGATGAAGGCAGCATTTTAAAGCTTTGATGTTTCGGATCTAATGGCGTCGTCAGCAAGACGTCAATAAAATTAGCCTTAAAACATGAGGCTTATGTCTCGGCCTGTATACTGTTGTGGTGTGTGCGTGGAATGGGGAGAGAAGGATAAGAAGGTCGGGAGGAGAGAGGAGTAAGGAGAGCTCGGGTTGGAAAGGGTCGTGTATTGAGCATATGGGGTGGTGTTGATCAGGGGAAAGGGAGCCGGAAATTGTCATTTCCTGTACATAATAAGTAGATACATCCTGAAATGCAGTACTGTAATTAAAATTCGCCCGTTTTGAAAACAGTGCGTGCTCTCAATATGAACTAGAACGGCACTCAGTAGAGCGCATACCTTCGCCAGGTGAACAGTTTACGTTTTGTATCCTAGAGTAGACCAGAAAATCACAATACAGAATCGCATTTAATCAAAATTATCCGTCCACATCTTTTTGAGATATCCTGCTGTATATCGTTTTTGGCCATATCACTCAATGGTGAAGAATCACTGAAAATATTCTAATAGCCGGATCCGGATCCGGATCTTCACCAAAATTGAATCGATTCTTCCTTGTCACAGGCACGACCTGTCCAACAAGTTTCGTCCATAACTTTTTGAGATATCCTGCTTTGTATCGTTTTTGGCCCTATCTCTCAATGGTGAAGAATCACTTTAAAAAAAAAAAATTCTCATATCCGAATCCATATTCAGATCTTCACCAAAATTGAATAGATTCTTCCTTGTCACACACACAACCTGTCCAACAGATTTCGTCTAAATCCATCCATAATTTTTTGAGATATCCTGCTATGTATCATTTTTGGCCTCGTCTCCCAATGGTGAAGAATCACTTGAAAAATTAAATAAGTCTCATTTCCGAATACATATTCAGATCTTCACCAAAATCGAATCGACTCTTCCTTGTCACACACACACAACCTGTCCAACAAGTTTCGTCCAAATCCATCCATAACCTTTTGAGATATCCTGCTATGTATCATTTTTGGCCTCGTCTCCCAATGGTGAAGAATCACTTGAAAAATTAAATAATTCTCATATCCGAATACATATTCAGATCTTCACTAAAATCGAATCGATTCTTACTTGTCACACACACAACCTGTCCAACAAGTTTCGTCCAAATCCATCCATAACCTTTTGAGATATCCTGCTATGTATCGTTTTGGCCCCGTCTTCCAATGGTGAAGAATCACTTGAAAAATTAAATAATTCTCATATCCGAATTCAGATCTTCACCAAAATTGAATCGATTCTTCCTTGCCACATACACAACCTGTCCAACAAGTTTCGTCCAAATCCATCCATAATTTTTTTGAGATATCCAGCTATGTATCGTTTTTGGCCCTATCTCCCAATGGTGAAGAATCTTCTTTTTTTTTTCTTTTCTTTTTTTTGTATACAAGATCGAGGCTCGTGAAAGAGCTAACATTAATCACACAAAAAGTCAAACCGACACACAAAACACAAAAAATAATGGGAGCGGTAGGCAAGATGGGAGAGAGGGGGAAGGACACAAAGACAACATTTGAGAGCAGGGACATCGGGAGAAATGTGGGAGGGGGAGGGCTTGGGGGGAGGTGGGAGAGGTATAAAACATATGAACACTGCAAGGATTTCCAGGAAAGAAGTTGGAATTTCAAAAAAAAAGAAGTGTATCTGGGGTGAATTCGCGGGGGTAGAAAAGATCAAGGTTTTGGATGGGGGAAGATAAGAGGTGGTGGTGAACAGCTGTTTTAAAGACCTGGAGGGAGGAGTGGGATTGAAGGGAGTGGGGGAGTTTGTTCCAGAGGCGGGAGAAAAGGGGAATGAAAGAGTGAAGGTGAGCAGAGAGCCTAGATTTCGGCAGTTTAACCATAAGAGGGTTGCAGGCAGATGTTGTGCGACCTGAAGGAATATTGGGGGGACAGAGCACAGAGAGAGCTGGGGCAGCAAGGCCGGAGAGGAGTCGGTAGAAGACAGAAAGACCACCAACCTGCCTGCGGTAAGTGAGTGAAAGGCCCTCGGAGATAGCTTCATCGCAGGAGATTCCAATGATTCTGAAAGCTTTGGTTTCAACAGCTTGAAGCCGAGCTAGGTGTGAGGCAGGAGTACCAGCCCAGAGGGGGGAACAGTATTCCATTGAGCTGCGGATGAAAACCTTGTACGTGGTGAGGAGCTCAGGTGTGCCAAGGAAGGACTTCGCATGACGGATGATGCCCAGTCGGCGACTGGCTTTGGAGGGCAGCTTGGAAATGTGGTTTTCCCAAGCGAGATCATGGCAGATAGTGGAGACCCAAAAGCTTGAGCGACAGAACTTCTTGGAGAGAATTGTTGAGAAAGTAGATGGGAGGGGTTTTCCAGTCGGTCTTTTCGGAGAGACATTGTAAGAGTGTGAACCAACCTATGGTTGTTCGTCTGTACTCCATCATTTTAATGCTGAGTGTCAAGCAAGGTTAGCAGGTGCCACTTCTCCTGCGTTTCGCATGATTATACCTGCCCGGGTTGGAACGGCCGACCTCCCACACTCAGAGTGGATGCTCCAAGCATGACTCCACCGAGTGGAGTGACTCCACCTTTTCCCACTTAAAAAATAAATAATTCTCATATCCGAATCCATTTTGAGATTTTCAACAAAATTGAATCGATTCTTCCTTGTCACACACACAAGCGGTCCACCAAGTTTCGTCCAAATCCGTCCACAACTTTTTGAGATATCCTGCTTTATATTGTTTTAGCGTTCAGCTGAGAAATATTGTGACGTCACATGTTGTCGAACACGATGTGCGTACTCATCCTTCTTCGACGTACCGGACGTGGTCCTGCGAGAAAGTTCCTCATTTGATGATCCAGCTCGTGTCCGTACAGAATGATCTGTGGTTTGTGGTTTCCATGGTACTGCACCTGATACGGTGCAGAGAGGATTGGAGATTGATTTCCCTGCCACAGCGGACAGGACACGCTCTGTAATTCCACGCTGTCCATCATCCGTCCGCGGACGTGAGTCCATCGGTTGGAGATTTAATTGAAGTTAAATTAGGACAAAAAAAAAAAAGATGAATTTCTAAATGAACCACGAAAGGAATGCGAGATCACGAACTGCGCCCAAAATTGAATTATCATTGATTTAAAGACCAATTCCTCGCATCTGCCAAGGGCCATATTGTTAATAAGAAGACATTGTGAGTCTCCGCCGCACCTGGGCACATTTATTATACGAGTGAAGGAAGTACCGCGTCACGGTGGGAAGCGGCGCATTATGCGGGAGTAGATGATGAAGTGAAAGAGGATCACATTAACGGGACATCCACGGTGCTGTGTTAACTTCGGCCTGCTCTTTATGAAACATCTCCAGTTCAAAGGTCATCCCTTTAATGTCAACCAGGAATACTTTTCTCACCTGCTTCTTGCGACCCCAATAAGGTGTCAGGTGCATTAACTCGAAGGCTGAGTGGAGGACACGTCGTGTCAACCCATTTATCAGATCCTCGTTGTGCCAAGTGCACATCTACTTGGTCACGGATTAGCTTGGGTCCCCACCTGGCAAGCGAGCCGTGACTAGCGACTCGTGCCTTTTCCCAGTCCAAAGAGTGAAGGCGCAGCCTCGAATGTCGTCACAGTTATCATGAATATTAACGTTTTTTTAAACAACATTATGAAGAATAAATGTGATTGTGAATTTGTTGGGGTGAGGAACAATAATTGATGCAGTGGTTATGCACAAGCTTAATTCCAACTTCACACGCTAACATCATGGGAATAGCGAATCAGGACCTGGAACATACATTGACTCTGTTTCAGCCAATTCAAAACTCAAAAGCTGCTCCATCAGAACGTTGACACCTCAAATGTTTGCATGATATAATACAAATAAAACAAGAAAGAGCAATCAGAGATTGCAGACCCTCGCCAGGACGTGTTTTGTGATAAAACAAATATGGCGGCCGATCCACATGACCGATGATGTCATCATTATTCCCCCCCCCCCCCAACCCCCCCCCACCAATTTATCCCTTGATGACGCTCAAGAAATTCCATCTTGATTGGATGAAGTTTTGTACTTGTCGAATTATGACGTCATAATGGAGGTACCTATGACCATCATTAACATGTTATTCCCCATGGAGAGTTGTTTACAATGAGCCATGATTTCTTTTTTTTTCTATGCAGTGCTTTCGGAGATGTAGAGGTGCTAAGTTTTTCGTTTTTTCCAAGATGGCGCCCATACCACATCACCTATGACGTCATAGTTGTCATTAAAGATTATGCAGGAGGAGTTGCACCTATGGTGAAAATTTCCTGTCAATCGGACTAATAGTTTCAGAGAAAATTATATTTATTCTTTGCGGACAAACAGACAAACAGACAGACAAACAAATGAAAAATCACTGATAGAGCAGCACTTGGAAAAAGAGAAGAAAGTGGAATGGCACCCAGTAGAGCATCCTTTTGACCTCAAAAATAATTAGTGGTTGAATTCAGTTAGCTGATATGCAAATCGTCTTCAAAGTTTAAGTTAATCTGATGAAAACTGACAATTTTAAAAATTTCGCCTATGTTGACCTTTGGTCTATGTTGACCTTTAGCCTATGTTGACCTTTTGGCCTATGCTGATCTCAAAAATAGTTGGTGGTTGAATTCAGTTAGCTGAGATGTAAATCCTCTTCAAATTTCAAGTCAATTGGATGAAAATTGAGGATTGTAGAAATTCAAAAAAAGTGGTTGACTTTTAGCCTATGTTGACCTTTGGCCTATGTTGACCTTTTGGCCTACGCTGATCTCAAAAATAGTTGGTGGTTGGTTTCAGTAAGCTGGTATGAAAATTCCATTCAAATTTCAAGTTAATCAGATGAAAATTGAGGATTTTTGAAATTTGAAAGAAAGTGGTTTACCTTTGGCCTATGTTGACCTTGTGACCTATGTTGATCTCAAAAATAGTTCGTGGTTGAATTCAGTTGGCTGATATGAAAATACTATTCAAATTTCAAGTCAATCAGATGAAAATTGAGGATTTTTGAAATTTGCAAATGTTGTTGACCTTTGGCCTATGTTGACCTTGTGACCTATGTTTACCTCAAAAATAGTTGGTGGTTGAATTCAGTTCGCTGATATGAAAATCCTATTCAAATTTCAAGTCAATCGGATGAAAATTGAGGATTTTAGAAATCTGGAAAAAGTCGTTGACATTTGGCCTATGTTGACCTTGGACCTATGTACCTAATAATATGTACCTAATAATTGGACCTAATAGGACCTATGTTGATCTCAAAAATAGTTGGTGGTTGAATTCAGTTGGCTGATATAAAAATACTATTCAAATTTCAAGTCAATCAGATGAAAATTGAGGATTTTTGAAATTTGAAAACGTTGTTGACCTTTGGCCTATGTTGACCTTGTGACCTATGTTTACCTCAAAAATAGTTGGTGGTTGAATTCAGTTCGCTGATATGAAAATACTATTCAAATTTCAAGTCAATCAGATGAAAATTGAGGATTTTAGAAATCTGGAAAAAGTGGTTGACCTTTGGCCTATGTTGACCTTTTGACCACAAAAATTAATAGGATTCTTTCAGATCACGAACTCTACTGTTTGGTGAAGTTTCCTGAAGATACGTTTAAAATCGTGACCTGTAGGCAAGTACAAGTGAGCGGACAGACAAACACACAAACTGGAGTGATCAACATACTTGGCAAAAAAAAAATATATATATTTTTTTGACTCAAATGTTTAATTTTTAAATTCTGTTTTTTCTTTTTCTTTTCGTATTTAATTTTTCTTTTTATTTAAATAGTTTTAAACAAATACAATTTTTTTTAAAAAGGGACTCAAATGCAATACCCTCTCCCCTGTCGAGGGATTTTAGAAATCTGGCGAGGATAATAAACAAGGTCCATTTCAAATTTACAAGGAAACTTATGCAAGAAGGAGGTCATTCGGCCCATTGTGCCTATGCCATATCCAGATGTTCCCTTTAACATCATCTATCAGTTTACTTTCCTTCTATGAACTATTTCCATTAACTTAATGAAACTTACCATCTGCGTAGTTTAAAGATCTCCAAGCTGGGGATTTGGCAGGGCCACCTGCACACAATGACCTACTTTTTCCGAGAGGTATCGGTGGACCCCTGTCCTGCCACCACTGCGTCGATCTTAAGGGTAGTTTTGAGAAAAGTTTGATCCTGCCAGGGGATTTGAACTCGTACTAGAACGCTGGAACGCTTCAAAAAGTCAATGGAAAACACTTCACTGGTTTGTCTAAGGGGAATGAATAATCATCCGCCATGATGCACTCATCCCTTGCGGTGGAAGATGTGATCAGCATGTTCCACGCGTTCGCTGCATGCCTGCCGTTTTTGACCTCGTAAATGTAAAAACACTATAACAGCTCGTTTTAGTTTTTCACGTGTTCTTATAACTGTTATTCTGAACAAGTCGTTCACAAAATTAATGATCAAATTCACAAGCATGATGAACATCCCTGCGCTAAATATGGAGAAATGTGATGCTTGATGAATCTCTCAGGTCATTGTGTTAAAATGACGTCATAATAAACCCACAATGTTTTTACTTGCATCTCCTACATACAGTATCATTATGAGGGCCAGAACAAGTACCAGGATGAATTCGAAAAATGTAATTATTTGGGAGAGACGATCTTAATTGCTCGAAATGCCAGCTACAGCAGAGTAATAGTAATGACTGTCTATGCCTGATGGGTGTCTCTGGTGTAATCAGGATAATGGAATGAGGAAACATACTGATGTGTTTATATTGTGGTCGAACAGTTAGAACTGTAGTTCCCTACTGGGTAGTCCGCTCGTGAGCATTTATATGTGACATTTAAAATCCCTCAAGCGGACATACCGGCAGCAACCATGTGCTCTTTGCAAGGCGTAGCCCAAGGATCTGTCGAACGAGACTCTCAGTCATCATCCTGTTATCACAATTGGACAAGAAAGGCAATATGGCGAACACTAGTGGGAAAAGCCACTCACTACGTTGACACTAACAAAGCTGGCCTAATCGGGCATCACCATCTTGCTCGGCCTCGTACTGCTTGGCTGATCGGAGCAATATAAACAGACAGTGGACAACATCTGATATTCTCCAAGTTGTCACATTAGAATTCTGGAAGTGGTTTCTGTAGGAATATAATAGGGTCCTTTAAGGGTGGCATGTTCAATATTTTTGAGAATAATGGGTGCATGGTCGAAGTCAAAGCCTCATTTCAACTTTACTCCAACACAAACGTAGAGATGATTGGGGCTAAGTGACAACAACAACAACAACAACAACATGCATTTTAGGGCCATTTTCCCTGCTAGAGCGGGGGTTAGCCATGCGGGCCCCATGACGATCTTCTCCATTTTGCCCTATTTTCTGCATCTCCTCTTGTTAACCCCCTTGCCCGCATTTCTTCTTCGACCATCTTTAGCCAAGTCTTTCTCGGTCTTCCCCGTCCTTTACTTCCTTCTACATTCATTTCCATCACTCTTCTCAACCAGTCACTTTCATCCTTCCTCAACACATGACCAGACCATCTCAACCTGTTCCTCTTCACAGCATCAATCACAGGCTCTATTCCCATCATCTTTCGCAATTCATCATTTGTCTTCCTCTCTCTCAACGATACTCCGCACATCCACCGAACCATTCGGATTTCCACTCTTTCCAGCCTTCGTTGCTGCTCTACATTCATTACCCATGTCTCACTCCCATAAATCATAACACTTCTCACACATGCAGCATACACCTTTCCCTTCAGCTTCAACGACACTCCCCTCCTCGTCAGCATGCCACTCAGTTCCCGAAACTTCTTCCATGCACATCTTACTCTAGAAACCGTTGACGAGTCTGATCCACCTTCTCCATTCAGCATGTCTCCTAGGTAGCTAAATGTTTTCACACCTTCCAGCTTCACACCGTCTCCAAGATCCCACTCAACATTTCCTCCATCTGCAGCCCCCTCTGTGCACACCCTACACTTGAATGTAGCTGCCACACTGGTATACCCATGACTGCAGAAGATATACCCATGCTATATGCAGTGAGCAGAGGGTGAACATATGGATGCCAAGCACATGAGGGCATCATGAGGGTATGGCCATAACAGAGGGTTGAAGTTTCTGAGGCAAGATGCAACTGCTATAATTATGTCGAGGATTTTCCACGTTCTCAGCATTCAGATATGCTGTGCATGCACTGGGAAGGAGGGCGTGTTGAAAAGTAATGTCTCCTATTATTTTTCTCCAAAACAGATAAAGATATTCGAATGAAACAAAGAGAGATACTAACATCAATCTTTATTCTACCCTGGTGTATGTTTATTTCACGACATAATCAACGCTGCGGTCCACACATTTCCACAAACGTTCAAGTAGTATTGTGATGCCCTCTCCAATGAACTGAGCGTCCTTCTGACTTATCCAGCACTTCACGGCAGCCTTGAAATCCTCAGCGGAAGAGACATGTTCTCCACGAAGGTGTTCCTTAAACTTGGGAAGAGATGAAAATCTGAGGGAGCTAAGTCGGTGCTGTTGATCCTTTGTGGCGGTACTCCATTGACCGTTTCTTACTCTAAGGACCGTAATGGTATACCCAACTCTCATCTCCAGTCAATCATCCCAACTCTCATCTCCAGCGTTTTACTCTTCACAGTAGTGACACCGTCATGCTGACCTCTGCCATCTTGACTGACGTAGCATTGAGATAACTTGTGTCAGAATCCTCAAAATTCACACCCAGTGGAGGGAAGAACTAATGTGTGGTGTGGACTGTGCTTTATTTTGTTGGAACCCATCTGTGGATCGGTCCCATCGGCCGATGGGACCGATCCACAGATGGGTTCCAACAATTTCATCTGAATATCTTTACCAGTTTTGGAGAAAAATAATAGGAAGGATTACTTTTCAACACGCCTTCGTACAATCCTTCTGCTGCTGTGCTTTGGATACCTGCTTGACTGTGCGTTGGATGAGTCCCTGGCCAGGTGGCTGCAGGATATTGGTTTTATAAAAGCAATGTTCATATAACCAACCAACTGAGAAGGTGGAGAAGGTTCTTTCAACCATCGACTTCAACCCTGCCACTGCACCAGACCGCATCAGCGCATGTGTCCTAAAATCCTGCTCTGCTGCTCTTGCACTTCCTCTCTCTACCCTTTTCGCCCCATAATTTACCCGATGCCATCTTCCATCTGCTTGTAAATCTGCCAACATCACTGCATTACAAAAAAGGATAAAAACTGACTCCTTATCAAAAGACCTATCAGCTTACTTCCAATCATCAGCAAGGTCATGGAATCCACCAGCGCAGTTGATATGAAATCCTTTGTTTCCTCCAACAACCTCATCTAAGATCACCAACTTGGATTGTATGTGCGTTATTCTATTCTCGGCTATTTTAACGTGCATCAAAGGAAGCATGCCTCGGGGGGGGGGGGGGGGGGGGAAGGTAAAATGTTTTGCAACACCCCTTACAAAGTCTTTCCTTAGCAAACCTAAATTCCTATCCACCTTAAAGGCCTTCATCTGCGGCCTTATGGAGTACTGCTTTTCCCTCTGGCGGCCCCCCTTGCATCACATCTTGCTCAGCTTGACGCCAATGGAAACCAAGGCCTTCAAGACCATTGAAATCTCCCACGATAAAGCTGAGCTGAGGGGGCTATCACTTAGCCATTGCAGACAAGTCGCTGGGCTGTCTTTTACCACCAACACTCGTGCAGTGGCTCCCAGTCCTGTCTAACATCCCACTCCCTGATGTGTGCCGGAAGGCAAGAATGCTGAGAGGGTTAGACTGCATCAACACCAATTTACAGCTTCCAATCCATGAAGACCTGCAGGATCTACCAAATATGTGACTCAAGTCACGCAAACCTTTCTGGAGCTCTGCAAACTTTTTGAGTGATGTGGGTTTTAACACAAAGGATTATCTTTTGAAAGAGAACGTTGCTAACAAAGAACTGGTGAGTGATCTGACAGAAGAGCCTTCAGGTTTCGACCTCCACCAGAAACAGTGGTCTACACTCAACAGGATCTATACTCTCCATGCAAGGACCTCACACCACCTCCACAAATAGGAATTCAAAGACAACCTAGCATGTGACTGTGGTCACCCAGATCACACTATTCATCACATTGTGAATGAGTGTCACCTACAGAAATTTGACGAAGGAATTTGCTAGAAATTTGAGGGCAATTGACCTAACAACAGACAGTGCTGTGACTTAGATGTCCAACTTAGACTTGGACAACTGATCTGAGATGTAATTTGTCATACGTCTGCAGAAGAAGAAGATGGATACAGGAGAAGAAGAACACTGCACAGTTCAACGGGGTATTCACCCTTTTACCTCATGTTTTGGAGCGATTGAAGGATGCCAGTGGACTCGTTGTTAGACCCAGGTGAGGAGAGTGATAAGGAGCCACCACCAATCAATGACTGGATTGCCAATTAGCACACCGCTTTAGCTGATGCTTACAATAAAGACAGGGAAGCCAGCACCTGAAAGAGGGTATTTTGACCGCAAGGCAAGGGAAGCTCCTTTCACCATAAGCCAAAGAGTGTTGCTCTGGAATCTGACTTACAAAGGTCGTCATAAACTCCAGGACATTTGGGGCTCAGGTGTCTATAAAGTGGGGAAACGGCTGGATCCTGAGAAAGCTCTCTCCATCGACAAACCTGCCGACATGTTGAGACCATGTTGTTGTGTATACCACCCCGAAATGAGGGCATGCCAGATCTCACAGGCCCCCTTGAGAGCAAGAGCCAAAGGGAACTTGTAACCCTGAGAAATGGCAGCTCATAATTGTGAATCTTGCAAAAGTGAGGAGTCTGGGTTGCCATGGCTAGCGTATTCGTCTGGTATGGAAGGGGAGCAACAGCCTGAGAATGAATCAGAACACACTTAACGTGACACCCAAGAACCATAAGCACTCCTCGTTGCTGAGATTCATATTACTAGGAGATAAATGTGATCTACAGTTGGAAAGCATTCTAACCTTGAGGAACCATGTTCAGTGCTCATCATGGATGTTGATGTGTTGGCAGACTTGCAATAAACTTGAGTGCGACTCTTGGAGAATAACTTACTTTTTATTATTCAATTACAAGTAGTATCTACTACAAGTTGTATGTAAGTATTAACATGTTGTAACATTGTTGGGTTGCATTGCGGGGGTCATGTGACTTGGGCAAGTAGTCGTGCTGGGACGCCATTTTTTGCCGTTCTGCTGTGTGAATACACGCTGTGTGGGTTCTCGTTGTTCAGGCTCTCATTTCCTAAAGCCAACTGTACCATTGCCTTCTTGGCTGCCCTTTTCATAGTGAACCTGATATTTGGACTTTGTCCTTCATAACAAGATGAGCTGTGTTCTCCATGACCATTGTGGTTTCCCTTATTACTGGCCGTATAGGCCACATTACATATACTCTTTTATAGATAGGTCTCAGGTTATCGCTTGAGGATAGAATATCGCCTTAGAAATTATTTACCTATTTCCATTACACCTGGCTGAGTATCCCCGTAAGACATACAGTCATGGCCAAACATATTGGGACCATTGCACTTTTTTCAAATAATGCACCATTTATTCCAGAAAATTGTTGAAATTAAAAAAATCCTTTGGTATCCACATTTGTATTTCGTTGGTTTGCAGTGAAACAAAACAAAAAAAGCTGAAAAAATTACTAAATCTTAGCTTATTCCACACAGAAATCCTAAAATGTCCGGACAATATTATTGACATCTTTCAGAAGTTGTTAGAAATAATTAGATTTCAAGCAGGTGATTCTCCTTTACTTTGGAATTGAACTCACCTATGGTGATTTGCAGGTGCCTGCAATATAAAAATCACACATTCAACCAGTTTGAATGGAGAAAAGGAGTCATTCTGCTGTTTTGTGTCACTGTGTTCTGCAATGAGCATGGAGGAAAGAAAGAAAACGAGAGAATTGTCTGAGGAGTTCAGACACAAGATTGTAGCCAATCATGGACAATCTCAAGGCTACAAGTCCATCTCCAGAGACCTTGATGTTCCTGTGTCCACCATGCGCAATGTCATCAGGAAGTTTAAGGCCAATGGCACAGTAGCCAACCTCCCTGGACGTGGCCGTTAGAGAAAACTTAATAGATTATTACAGCGAAGGATTGTTCAAATGATGGAGAAAGCACCTCGATCGACTGCCAAACATTTTCAAGCTGACCTTCAGACACAAGGTACAACAGTTTCAACTCACACCATCCATCGCCAACTCAATGAAAGGGGGTTCTATGGTAGAAGACCCAGGAGGACAGAGAGAGAGAGAGAGAGAGACAGAGACAGAGACAGAGAGAGAGAGAGAGAGAGAGAGAGAGAGAGAGAGAGAGAGAGAGAGAGAGAGAGCCATAAGAAAGCCCGACTGGAGTTTGCCAAAACACACCTGAACAAGCCAAAATCTTTCTGTGGACAGATGAGACCAAATTAGAGGTTTTTGGTAAAGCACATCATGTCTATGTTTACAGAGAAGAAAATGAAGACTTCAAAGAAAAGAACACCTTCCCTACAGTCAAACATGGAGGAGGTTCAGTGATGTTTTGGGGTTGCTTTGCTGCCTCTGGCACTGGGTGCCTTGAATGTGTGCATGGCATCATGAAATCAGGAGATTAACAAGGCATTTTTGAGCGCAATGTTCAACCCAATGTCAGAAAGCTGGGTCTCTGTCGAAGGTCATGGGTCTTGCAGCAGGACAATGACCCTAAACACTTCAAAAAAGCACCCAGGAATGGTTCAAGACAAAACGCTGGACTATACTGAAGTAGCCAGCAATAAGTCCAGATCTAAATCCCATTGAACACCTGTGGGGAGATCTGAAAACAGCAATTGGGAGAAGGCACCATTCAAATTTTTACACAATTTTTAAAGTTTGCACAAGAAGAGTGGGCCAAACTGCCAGTATAGATGTGTAGGAAGCTCATTCATGGTTATAGGAAGTGCTTGACTGCAGTTATTTTGTCCAAAGGATGTGCTACCAAATATTAAGTCAAAGGTGTCAATAATTTGGTCAATGCCATTTCTTTTTATTTTCTGATTTTAAAGGATTTATTAAGTTCTGAATCAAAAACAAAGGTTCTGTAATATTAACAGTGAAATAAAGAATTGTGGAGACCAAATACTTTTGTAAATTTCAACTTCTTTTTAGAGAAAATTGTGAGTCATTTGAAGAAAGTGCAAGGGTGCCAATATTTTGGCTACGACTGTATATCCGCAGGTCACCAATAACACTTTGGGTTCAGCTTGTTAAAACATCAGTGACATCACCATGATGTAGTGGCAAAATGGTGGCATTTATTAGAAGCCTCACTACAGTCCTTTAAAAACTTACGCATTAGTTATATGTATCAGTGTAACCTCAAAGGTCTTTTCATGTTCCCAGCCTTAACCCCGATGACCTAATCTTTCAGGTGTTATCCCATCAGAGAGGTCACAAACTCCAGCCTATTAATTGGTAAGAGGCCCCCTTGACTTGAGTGCTTTAGTCTTTCGAAAGTTCAGTGCAGGAGAAGGCCAGAGCAAACCTGCTGACACACTCTATCATTTATTCATGCAGTCGTCATCTCTTATTTATATTACGCTAAGAATGGTACAATGAGCTTTTCCACTTGTGCTGCACAGAGGGCCGGAACACATGGTTTGGTCAAGGTGGGAAGTTCATTGAGCTTTTACTTCGAAGTTTTTTGTTTTTAATTGTCTTTCACGATACATTATTCTGGTTGTGTTATTGTTGTTGTTATGGTGATAAAAATAATAACGATGGATGGAATATTTTCATACCTTTTAGAGGGTGCCTGGGATGGTTGAAGTGGCTTCATGGCCACCAAAATACATTGGGTGGTTTGCCACTGCCTTCCCAGCACTAGTAGTTGTGGCAGGAAGTTAGAATTTAGAGATGGTGCTGAATTTAGAGGTGATTTAGAGATGCTTCATGACCACCTACTCTTTTTTTTGAAATATATCTCAGGTAGACATTTTCATCACAAAGTGCACCTTCCCTTGGATGGGCATTAAGCAGTGTTTTCCATCCGCTCTCATTATTTGGTGGAGGTTCTAGATCCCACGGTGTCTTTTGCAAAGAGTGGGCGAGTTATTTTCTGTACCCGAGTAGAGATCCGAGTAAATCTACCCAAGTTCTGAGAGAGAGAGAGAGAGAGAGAGAGAGAGAGAGAGAGAAAGAGAAAGAGAAAGAGAAAGAGAAAGAGAAAGAGAAAGAGAAAGAGAAAGAGAGAGATAGATAGATAGATAGATAGATAGATAGATAGATTGAGATTGAGATTGAGATTTAACTGATCGATTGATATTGATTGGATTTTGGTGGTGTATGCACTATATTGTTGACAGAAATTCTTAATTTGGGATTTTGCAATGTTCCACCACAGCCGGAGACTATCATACTCAGGTCTGGAGGAGCGAATTTTCTCTCACACGACGTGAAAGGCCTCATTAAAATCCTTGTCATGTAAGAGACGAGTATTCAAAGACCAGTAAGCACTACCACCGGGTGGAAAGGGTAACTTAAAGGACATTGAGATAAAATGTGGTCTGTGAATCCAGTTGGTAAAATTTTGGAGACAGACACCACATTCAACATTGGCTTGTTCACATAGAATCTGTCCAGCCTTGCCATTGACATAATACCATCATTGCATCTACACCATGTATAACAGCGTGAGAATGGGTGTTGTGATCTCCACACATCCTTAAACCGAAAGATGTTGATGGTGTCCTCTAGAGCTTTCGTAGAGGCAACATGAGGCTCATGACCATTCCTATCAATCGACGGACAAATTGTGCAATTAAAATCTCCCGCGATACAGATAAAGGCTGTTGGGTCCAGAGTTTTTACAAAATCCCGCAGAGTGGAAAAGAAAATTTTCCTATCCATTGGGTCACACGGTGCATAAACATTCACTACTATAATCTTTTGGGTATTATAAAGAAAATCTACGGAGATCAAATGTCCTTTATAGATTTCTTTAAATGAAACCTGTTGAGCACAAATCTTGTGACTTAGGCAAATGGCAACACCGGCCCGAGGTGTAGGGAACCCACTTAGCCACCATTGCCCTTTAAAAAGTTTCCCCCAATCGGCTACTTGAGCACTAGTAGCGTGGGTCTCTTGTAAGAGAATAATGTCAGCCTTTTCTTTTCCAACCGCTTGAATGGTTTGCACCCTCCGTAAGGGGGCACGACCCCCATTTATATTTAAGGATACAACATTTAGTTCCATGGTTGATTCTTCTAGGGGGTGAAGTCCTCTTCCTCAATTAATTCCTTGTTTGCCTTCGTGATGGATTTCCTCAGTCGCTGAAATTCAGGTTCGGAGATTTCCACATGCTCACTCCTTTGCAGCAAAGGTTTTGCGGCTGCAAGGAAGGCCTGGATATTAGGAAAATGATCCTTAATTCGTACATGCCTTTGTCTGAAAGTTTCCTTCAAAAATCTGACAATATTTTCTTTTGGGATCTCCAAAGGCTGCTCTTCCTCCTGAGGGGGGGGGGGGGGGGGGCCTGTCAACCATTGCCACTGGTTCCTCATGGCCGATCAGTGTCTCTGTAGTTACAATTTCCTCCGTGACGCTAGTAACGAGTTCCTCCTGAACCTGTACAGAAACACCTGTTCCATCCCCATCTACCTTAGGTTCTTCATCCTCTTCATCCTCATGCATCATTGCAATGGGGGGGGGGGAGGGGGGGAGGAGTCGTTATTAGTAGTAATGGGTATTTTGAATTCCCCATTAGAATTGATATGGTCATCAGTAGGCTGTTCGGTTTCGCAGGTTGATTTACAACCTTCAGGAACAAGTTCCCCTTCATCCTGAGCAGGTGGTATCATGTCAGCCATAGTTTCACCACCTTGCTGATCTTCATGTGAAGGACTATCTGAATCGTTTAAACTGCTTCCTGTCTGCACCACCAACACTTTAACACCTTTGTCCTCATTCCTCGCACTTACAAGTGACCGTTTCAAATTTTTCCGAGACGCCGCATCTACAATCTGCTGCTCCTCGCAAATCATTCCCTCTACAGGTAGAGGCTTCTCCCTTACATTTGCTGACTCATCGGTTGCACGATGGCCAGCTGTACTGGATGACTCATCGCTTACACGAAGCACATCTGTATGGGTCTCACCAGCACCACTCTTAGCCGTACCTTGATGGTCCGATGTAGATTCCCGCACTGAAGGCGAAACATCTATAGAATCCTCCGTAATGGTCACGGGTGGGGCTGGTCCGGCTGCTGAGGCATACGTTTTCTCCCCATCAGGACAATACTGCCGAGTGTGTCCATGTACACCACACCCGTAACAAATCAACCTCTCCGTTGCCGCAAAAATCCTGTGCTCACGTTTTGACGACTTAAAAACGAGAGAGACATTCAATTGCGTCAAACCATCCTTCAAAACAACATAACAAAACCGTCTAAACGTTTCGATATGCTTAAGCTTCCCGTCTGTGGTGCGAATGGAGGCTTGGATAATTCTCGACACCACAGTACCGTACTGACCGAGCTTCTGAAGAATTTCCTCATTAGACAGCGTCGGTAGAACGTTTGATAGTATTACCTTCGAGGCCGGAGTGTTCCATGGCGAAACCGGAACAAACTGGTCATTACCCAAGGTGAGTCCGTTCTGCACAACGATGCGCGCGAAACGGACACGTGAAACGAAAACAACCACCTTGTGGTGCATTCGGGACGCTGCCCGTATGTTCTCACAACCGATCAATTCTCCGATTGCGAGGAGCGTCTCCTCCAGCGAGACATCTTCCGGTGGGACAAAACACATGCCGTGTTCATCTGTTAACGTCTCATCGGTGTCACGACCGGCATTACTTCGACTATTCTTGCTAGCCATTTGAAGTACTAAACGAAAAAAAATAACCAATAAATGGTACAAAGGTTTATAAAGCCTAAATAAATGAAAAAAAACAACAACAACAATAACTGGGAAATAAATAAATAAATCCCGTTAACCACCTAAAGCGGATAACTTTAACCGCGCTGTCTCTCCCTCTCTCGCTCAGTAGACAAGACGATAGAAAGGGGCACCGACACTCGGACAGCAGAAAGGACCAAAAGGTAGGAAGAAAGGAAAAAGCAACATGAGACACAGCACGTACTGCCAGTGACTGAGCAACAGACCTGGTGCGTGCTAAGCGAGCGGCAGCTGTGGAGAGAGAGAGAAAGAGAGAAAGAAGGAAAGAGAGAAAGAGAGAAAGAGAGAAAGAGAGAAAGAGAGTAAGAGACTTTTTGACTTTTATGTGCTTTTATTATAAAAGTATCAAAACACACATGGAAGAACACCGCAAAATTTTTACAAGAAAAAGAAAGTTGTACAAGCAAAAAGAATGTATATACATGTATATGTGGACATTGAGCGTAAGTATAATTTACAAAAACAAACTCAACACCACATCTGTAAAACAATCGTCGTTCACACTGCCGAAACTTATCCGGGCCGACACTATTCCTTTAAAGCAAAACAGCACATTTTCATCTCTGCCACTCAATTTGATCTTTCTAGTTTTATATATTGCGAGTTTAGCAATTCCGCACAGAAAATTCAAGAAAGGGACCGCTGTCTTGTTCTTGGTGCTCCTTTCAATGCCATACACAAAAATTGCAACAGAAATAACAAACTGAAATTTATAAAAGAACTGTTGGAGGAAACAAAAAAGGGGTACCAATCTCTTACATTTCACAAAAGCATGGGTCACATTTTCAGCCTCTTCACAAAAAGGACAAACATTCAGTACAGAAGGATCAAACTTAATAAGTAAGTATTTGGTGACCAGGGCCTGATGAACTAGTCTCCAATTTAAGTCTCTGGTTCGACCTAAGGTTGGAGACCTATACATCTCTTTCCACACTGGAGATAGGAACGAAGATCTCATCCCACCGATTTTTTAAAGGTTTTGTGAAACCCGGTATAAGCACCTCTTGGCATATCCCATAAATAACTTTTTTTCCCATCACATGGAACACACCGCAACCATCTGACTTTGAGAAGACACCCTGTTGTTTTTTTGAGGTGACTTGGAGCTTGGGGAAATAGAGACGAGAGTCCACCACTTCATCTGCCCCAGTCCACCCGATATTTAATTCCCTGAAAGTTTTAATCACAACTCTCAAAACTTTGTCCACCATTCTAGATGACCGAACCCCCACTTCTGATGTGAGAGAACCGGTGGATAACCATCCATTTAGGGAAGGCTTCATCAGGTCTCGCACTCTGTTTATTCCATTACAGGTGAAGCAATGCATAAATGACCTGGAGGTTGAAATTTCAGGGAATAAAGGATTCAGAACCAATGGCTCATGCATATATTTTTTTGCATCGTAGGACACCTCTAATCGTTGTATTCCAAGGACTTGCCAGGCATTCAGAAGGCTCTGATGAAACTCGGGGAGCAGAGTCGTGTTGACATGCTGCAGGTCCATGAGGAAGAGCTCTCGGTCATACTTCAACCCATCTGCTTCCTGCAGCCAAGCGTTTGTGAGAGGCCGCCACGGGACACACTCACCATACAATAAACGCTTTATCGTCCACATGCGGAAAAGCCATTATCCGACTCGGAACATGTATCAAGCTTTGGCCACCTGCATTTCGGGGTCTGCACACCGTGTCTGGTCCAAGCCAATGGTGGCCTCCCCAGAAAAACTGAGTTAGAACCCTCTGAATGCCTGTGACCAAGTATCTCGGAGGTTGGAGGGGGATAACTTTATGCCAAATAAAAGGAACCACCAGGTTATTTATTATTGTCACCCTTGCCTTAAGCGATAGAAGGTGGTGCAACCGTTTCCATCTAGCCAGTTTCTGCTTAATTCTTTCCAAGAAACCCTCCCAATTTTTTTGTTCATATGCTTGGACTCCGAGAAATAACCCTAAATATTTAAACCCCTCTTTGTTCCACTGCATTCCTCCTGGTAACACAGGCAGAGCTGAGGAAGGTGGACTGGGGCCCACCCATAAGGCAACACTTTTGTTCCAATTTACTTTTGCCGTGGAGGCGAGCTCAAACTGGGACAGACATCGAAAGACCTCACCCACATCATTTTGGCTGGAAACAGCAACACAAATGTCATCCGCATAAGCTGAAGTAACCATTTTGTGGTTTTTTGTTAAGGAGACTCCTTCCACTGAGTTTCGGAGCAAAGCTAGTAAAGGTTCGACCGAGAGACTGTATAGCATTCCTGAAAGCGGGCAGCCCTGACGGATGCCTCGCTGAAAGGGAAAAGGGCAACATAAGCTGTTGTTTACCTTCAACAGACAGGATGCATTTTCATACAACAACTTAACATAGGAAACAAAATTTTGTCCAAAACCAGCTCTCTGTAGTACAGCAAACAAAAAAGAATGGTCAACACTGTCAAAAGCTTTTTCTTGATCTAAAAGAACCAAACCAAAACCATGAGATGTAGTACGACCAAGACTGATCAAGTCTCTCACCAAAAAAATGTTATCGTAAATAGAACGCTCAGGGACACAATAAGACTGATCAATATCAATCAAAAGGGGGATGACTTCCTTTAGACGTATCGCGAGCGCCTTCGACAATATTTTATAGTCCGTATTTAGGAGTGACACAGGCCGCCAATTTGTGGCATCTTGCAAGTTCCCTTTTTTTGGAAGGAGACACAAAACTGACCTCCGGCAACTTAGTGGCAATTCACCTTGTTCAAGGCTATCATGAAAGATGTCAAGTAGAGTAGGGCCTAGAATGTCCCAAAAGGCCTTGTAAAATTCAACTGGGAGGCCGTCAAGTCCAGGGGCTTTCCCATCTTGAATTCCTTTAAGAGCAACAGCTCTTAAAGCAACAGTAAGTTCTCCGAGAGAGATGCCAGGCTCCAGTTGTTGTCGCTGGTCTTCAGACAAAGATGGGAGCAGTTCAAACATCTCGTTTCTGTTTTCCTGGTTCACAGTTCTCAAGGCAAACAGCTTTGAATAAAAGTTTCGTAATTCATCTTTGATGTCACTTTGAGAAGACAGAAGCGCACCGGCAGAAGAGTGCAAAGCGTGAATTTGTTGAGGGATCTTGGCTGTCTTTTCCAGGTTGAAAAAGTCTTTGTTTGGTTTGTCAAGTTGGATATTGTCCATTCGCAGTCGGACGAAAGCACCAGATGCACGCTCTCTCACCATTTCAGCCAGTAGTGTTCTTTTCTCTGACAACTGCTGGACATTTTCGTTGGACATTCCAGATTTCTGCTCACAATAAAGTATATCGTTTTTTAAGGCAGTTATCACACCGAGTGTGTTACAGGTATTATAACGACAGTATTGCTGGCAAAAACACTTAATTTGGGATTTTGTGCAATCCCACCATTGCCTTAAATTTAGTTAGGAAAACTTTTGCATTTCACATTCCTTCCATACCATTCTGAATGCTTCTTTGAAATGCTCACTTTGTAAAAGTTTGACATTGAAAGTCCAATATGCACTTCTACACACGTGATGAGGTAGGCCACATACAACAACAACCATGTGATGATCAGAAAAACCAGATGGCCTTATATATGAATTCTTGACAAGATTTACCTTATCATGGTTAACATAAATTCTATCCAAACGAGCCATTGTCAAAAGATTTCTTGCGGCACAAACCCACGTGTACTGCCGGATATTAGGGTTCTGTACCCGCCACACATCCACAAGTTGAAATTTTTTAATGAGCTGTGCCAAAGGCCTTGCACTCGGTGGATGAGGCTCAGGAGTGTTTCTATCAAGTTGTGGGTTGAGGGTACAGTTGTAGTCTCCCCCAAGCAAACCAACATGGACAGGTCAATAGTGCTTAAAAAACCTGCTAACTTGTGAAGAAAAGCACTTCTTGTAGAGTTCGCACTAGGGCAGTATACATTAGTCGTGCAAATCTTTTGGTTACCGCTGACAAACTCCACAGATAGTAAATGGCCCTTGCAAATTTCTCTACATCTGATCTCCAACGGCTGGAGTCTAGGATGTAAGACTACTGCAACACCAGCCTTGGCATCAACGAAAGCACTGGAGAAAAAGTGACAACCTTTAAAGATATTACGCCACTCAACCTTAGAAGACTGATTTCCATGCGTCTCTTGTAACATCAGCACATCAATTTTTTCATTCTGAAACATTTGAAACACCTGGAGGCGACGCACACAACTGCGACCACCGTTGATGTTTAAGGATGCTACTTTTATCTCCACTCTGTTAACTATTCATAAAGTTCCTTGCCCGCTCGAGTTACACATTTTCTTAGCCTCTGGAATTGAGGTTCTGACATGTTAACCTGATAAGGTTCACAAATCATGTTCTTTGCAGTCAAAATAAAATCATGCAGATTCGGAAAGTAGTCTTTGATTTTTACATGTCTTTTCCTGAACGTTTCTTCAAGGAACTTGATAACATTTTCTTGAGAAACCATGGTGATGGTATTGTCATCACATGCCTCACTCTCTTGAGCACTTGAAGCACTAAAGAGTGGAGTAGAAGAGGTTTCATCAGAATCAAGTGCTTCATCTTGATCTGCATCTTTTCCTCCTATTTGCTGAACACTTAGTTTTGGAAACAGCAATTCTACAGGGTCAAGGACCTCCGCACTCTTTGCAGACCCTTCCAAATTTACCATATCCTCTGTGGCTATAAGTATGTCCCCCACCTCATCATCCCTTTCATTTTTATCTGTCAGGGAAGGGTTAACGTTATCCTCACAGTCGCAAGGACTTTCCCCTTTATCTATTTTTTCCTCACTAGCAGATCCAGCTGCTAACTCGTCTGAGCGAGTTTGGTTATCAGGACAAGGACTTACCACATCCTGAGAGGATCGACTATTTTCCGGGTCATACTCAATCTCAGCAAGTGGTGCCAGCGAATCTTCCTCATGTACACACACTTCCTGTACCATCTCCATTACCGCCAAGGAGTTTCCGGTGTAGGCCTCACCCTGGAGGTCCTGCGAACCTGACACGATCTGAATCTTATTTTGTTTTTCTTCGGAATCACAGGATTCATCACTTGAACGCTTCTGACCTTTTTTCCTGGTGTCCACTACGGATACTTCCATGGTATCGTCCGCACTGTCGTGTACCGTGGACGAAATGAGAGAGGGTTCAACCACTTTTATTCCCACCTTAAGTGGAGGGGCAGGGTTAGTCACCTCACGTTCTAAGTCTATCACTCACTCCCCCACCCCCCCCCCCCCCCCCGCCGGTCGGGGGGGACGGGTCTGGCGCTTCACTCCCGCAGTCGATGTGGTGGGTGGATTAACCACTCGATCCGCCTCCTCCCCTTCATGGTGCGGTGAAGAGGAGTCGCTCCTCACCAATCCTCCGTGTTCCTGCGGTTTAACCGCATTGGGACAGGCACTCCTCACATGCCCGTAAGCCCCACACTCGAAACACGTCATAGCCTCCGAGGAGGCATACATTTTGTATTCAAAGCCGTTGATTTTCACACTCAGCACGACATTGAGCGTTTTTACATGTGCAGGCAGTATCATGTACACCACTCTCTTAAAGGACATGACATGTTTGAATCGATCGCAAACATTTCGCATCGGCACCATCGAAATCCTCGATACGACCTTACCGAACTTGTTTAATTGTTCACGTAACTCCTCATTTCTAATAAATGGCGGGATATTACTGATGTTAATCTTTACCGTCGGGGCTTGTAAAGCAAACACAGAGAGGAACGTGTTCGGTTCAATGAACAAGCCTTGTTCGACTACACTCGCTACCATGTGCTCCTCGGACAAAAAAACGACAAATTTCTTATTCATACGAGAGGCAGCGCGAATACTGTGTGCACCAACGATGTTTCCAATGGCGGAAAGCACATCGTTAATTTCCACCTCGTTGGGAGGAACACAAACTAGCCCGTGTTTACGAGTTAGCGATTCGTACGTATCAATGCGGAAACGTTCGCCCGCCATTCTAACTCGACCAAAGAAAAGTTCGTAGCCAAGAACCGAGAGAACCCAATGTTTGTCGAACACCAACAAACAGATCAAATTCCCCCCCCCCCCCCCTTGTCCGGACCGGACAAGAAGGTATCAAACCTAAATAATCGAGCTAAAGTAAATAAAAAACGTGCGTTCTAAGCACAAAAATGGCTTACAAAGCGCCGTCAAAGCCAGTAGGCCGCACCCAACAAGGGCCCGCTCTCAATCCTCTCTCTCTCGAAGACAAGGGTGCAGAACGGATGAAAACACAATGCCGAAGCACACAGGATGGAGAAGGAGAGGGAGGGGGGGCAGGGGAGGGGAGGGGGGGGGGAAACGCAACGGGCTCACCAAAGCACAGAGCAGTTGCTCACAGCCGCCATGACGCCACACCCAACGCACCGACAGAGCGAGAGAGAGAGAGAGAGAGAGAGAGAGAGAGAGAGAGAGAGAGAGAGAGAAGAGAAAGAGAGAAAGAAAAAAAAAAGAAAGAAGACTTGACTTTTAAGGTGTTTTATTACAAAAGTATAAAAAAGCACAACAAAGCAAGTAATTCAATAGCAGTCAACAAAATAATTAAATCAAGGAATTGAAAAACATGACATTAATTATAATTAGAGCAGCAAAAAAAGTTCATCTCCCTCCACCTTACACAGGATTTCAGCTTTGCACCATTTTTGAACAAAGTGATCAAGCCGAGAAGTCTCTCGGTAAAAATTAAATTCAATTTTAAGGCGGGCAGACACAAGGCCTTTAAAGGCTAACAAAATACTGCATTCCGGTGAGCTTGTCCCAGAGACCCGACTCTTCCGCGTAATATATATCGCGAGTTTCGCCTCGGCAAGTAAAAAATTAACGATTTGAGAACCGACATTCTCGTTAGACACAGGCATGCAGTACACAAAAAGATAAGAAGAAAAACAAAAACCGAAATTCTGGAAGACATATGTCAGGAGTTGAAAAAGTGGAGCCAGCCTTTGGCATCCGACATAAGCATGGAAAGTGTCCTCGGAGTGATGGCAAAAAGGGCAGTCATCAGATAGCACGAGGTTCAGTCGTTTAAGAAACGCGTTGGAAGGCAAAGAATAGTGTGCAAGCCTCCACTGTATATCACCGGCACGTTTGGACACAGGTAACACGTACATCGACGACCAGGTAGGAGAGGATGGAGCCCCTGCAGGTAGAAGCTCTTTCCAGTGGGTGGTCAGTGGGCTATTGGGGTTAGCAGAGATGACAACATTAAGACATTGCACGTACAAAGTAGCCTTTGCACAGGCTTGTAGAGGCTTTGTGGAAGGAGCACCAGAAAAACAAAAATCAGGGAAGTCAGGGTGCATTGTTTTTGTGTTCTGAACATCATGCAGTAGAGGCCAAGAGAGAGAGAGAGAGAGAGAGAGAGAGAGAGAGAGAGAGAGAGAGAGAGAGAGAGAGAGAAAGAGAGAGAGAGAAATATATATATATATAGTGTCATTTTTGTGTTCATTGATTTGTGTAGTTAGAAGTGACATCTCAACTGCTGCTGGTGAAAATTCCAATTTGTATTGTGGTAATGGCGACAATGTCCTTTGTGTGATGATGTGGAACTTTTTAATTTAATATTGTCTTCATTTCAGGAGATCGCTCTTGTCCATGCGTGGTGAGGGCTTAGACCGATATCAAGATTTTGGGTCGGGCTTGTGCGAACCACAAACTTCACGGATCTGGTGGTTCTAAAATCGCCCAGGCCCTTGGGTCTTCATCGCCGTTGTATTCCTCTTTGGGCTAACGTTCTTCTTCATGTGATGCATGATCGTGCCGTTTGACACGGACGGTCCTCTTTCTCTCGGCTCTGAGTGTTGCTTCGGCCAGGAGTCCTGATGGCTGGACTCGATGGAAGCGACGGGATGCCTCATGCTGGCTCGGGGGACTTTGGCTGTTCATTGGCCGAGCTTCGACTACTTATGGAGTTCCGTGGAGAGGAAGCTATCCATAAAGTTCAAGAAGAATATGGAGATGTAAATGGGCTGTGCAAGAGGCTTCACACATCTCCTACTGAAGGTAAGGCAGCTTTGTATTTATTTATTTATTATTGTTATTATTATTGTTGTTATATTTTTTAATGTCAATGTGCAAAGCATGTATTATTTTATTTTTACTAGTGGGGTCACCCTTGGGAATCCCACGGGCATGGAGGTGTATCGTTGCGATCGGTGCAGCCGTTTTTGCGGTACCCAGGACAATAACGTTAGGCGGGAGTCCAAACCTGAAAATGCTGGAGACCAAAGCTGAAATTGGAAAAACAATATGGCCTATTTTACTCCAGGGGGTCCCAGGATTACCCACCCAAAATATTGTTGCGATCGGTTCAGCCGTTTTTGTAGTACCTGGGAAAGGACGGACGGACAGACAGACGGACAGACATTTGGTGAATTATAGTAAGATGTGGAGAGTAGGGGGGTGGAGGGGGGGGGGGGGGGAATAGTAATTTTATGTGGGTAGTGTGGGGTAGGAGAAGGAGGGGTTCTCTATATTGAGCCCAACTATTCAGGGCTGCAGTGCTGCCAATAGATTTCATAATAGGAGCCCCATGTGGGATTTATGGTGAAAACAAAAATTAATTAGCTTAGGGGATTGGAATGAGGGGTAGGGAGGACTCTCCAATGGCTTGAGTGATCGCCACCAAATTTGGTAGTGATGGTGTCGGCCCATTGGAGGGGGGGGGGGGGGGTGATATATTTGGGGATAAATGATGAAATAAAAAAGCATGTTATTAATTTTGATATATTTTGAGATTTAAAGGGAGGTTTGAATGGTGGGAAGGGTAAGCTATTTAACTGCTTTAATTGATCATGACCAAGCTTTTGAAGGATAGTGTAGGCCCCATGGGGAGTAGAATAGGGCGAGCGGGTTGAGGTTTTGTGTAAGGGGGTAGCGGTTAGTTTATTGTGTTTATTGTGTTGAGAACAGTGGGAACGGAGTATGTGGACCCCCATAGTGCTTACCACCTGTTATTACCTCCGTCACCAAAGGTGGATGAAGGTTTCATTTTCACCCCGTCTGTCTGTGAACAGGATATCTCATAAAGGTTATGGACGGATTTGGACAAAACTTGGTGGGCAGGTTGGGTGTGTGTCAAGGACGAATTGATTCGATTTTGGTGAAGATCTTAATATGGATCTCGATATGATGATTATTTAATTATTTTAAGTGATTCGTCATTATCGAGTGATAGGGCCAAAATCGATATGTAGCATTATATTTCAAAAAGTTGTGGACTAATGATAACAAAACTAAGTGGGTGAGTTGGTTAGGTGACAAGAGCAAGCCGATTAGATTTTGGTTCAGGTCCGAATCCATATCCGGCCTATCAGTGGGATACAAAACGTAAACTGTTCAGCCTGGTGGGGGTATGTGCTCTACCGAGTGTTGTTCTAGCTATTTACTGTGATATCAGACTCACCATTAGTTTAATAACAGGAGTGTTACTTAACTGGTGTTCAAAAAGTCATACAAACGTGATACTCACAATAGTCCAAGACACGTGAACATTTTAAAAATAGTTTTCAATATGCAAGTCAAAATGATTATAATATATTATATATTCCGCATTCTCACTTTCCAGGCAAGATAACATCGGGATTTATTCCCAGGTGGGACAAGACTTATGTAAATGTCCTTATTCTGAATGCTTCTGATTACCAAGCATGAAGAAGGAATATGGCTGTTTTGTCGATTGGCAGATCCATTTTATGGGTAATTATGTACACCCCAACCCTAACCACCATAACTAATATATACAACCTCATGTACACCCTAACCCAAACCACCATATCTGATATATACAACCTCATGTACACCCCAACCCTAACCACCATAACTAATATATACAACCTTATGTATACCCGAACCCTAACCACCATATCTGATATGTACAACCTTATGTACACCCTAACCCTAACCACCATAACTAATATATACAACTTCATGCACACCCTAACCCAAACCACCATATCTGATATATACAACATTATGTACACCCTAACCCTAACAACCATAACTAATATATACAACCTTATGTACACCCTAACCATAACCACCTTATCTGATATATACAACGTTATGTACACCCCAACCCTAACCACCATAACTAATATATACAACCTTATGTACACCCTAACCATAACCACCATAACTAATATATACACGCTTATGTATACCCTAACCCCAACCACCATATCTGATATATACAACCTTATGTACACCCTAACCCTAACCACCATAACTAATATATATAACCTTATGTACACTGTTACGGATTCGTCCCTCCGTTGTTGTGGTTTTCATCCACTGTAAACATTTTTGATTCCATGTGCTATTATTGTTGTCGTTTGAGGGAAATAGATATTGCTATTTTCAAAGGGTAAAAAAGTTAATGTTTTAAATGAAAGCGGAACCGGACGTTGCCGAAGACGAAGAGGAGAAAAAGAAGGCAGAGCGAGTGATTTCACCAAGAAAGCGGAGCTGCTTCGAGTTCTGGAGCAAACGCTGGCGAACGGGAGTCACTAGCGAACTTTCGGGTTTCCCGGGAAAGGGGTTCCTGCGACAGAGTTGTTATCGCTGTGACGGATCACCCTGCGTGTCAGGTTTTGCGGTCGATTCCGAAAGGAATCATCGTCGGGCGGTTACGTCTCGAGTACGGGCCGTCGGCCATTTTGACTCTTGCGCGTCGCGCAAGGTTTTCTTTGCTTTGTTTCAGCCGTTTTCACCGCATTCAGACGTTTATCTGGTGTGGGTGTGTGTAACGTGGATTTTGAAGGATAATTTGCGGTTCGCCTACTGTGAGCCGTGAGACGTCCATACCCGAGGGTGTGATTTCCCAGTCGCCTGGAGGGCGCGTTTGGATTTCCCAGTCACCTTGAGGGTGCCTTTGCGCAGCTTTGGCCGCGTGACTGTTACTGTCATCTGAACGGGATTCTGGTCTCGATTAGACATCGCTCTGACGATCGCTGGAGCGAATCGACTTTGGCTTGAAGCCGGGATCGACTTGGGCTTCAAAGCGTTATCAACTTTGGTTTGGAAGCCGGGAAAGAGACATTGGGAATGTTCTTGTTTCACTCACTTGGAGCACAGTGTGTTATATATTACGAAACTGATGGTACGTTACATCATAGGATATATATTGATTGTACTTTTGATGACTATCATTGTTGTACTGTTATTCTTGTGTGATCTTAATACAATATTTGTTTGTTGGTAACAATTGGTGTGGCTTCACCATTGATCTTGGACATACAGAATAACACATTTTTCTGCCGTGACTCCTCTCGGGGATCGGAGGTACACCGTGACCAGGTGGGGTTTGGGGAGGAGCACGTAACAGAAATTGGGGGCTCGTCCGGATTGGCCAAATTTGAAATTGGGGGCTCGTCTTTGCTAACAGAAATTTTAATCTCGTCCGGGATAGAATTCCCTGACATTCCCAAAATTCCCAAATTTCGAATTTTTCTAACATTCCCAAATTTTTCCAAAAAAATTTGAAAATTTTTGTGTGAAGGTTAACAGGTGTTAACTGATAGTCACCATGGTGTTTGACGCAGAAAAGTTTGCGGCTTCCCCTAATGAGGCACAGTTCCAAGCGTTAAAAAGATCGGAACTCTTGATATTGGCCAAACATTTTAACTTGGAGGTCCGAGCTCATCTATCTATAATTCCAGTAATCTCTGTGTGTATGTGTGTGTGTATGTGTGTATGTGTGTGTGTCTGTGACCGCTGTTTCTCGACAACCACGGGTCCGATATACTTGAAACTTGCCAGGTATATTGCTGGGGACCCGAGGATGTGCCTTTTCAAGGTTTCATATTAATCGGAGAAGTAGTTACCGAGCTATGGCGATTTATTTACCAAACTCCGCAAGCCGTTCGCTTTGGACCAAACCATTTCATGTAAATAGAGGGGGGGGGGATTGTCACCGTACTCGCAAGCCGTTCGCTTTGGCTTTGCGAATGGACCAAACCATTTCATGTAAATAGAGGGGGGGGGGATTGTCACCGTACTTGCAAGCCGTTCGCTTTGGCTTTGCGAATGGACCAAACCATTTCATGTAAATAGAGGGGGGGGGATATAATTTTAGATATATTCTATCTATAATTCCAGTAATCTCTGTGTGTATGTGTGTGTGTATGTGTGTGTGTGTGTGTATGTGTGTGTGTCGTTTGTCTGTGACCGCTGTTTCTCGACAACCACGGGTCCGATATACTTGAAACTTGCCAGGTATATTGCTGGGGACCCGAGGATGTGCCTTTTCAAGGTTTCATATTAATCGGACAAGTAGTTACCGAGCTATGGCGATTTATTTACCAAACTCAGCAAGCCGTTCGCTTTGGACCAAACCATTTCATGTAAATAGAGGGGGGGGATTGTCACCGTACTCGCAAGCCGTTCGCTTTGGCTTTGCGAATGGACCAAACCATTTCATGTAAATAGAGGGGGGGGATTGTCACCGTACTCGCAAGCCGTTCGCTTTGGCTTTGCGAATGGACCAAACCATTTCATGTAAATAGAGGGGGGGGATATAATTTTAGATATATATATAGTACGGGCATGCCCTAGTATGAATAAAGCAGAGATGCAGACATTGGTGGTAGAATCTCTGGTGGGACAAGGAACATGGACAGAGGTAGCCTTGGATTGGTTACCCGAGGAAAAAGAAAATGTGGAGCTCCGGAAAATGGAGATGCAACTGCAGAGCCAGGAAAGGTTAAAAGAGTGGGAATGGAAAGCCGAGGAAAGAAGAGCAGAGGAAATGAGAGGTGAAAGGGAACTCGAGGAAAGAAGAGTACAACAGGAACGAGAACTCGAGAAGAGAAGAGCAGAAGAAAGGGGAGCCGAAAGGGAGTTAAAGGAACGTGACATGGAGTATCAGAAGGAGCTTAAACTCAAGGAGCAGGAATTAATGGGAGAACGGAGAGAAGTCGTATCCATGCCGGCTAGTTCGACAACTAGTCAGAACACTTGGGATGTTGGTAGGCATGTGAGGCTGGTTCCACCCTTCAATGAAAAGGAGGTAGCCAAGTTTTTTTTTACACTTTGAGAAAGTGGCTCAAATGTTAAAATGGCCTGTGGGGTCCTGGACTATGTTAGTGCAAAGTGTTCTGGTGGGTAAAGCTCAAGATATCTAATCGGCTTTACTGATTGACCAATGTGCAGATTATGAGTTAGTGAAGAAAACCATTCTCAAAGCCTATGAATTGGTCCCTGAAGCTTACCGGCAAAAATTCCGGAATGCCAGGAAGAGGGAGAGTGAGACCCATGTGGAGAATGCCAGAATGAAGGAAACCATGTTTGATCGGTGGTGTGATTCGAAGGGGATTGGGAAAGACTTCAACCGGTTGCGACAATTGATCTTGGTGGAGGAATTCAAACAGTGTGTCCACGTGGACATTAAAGTACATCTGGATGAAAAGAAAGTACCAGAGTTGTATGAGGCAGCAACCGTGGCAGATGACTATGCCTTGACACACAGGATGGGGTTCCACAAACCTAACTTCCCGCCTAGAGTTAGCCAGGGGAGTTATGGTAAATCAGGTTCGGAGAACAAATATTCATGGAGGCGGCCTAGAAATGACTATGGGGACAAATCTGATACCGCGACTTTTAGGGATCAGAAGACTACAGTTCCAAGACAGACTTATCATCTGGGGGGGCTCGAGGCAGACCACGAGTTTTTCCTCCGGGCCTACTTGCGCTTTTTGCAAGAAACCTGGGCATTTGATGTCCCAATGTTACGCCCTGAAAAGGAAAAATCAGGAGCGGAGTCAGACTAGTTGTTACGGATTCGTCACTTCCGTTGTGGTGGTTTTGCATCAACTGTAAATATTTCTGATCCCATGTACTATTATTGTTTTCAAAAGGTATATTGTCCATGAACTGTTTTCAAAATATGAAAAGGTTGAGGTTTTAAATCAAACAGGAACCGGAAGACGAAGAGGAAGCGGAAGGAGAAAAATATGGCGGAGCGAGTGAAATCGGAGAACAAGCGAGTCGTTTCTTCGTCCTGAGCGAACGTTGGCGAACAACAGTCACTAGCGAACTTTTGGGGTTCCCATGAAAGGGATCCCTATGACAGCATGGTTAGCGCTGTGATGGATTAACCTGCGTGTCAGGTTTTGCTACCGATTCAGGAGAGAATCATCGCCGTACTGTTGCACCACGAGACCGGGCCGTCGGCCATTTTGACTTGCGCAGGACTTGTGCTTCGCTCGCGGTTTCGTTTCTTTTCGACAATTCTCACCGCATTCAGACGTCGATCTGGGGCATGTGTGTGACGTGGCTTTTGAAGGCTAATTCGTCCATACCCGAGGGTGTGATCTCTCAGTCGCCTGTAGGGCGCCTTTGGATTTCCCAGTCGCCTTGAGGGCGCCTTTGTACAGCTTCGGCAGTGTGACTGCCCTTGCCATCCGCACGGGATTCTGGTCTCGATTGGACATCGTTCTAGCGATCGCTGGAGTGAGTCAACTTCGTCTTGAAGCCGGGAATAAGAGACATTGGGGAATGTTCTTGTTACACTCACTTGGAGCACAGTGAGTTATATATTACAAAACTGATGGTACCATCAGAGGACATATTGATTGTACTTTTGAATACTATTGTTGTTGTACTGTTTTCTTTTTGTTTTGTTTTTTGTTGTTTTTTTGTATACAAGATCGAGGCTCGTGAAAGAGCTAACATTAATCACACAAAAAGACAAACCGACACACAAAACACAAAAAACAAGGGGAGCGGCAGACAAGATGGGGAGAGAGGGGGAAGGACACAAAAGAGAGGGGGAAGAGGGGGAAGGACACAAACACAACATTTGAGAGCAGGGACATCGGGAGGACTTGGGGGGGAGGTGGCAGAGGAATAAAACATATGAACACTGCAAGGACTCTGGGGTGAATTACCGGGGGTAGAAAAGATCAAGGTTTTCGATGGGGGAAGATAAGAAATGGTGGTGAACAGCTGTTTTAAAGACCTGGAGGGAGGAGTGGGATTGAAGGGAGTGGGGGAGTTTGTTCCAGAGGCGGGAGAAAAGGGGAATGAAAGAGTGAAGGTGAACAGAGAGCCTAGACTTTGGCAGTTTAACCATAAGAGGGTTGCAGGCAGATCTTGTGCGACCTGAAGGAATATTGGGGGGACAGAGCACAGAGAGAGCTGGGGGAGCAAGGCCGGAGAGGAGTCGGTAGAAGACAGAAAGACCACCAACCTGCCTGCGGTGAGTGAGTGAAAGGCCCTCGGTGTTGACTACATCGCAGGAGATTCCAATGATTCTGAAAGCTTTGGCCTCAACAGTGTGAAGCCGAGCAAGGTGTGAGGCAGGAGCACCAGCCCAGAGGGGGGAACAGTATTCCATTGAGCTGCGGATGAAAGCCTTGTATGTGGTGAGGAGCTCAGGTGTGCCAAGGAAGTACTTCGCACGACGGAGGATGCCCAGTCGGCTACTGGCTTTGGAGGCCAGCTTAGAAATGTGGTTTTCCCAAGAAAGATAATGGCAGATAGTGAGACCCAAAAGCTTGAGCGACAGAACTTCTTGGAGAGGATTGTTGAGAAAGTAGATGGGAGGGTTGTCCAGTCGGTCCTTTCGGAGAGACATTGTAAGAGTGTGAGATTTGTCAGGATTGAAAGACATGTTCCACTTGTTTGACCAGTCTGTGATTTTGTCCAGGTCTGCAGAGAGTGAGGAGGCTGCAGACTGCCGATCTGAGGGATGAGGAATGGAGCGACAGAGAGTAGAGTCGTCAGCAAAGAGATAGAGAGGATTTTCAAGAGAGTCAGAGAGATCATTGATGAAGACCAGAAAAAGCACAGGGCCCAGAACACTACCTTGGGGAACTCCAGCCTGAACAGGAAGAGGAGATGAGAGAAACCCATTCAGGGCCACACATTGACTACGACCAGAGAGGAAGTCCGCCAGCCATGCGTGGAGATTTCCATGGATACCAATGGAGGAGAGTTTGGTGAGCAGAGCAGGGTGCCAGACCGTATCGAAGGCACGTGAAATGTCAAGGGAGACAGCTCTAATTTCCTGTTTGGCGTTGAGGACCTCCATCCATTGTTGAGAAAGCAGAAGCAGCATGTCCAGTGTAGAGTGACCAGGTCTGAAACCAAATTGATGATCAGAGATCAAGCCACTGGAGAAGAGGAAAGATTTAATATCTGAAGCAATGATTGATTCCATGACTTTGCTGATAATTGGGAGAACGCTGATTGGTCTGTAGTTGCTGGGATCTGTTTTTGCACCTTTTTTGTGCAAACCGGTGATGTTGGCTGATTTCCAAGCAGATGGCAGATGACCTTGAGCAAAAGAGAGGGTGAAGAGAACAGAAAGAGGGAGTGACAGAGCAGAAGAACATGATTTTAGGACCCGTGGGCTGATGCCGTCAGGACCAGTTGCAGAATCAGAGTCTAGGGTTGACAGAAACTTTTCCACCTTGTCAGGAGGAAAGGACACAGAGTCCAGGAGCAGCTGGGTACGACTGGGTACGGTGGGTACAGATAGGGATGGGTTTGGGACACAAGATTTAGAGGCAAACACAGAGTTGAGGCATTCAGCTTTTTCACGTGCGGAGTCAGCCGTTAAGCCGTTTGAGGTGAGGGAGGGGATGGAGGGGGAACAAACACCAGAAACAGATTTGACCAGACGCCACCAGGATTTGGAAGAGGGAGACAGATAAGAGAGTTCGGTCTTGAGAATGGTGAGATATTGTTTCCTGGCTCTCCTGAGGGTGGACACACACTTGTTTCGGGCTTTGTGAAAGGAAATGAGATTTCCTTCCGTTGGATTTGCTTTCCAGGAGACGAAAGCAAGTTGTTTCAGGGCAACAGCCTCACCACAAGATTCCGTGTACCATGGACGGGAGGAAGGGTATGACAACTGAAGACGAGATGGTATAAATCTGTGCATGAGAGAGAGAAATTTACTTTGAAAGAATTCCCAGGATGAGTTGATGTCAGAGGCGGTAGAGATGGGAGACCAGTCCAGATGATTGATGGCTGCTTGAAGACCGTGCCAGTTGGCCTGAGTGAAATGCCAGACTCGTCGACGCTGAGGAGGCTCTCTGAGAATGGTCAGAGAGATGTCCACTTTGACAAGCACATGATCAGATGAGCCGATTGGAGCAGAAGAAGAGCAGCAGACATTTTCATGGAAGTTTGTCATAACCAAATCCAGAAGAGAAGATGCTCCGTTGACTGAGATCCGGGTCGGGAAATTGACAGATTGTGTCAGTCACAGTGAGTCGCAGAAGTCCTTTGCTGAAGAGCCATGGCTGGTGAGAGAGGTACCCACACCCAGCCAACTGGCATGGTGACAATTGAAATCACCACATATGAGGAAGAGAGAGTTGGGATGGGTCGATAGAAGTTGGTCCATATTATCAGACAGTGAGATGTAGATGGAGTCATCGCTGTTTGGTGGACGGTACAACACACACATGAACAAAAGGTGGGAGCGAAGGGGAAGCCGTAGCCAAAGGTATTCCTGGGGGTGAGGTGGAGAGAGGGCAGTGGAGGGCGAGTGAGGAAGAGAGTTTTTTATAAAGATAGCAACCCCACCTCCAGGACGAGGCTCAGGTCTATCATACCGGAGGAGGGAGTAACCTGGGAGAGATACCAAGGCATCAGAGACATCATGAAGGAGGAAAGTTTCTGTTCAGCAGATCACATCTGGTTTGTCAGAAGCAACCTGTATGGAGAGGTCAGTCAAGTTTGAGCGAAGGCCCCGGATGTTTGAGGTCCATACCGTTAATGAAGAGGAAGGGGGAGCATCGGGTCCAGAACAGGGGGGGGGGGGGGGAGGGGTAGGGTAAGATGTGGAAGAGGAGGAAGGGGTAGGGAGAGCTGTTGAAGGTGTGTCAGAGATTTCAGAATAGCTTGGAGAAAGGGAAGAATGGGGCGGACAAAAGGTTTGATGGAGATTGGGTGAGGCACAGTGAGGTGTTATTTGAGGAGGGGGAAGAGCGAGGCAGAAGGTTTGGGGAGATGAAGGTGAAAGTTGGAAGGGGGAAGAAGCAGGGAGGATGCTTTGAGGAGGAGGGGTGAGAGGGGAGTCTAGGAGGGGAGGAGCGAGGGAGAGTCTCGGAGGGGAGGGGTGTGGGGGGAGTTTAGGAGGGAGGGGAGGGAAGGGGCAAGGGGGGAGATTTGAAAGGGATGGGTGATGGGGAGGATTTGGAGGGGAGGGGTGAGATTGGATTTTGAAAAGTGTACGATTCATGGGAAACGAACATTTTTTGCAAAATGAGTTTGAGACATTCGAGTCAAAAATACGTTTGAGGACACTGGAGGAGGGGTGGAGTTCTGGATAGTTTAGGGAATGTAGAAAGGAGGAACTGTAAGAGATGGTATTACATATATTTTTTGGAATGAATAGATTTGGTGAGCAAGACGAAAGCATCCTTTTGTAGGAAAAGAAGAAAAGGGTGTTATAATATATGAGAGAAAATAGTTGTTCAGGGGAGAGATTATACATTTCTAGCCGCGTGATCACGAACGAAGAATGAACGAACAAAAAGAACAACAAATAAACGAATAAGACCTGGGAAGGAAATATTTTTTTGGGGTTTTTTTTTTTTTTTGTGAGTACAGATATTAAACAAGGAGGTACGGGGTGAACGACTGGTACGAAACAGAGAACGAAAATAATTTCAGCGCATTCGACGAATCGCTGAGAGAAAAAACCACAAGGTCGGAGACGGTACGGTAGTCTAAGCCTACGAGTACTAGGCCGCAGAATACTCGATACCATTAACCGACGATTGTGTATACATGTACGAAAAATTAGCACCGAAAATTTTCCAAAAGATACGCTACAGGTACACACACCGAAAGATAGATACAGTCTCGACAAAAACACGATTGTGATAGATCACTTAGCTTCGAGAGCGTGAGCGCATGGAGCAGCTTCGAAAAGACGTGATCTCGCGAGATCTCCTCATTCCGAGAGATCTCCTACTCGCGAGATCTCCTACTGTTATTCTTGTGTGATCTTAATACAATATTTGTTTGTGAGTAACAATTGGGGTGGCTTCTCCATTGATCTTTGACACACAGAATAACACATTTTTCTGCCGTGACTCCTCTCGGGGCTCGGAGGTACACAGTGACCAGGGGGTCGGGGAGGAGCACGTAACAAAAATTGGGGGCTCGTCCAATTGACTAGGGGGCTCGAAATTGGGTCTTTGTCCGGGATCAAATTCCCTAATAACATTCGTCTGGGATAGAATTCCCGAGCATTCCCAAAATTCCCCAAACTTGGAATTTTTCTAACATTCCCAAATTTTTCCAAAAATTGGAAAAAATTTGTGTGAAGGTTAACAGGTGTTAACTAATAGACACCATGGTGTTTGATGCAGAGCAGTTTGCGGCGTCCCCTGGTGAGGCACAGATCCAAGCTTTAAAAAAATCAGAACTCTTGATATTGGCCAGACATTTTAACCTGGAGGTCCGAGTTAATATGAAGAAAGCAGAGATGCAGACATTGGTGATAGAATCTCAGGTGGGACAGGGGACATGGACAGAGGTAGCCTTGGATTGGTTACCAGAGGAAAAAGAAAATGTGGAGCTCCGGAAAATGGAAATGCAACTGCAGAGCCAGGAAATGTTAAAAGAGTTGGAATGGAAAGCAGAGGAAAGGAGAGCTGCAAGTGAACTCGAAGAAAGAAGCGAAAAGGGAAGAGCAGAGGAAAGAAGAGCCGAAAGGGAGTTAAAGGAACGTGACATGGATTATCAGAGGGAACTTAAACTCAAGGAGTTGGAATTAAGGAGAGAATGGGGAGAGGTAGCATCCATGCCGTCTGGTTCGACAACTACTTAGAACACCTGGGCTGTTGGTAGACAGGTGAGGCTGGTTCCACCCTTCAATGAAAAGGAGGTATCCAAGTTTTTTTTACACTTTGAGAAAGTGGCCCAAATGCTAAAATGGCCTGTGGGGACCTGGACTATGTTGGTGCAAAGTCTTTTGGTGGGTAAAGCTCAAGATATCTATTCGGCTTTACCGATTGACAAATGTACAGATTACGAGTAAGTGAAGAAAGCCATTCTCAAAGCCCATGAATTGGTCCCTGAAGCTTACCGGCAAAACTTCAGGAATGCCAGGAAGAGGGAGAGTGAGACCCATGTGGAGTTTGCCAGAATGAAGGAAACCATTTGTGATCGGTGGTGTGATTCGAAGGGGATTGGGAAAGACTTCGAACTGTTGCGACAATTGATCTTGGTCGGGGAATTCAAACAGTGTGTCCACGAGGACATTAAAGTACATCTGGAGGAAATGAAGGTACCAGAGTTGTATGAGGCAGCAACCGTGGCAGATGACTATGCCTTGACACACAGGATGGGGTTCCACAAACCTAACTTCCCACCTAGAGTTAGCCAGGGGAGTTATGGTAAATCAGGTGCGGAGAACAAATATTCATGGAGGCGGCCTAGAGATGACTATGAGGACAGATCTGATATCGCGACTCTTAGGGATCAGAAGTCTACGGTTCCAAGTGTTACGGATCTATGTGGATTTATGTGAATTACTATTCAGGTCTTTGCTTATCAATGTGTAGTCGAGTAACGGTTGTTGTAATTAAAGGGTCAGGAGCCCTTCTGGGAAAAAGGAGACCGGAAACGGAAGAAGAAAAGACACGAGGTCCGTGAGAAGCAGCGATCTTCCTCTTCCTCGCCGAGCTCCGAGGCGAGGGTATCGATATTGAGCAGCGTCTGACGCTGTGTTGGAAAGCCCGTCTGGCGAAAGTAATTACCCCTTGACACATCAAGTTGCCGTGGGTTCGTGCACGGAACCAAGCGTCCGGCACAGTTCGCCTCACCGTCTACAAGGACGCGTACGGGTCGCACCTGGGGCCTCGCGCGCTGGACAAGCCGCGCATTGCTTTGCCCGCTTTGCTTGGCAAGGAGGTGTGCGCTGCAACCGTTGTTCCCGGTACGTGACGTGCACGTTTGGGAGCACGTCAGCCAGGGGTTCGTTCAACCGCCCGTGTGCGGAGAAGCCGACCTTCATCTTGGTCAGGGGGAGCCCAGAGACATTGTGAGGGACAGAGACCAAAGGGGTCGTGAGTACCCAAGGGGTCGGGAGTGGGGAAAGGGGACACACATATATAAGATGGCCATCTTAATACTATTGGTGATTGATTGTTGATTGTTGATGGTTGTTGATGGTTGTTGATGGTTGATTGCTCGGGGAAAATATTATTGGTTATTCCGGATCCTTGGTGCGGGGTTTCTTATTGACTGGAATTCATGTTGATTGCGTTACGAAAGCGTATAAATCATTGATCTTTCTGGCGGAGTTCCTCTCACGGTCCGGGGGTCACCGAGACCAGGTAGTTACCGGGAGGACCACGTAACAGAATTGGGGGCTCGTCCGGGATCTAAAATTGTATAAAATAATAAAATAATATTTTTATTAATTAAAATTTATTAATTAAGTATTAATTGGTAAATTTTTGGGGAAATTGGGGGTAAAGTCTTGGGTGAAGGTTAACAGGTGTTAACGATAGGCACCATGGCGTTTGTGGCACAGAACTTTGCGGTAACCCGGAGTGAGGCACAGTTCCGAGCGTTACTAAAGTCGGACCTCTTGAAATTGGCCAAACATTTTAACTTGGAGGTCCGAACTAATTTGAGGAAGGCAGAGTTGCAGACCACGGTGATACAATCTATGGTGGGATTAGGAACATGGGACGAGTTAGCCTGGGAGTGGCTACCCGAAGAACCAGAAGACGTTGAGCTCCGGAAACTGGAGTTGCAATTACGGAGCCAGGAACGGATCAAAGAAGAGGAAAGGAAAGCAGAAGAGAGGAGAGAAGAGAAACAAGCAGAGGAAAGGAGAGTGGTACGAGAACTCCAGGAAAGGTTAAAAGAAGAAGAAAGGAAAGCAGAAAAGGAAAGTTCAGAAGAGGAAAGGAAAGCAGAAGAGAGGAGAGAAGAGAAACAAGCAGAGGAAAGGAGAGTGGAACGGGAACTCCAGGAAAGGTTAGAAGGGAGAAAAGCAGAGGAGAGGAGAGCTGCCAGGGAACTCGAAGCAGTGGAGAGAAAAGCCGAAAGGGAGTTGAAGGAACGTGATCTGGCGCTTCAGCAAGAGATTAAATTCAAGGAGCTGGATTTAATGAGAGAATGGGGAGAGGTACCACCCTTGCTGACGGGGTCGACACCTAGCCAGAACACCTGGGAGGTGGGCAGACATGTGAGGCTGGTTCCACCCTTCAGTGAAAAGGAAGTCACTCAATTTTTTCCACACTTTGAGAAAGTGGCTCGACAGTTAAACTGGCCGGAGGAGGCCTGGACCATACTAGTGCAAAGTGTGCTGGTGGGTAAAGCTCAAGAGATTTATTCGGCGCTACCAATGGACCAATGTGCAGATTATGAGGTATTGAAGAAGCACATCCTCAAAGCCTATGAGTTGGTTCCGGAAGCTTACCGGCAAAAATTCAGGAATGCCAGGAAGAGGGAGAGTGAGACCCATGTGGAGTTTGCTAGAGTGAAAGAAAATATGTTTGATCGGTGGTGTGAGTCAAAAGGAGTCGGGAACGACTTCGAAGCATTGCGTGACCTGATGCTGGTGGAGGAATTTCAACAGTGTGTCCACGAGGACATCAAAGTGTACCTGCAGGAAAAGAAAGTACCGAAGTTGTGGGACGCAGCCACCATGGCAGATGATTATGCCTTAACACACCGGATAGGGGTCCACGAACCTAACTCCTCGCCTAGATCTCCGCAGGGGAGGTGTGGAACAGCAGGTGCGGAGAACGACAATACATGGCGGCGGCCTCGAGATGAATATGGGGACAACGCTGATACCCGAACTGTTCGAAATCAGGGGGCTACGGGCCCAAGACAAACTTATTTTTTGGGGGGCCCGAGGCAGACCACGAGTTTTTCCTCTGGGCCTACTTGCGCTTTTTGCAAGAAACCTGGACACTTGATGTCCAGTTGTTACCTCATGAAAAGGGAAAACCCAGAGCGGAGTCCGACTATTACCACTCCGAATGCGATGGCAAGCGTAAGAAATCGCCCACAGAAGAGTTACCAACCATTTATTTATGAGGGGTTGGTCTCACTCAAGGGAGACTTGACTAACCCAAGACCGGTTAGGGTTTTGAGGGACACAGGAGCCCATCAATCCTTAATGCTTGAAGGCATTTTGCCATTGTCAAAGAGTACCGCAACTGGTGATAGTGTTCGGTTACAAGGGATCGGTGGCTGTGTTAGTGCCCCACTTCATGTCATCCATTTGGAATCCGATTTGGTGTCAGGACCGGTCACCGTCGGTTTACAAGCCACGCTTTCCTGTAGAGGGAGTATCTGTGATTATCGGGAATGATTTGGCCGGGGGGCAAATTTATGGTAACCCGAGGGTTGGTAAAGAGCACAGCAGGGAAAATAACACCACACCAGCTCGGGATGGCGACAAAAGTTCCAAGTTATTTGTAGGGGGACTGAACTTCAACACAGAGGAAGAAGTTCTGACCTCTGTCTTCAACAGATATGGGCCGCTGGTGGAAGTGCGGGTGGTAAAAGACAGGGAAATGCAACGGTCAAGAGGGTTCGGCTTTGTCACGTTTGCAAGCACAAGAGACGCCAGGGAGGCAGAGAAGAATTGGAATGGTAAGGATTTGGAAGGTCGGACCATAACAGTAGGGAAGGCATTTCGTAGGCGTCGAGAGGTCTACAGAAGAGGACCACTTGGCGGTAGTTTTGGTGTGGGCAGCAGCCAATATTACTATGGAGGCTCCCAGAGTTACGGCACCTCCCGAAAGAATGAATGTCAGAGCACTGGCCGAGAAGGAGACCGCCAGTCAGGTAACGGCTGGGACAAGGGGTCCGACCGTAACTGGTAGGAGTCTGGAGAAGTTGAAGCCCTATATACGGTGGAGCCGCCGAGCCGGGGCTCCTACACGGACTAACCGTGAACGCCGCGTTCTTAAAGGTGTCCAGGTAGTGAACTTTCCTGCACGGACTAACCGTGAACTCCACGTTCTTAAAGGCGTCCATGTAATGAACTTTCCTCCCCGGACTAACCCTGAACGCCACATTCCTTAAGGCGTCCATGTAGGGAATACTCCGCTGGGCCTCCCGAAAAAGTGCTATAGAGAGGTTTAAATTTGGGGGCTTTGGTCACCACCTCTTAACCGTCATTCAAGAGAAACTAGAAGTGGTTGACGCTTGGTCCAGAGGGAATTAATCTAGGGGATTGTGTGAAATTTTGTTGCTTTATTTTTAAGTGCTGACTGTGCCCGGGGGGAACTGATGATTTGGGGGGGGGTGAGTTATCTGGTTTGTTTATCCAAGTTGGCCGGCAAAGAAAGTTTTCGCTGGGTTCAAACTTTCTTTCTTGAAGGGGGGGGAGTGTTATGGATCTATGTGGATTTATGTGAATTACTATTCAGGTCTTTGCTTATCAATGTGTAGTCGAGTAACGGTTGTTGTAATTAAAGGGTCAGGAGCCCTTCTGGGAAAAAGGAGATCGAAAACGGAAGAAGAAAAGACACGAGGTCCGGGAGAAGCAGCGATCTTCCTCTTCCTCGCCGAGCTCCGAGGCGAGGGTATCGATATTGAGCAGCCTCTGACGCTGCGTTGGAAAGCCCGTCTGGCGAAAGTAATTACCCCTTGACACATCAAGTTGCCGTGGGTTCGTGCACAGAACCAAGCGTCCGGCACAGTTCGCCTCACCGTCTACAAGGATGCATACGGGTCGCACCTGGGGCCTCGCACGCTGGACAAGCCACGCGTTGCTTTGCCCGCTTTGCTTGGCAAGGAGGTGTGCGCTGCAACCGTTGTTCGCGGTAAGTGACGTGCACGTTTGGGAGCACGTCAGCCAGGGGTTCGTTCAACCGCCCGTGTGCGGAGAAGCCGACCTTCATCTTGGTCAGGAGGGGCCCAGAGACATTGTGAGGGACAGAGACCAAAGGGGTCGTGAGTACCCAAGGGGTCGGGAGTGGGGAAAGGGGACACACATATATAAGATGGCCATCTTAATACTATTGGTGATTGATTGTTGATTGTTGTTGATGGTTGTTGATGGTTGATTGCTCGGGGAAAATATTATTGGTTATTCCGGATCCTTGGTGCGGGGTTTCTTATTGACTGGAATTCATGTTGATTGCGTTACGAAAGCGTATAAATCATTGATCTTTCTGGCGGAGTTCCTCTCACGGTCCGGGGGTCACCGAGACCAGGTAGTTACCGGGAGGACCACGTAACACAAGACAGACTTATCTTCCGGGGGGTTCGAGGCAGACCACGACTTTTTCCTCTGGGCCTACTTGCGCTTTTTGCAAGAAACCTGGACATTTGATGTCCCAATGTTATGCCCTGGAAAGGAAAATCAGGAGCGGAGTCAGACTAGTACAACTCCGAATGCATTGGCAAATGTGAGAAATCGTCCTTGGAGGACAGTGCCTTGGGAAGGTTCCCATGCCAAAGTTACGGCATCACAGAATGACCTTGTTCAAGAGGGTTACAAACCTTTTATTTCAGAGGGGTTGGTGTCACTGGATGGAGACTTGACTAACGAGAGACCTGTTAGGGTATTGAGGGACACAGGAACACATCAATCTTTGATGCTTGAAGGCATTTTGCCATTGTCAGAGAAGACGGCAACTGGTGTTAGTGTTCTTTTACAGGGTGTTGGTGGCTATGTTAAAGCTCCACTTCATGTCATCCATTTAGAGTCTGATTTGGTGTCAGGACCGGTCACCGTAGGTTTACAAGCCACTCTTCCTGTAGAGGGAGTATCTCTTGTTATCGGAAATGATTTGGCCGGTGGTCAGGTTTCTGGTAACCCGATGTTCGTTGGAAAACCTATGATGACAAATAACACTGCACAGTTAGAGCAGGAGATTCCGGGTATCTTTACATCCTGTACCGCGACTCGTGCTAGGGGTAGGAAGCGCTCTGAGGAGAAGGAGAAGGTACTGACGTCACGTTTGGCACAGACCCGTCTTGTCAAGTACCCTGAAACGAAATGTCAGCACACACGAGTCATGAATGGAGGCAATATTGGCAAGCTCTTTGTAGGTGGACTGAACTTCAACACCAGGGAAGATGTTCTGGACTCTGTCTTCGGCAAATATGGACCGCTCTTGGAAGTGCTGCTGATAAAAGACAGGGAGACGCAAAAGTCAAGAGGGTTTGGCTTTGTCACGTTTGAAAACACAAATTACGCTAAAGATGCAGAAAAGGATTTGAATGGCAAGGATTTGGATGGTCGGACCATAACAGTAGAGAAGGCAGGCTATGGGCATCGAGGGGGCTACAGAGGAGGAAAACGTGGAGGTAGTTTCAGGGGTGGCTATGGCTCCCGGGGTGGGAGTAGTAGTTTTGGTGGTGGCCGCAGTCGAGATTACTACGGAGGCTCCCAGCAGCAGCAGCGCAGTTTTGGCAACTCTCGACGGGATGACTATGACGGTGGAAGCCGAGATGGGGACCGATACTCACGTGACTACAGCACCAGACTCTCCAACTGTGATTATGAATTTTATGATCAAGAGAAGAGTTGGAAGCACTGAGTGCTCAGGAGCAGCCGAGCCAAGATTCCTACACGGATTAACCCGTGAACCTCACTCACGTTCCTAAATGCATCCATGCAGTGAATACTTCCAGCCTCACCACCCAACCACCATGAAACCTGGCTCTCAGCTCGGACTCCTTCAAAAAGTGCTATAGATTTGCTTTGCTTGGGATTTTTGATCACAACCCCTTAACCTTCATTCAAAAAATGAAAAATAAAAATCAGAGGTTGATGAGATGGAGTTCGGCTTTGCAGGAGTTCAACTTGGAAATTGAGCATGTAAAGGGCAGGGACAATGTCGTTGCTGATGCTTTGTCAAGAGTGAACTAACTTTGGAAATTTCTGTAGGTTGTTTGGAAGTGTTGTTGCTTTATTTTGGGAAATATTAATTATCGTGGCTCATGGGAATTGATGATTTGGGTGTGAGTTTTACTTTTGTTTGTTAAAAGAGTTTTTGCCTGCAGAGAAAGTTTTCACGATGTTCAAACTTTCTTTCTTGAGGGGGGGAAGTGTTATGGATTCGTCACTTCCGTTGTTGTGGTTTTCATCCACTGTAAACATTTTTGATTCCATGTACTATTATTGTTGTCGTTTGAGGGAAATAGATATTGCTATTTTCAAAGGGTAAAAAAGTTAATGTTTTAAATGAAACCGGACGACGACAAAGAGGAAGAGGAGAAAAAGAAGGCGGAGTGAGTGAGTTTGACAAGAAAGCGGGGCCTGCTTCGAGTTCTGGAGCAAACGCTGGCGAAAGGGAGTCACTAGCGAACTTTCGGGTTTCCTGGGAAAGTGATTCCTGCGACAGAGTTGTTATCGCTGTGGCAGATCACCCTGCGTGTCAGGTTTTGCGGTCGATTCCGAAGAGAATCATCGTCGGGCCGTTACGTCTCGAGTACGGGCCATCGGCCATTTTGACTCGCACGCTTTGCGCGTCGCACAAGGTTTTCTTTGCTTCGCTTCAGCCGTTTTCACCGCATTCAGACGTTTATCTGGTGTGGGTGTGTAACGTGGATTTTGAAGGTTTATTTGCGGTTCGCCGACTGTGAGCTGTGAAACGTCCATACCCGAGGGTGTGATTTCTCAGTCACCTGGAGGGCACCTTTGGATTTCCCAGTCGCCTTGAGGGTGCCTTTGCGCAGCAGCTTTGCGCGTGACTGTGACTGTCATCTGAACGGGATTCTGGTCTCGATTAGACATCGTTCTGACGATCGCTGGAGCGGATCGACTTTGGCTTGAAGCCGGGATCGACCTGGGCTTGAAACCGGGATCAACTTTGGTTTGGAAGCCGGGACAGAGACATTGGAAATGTTCTTGTTTCACTCACTTGGAGCACAGAGAGTTATACTGTATATTACGAAACTGATGGTACCATCATAGGATATATATTGATTGTACTTTTGATTACTATTATTGTTGTACTGTTATTCTTCTGTGATCTTAATACAATATTTGTTTGTTGGTAACAATTGGTGTGGCTTCACCATTGATCTTTGACATACAGAATAACACATTTTTCTGCCGTGACTCCTCTCGGGGCTCAGAGGTACACCGTGACCAGGGGGTTTGGGGAGGAGCACGTAACAACACCCTAACCATAACCACCATATCTGATATATACAACCTTATGTACACCCTAACCCTAACCACCATAACTAATATATACAACCTTATGTACACCCTAACCATAACCACCATATCTGATATGTACAATGTTATGTACACCCTAACCCAAACCACCATATCTGATATGTACAACCTTCGGTACACCCTAACCCTAACCACCATAACTAATATATACAACCTTATGTACTCCCTCACCCTAACCACCATAACTAATATACACAACCGTATGTACACCCTAACCCAAACCCTAACAAACCCTAACCACCTTAAATGATATATACACCATAATCCTTAAGTTTTTTTATGAGGGGCCTTGGACATATTGTGAGTAGCTCATACCTTGTTCTGAGAACTTTGTGAAAAACTGATGTTATTCAAAGTTTTCTTAGTAGTGGGAGGGCGGGAGGGGGTGGGCACTGGGCAGGAAGGAGAATATATATACACACACACACACACACACATACACACATACACACATACACACATACACCCACACACACACACACACACACACACTACTTACTTTGTGCCGTAAGGTTAATATGCAAACATGCAAGCAAACTTTAAAATGCAAACAAACTTGACTCCATTGGGAGTCATACACAGATGGGGCAGCATTGCTTTTCCTTTCGAAGTTGGAGAATGAGTATTTGACCCTCCTTCATGCTGCATTCATGCATAGATAGGAAAGGCACTTGCTTTATCAGGAGGTTTACTCGGAATCTTTTTCGGACTTGTAGTTATATCTGTGCATGGCACAGATATCGGATTATAGGTGGTTTGGAACTTCATATATCGCTGTTTATAAATAGAAAAACTCTTCAAGGGAATATTTAAACGAATTTTTGGTCGAAGCATCTCGATCCAACGAATGTAATCAATGGGGGAAAATGATTATGAGTTATAACGCTGTTGCCATTGTGACATCGACTTTTTGGGAAAGAATCCACGAGAGCCAATACTAAATAATATCGCTTTCGAAATAGGATCTCCTTGTATTCATCAATCATTCTTAGTTTTGTTTTTCCTCTCTGATTCATCCTTCCATAAGAGTGCTTAGCACAAACTGATGTGCTAATGATGTGAAACCTATTGATCCCTTTATTTATAGGTTTTCTATTCTTGATATTTTTAAAATTTCCTCCTTCATCTCACTCTTTTCTCTGCAAGTCCAATTTATCTAAATGATGATATACTGAGCGTCCTGTAATCTCTTTGTCTGTCACTGAGGTGCTTGGAGGACATTCAGATACAACAATGGTTCTGGGATTGAAGGGTCGTAACCTCGATGGTCATTGAATCAGGCATTCAATAAGTTGAAGGAATTCTTCAGATCTCCATATAATTGAATTGATGGTTTATTTTTGGGAGGAATTTCACACTGAGCTGTAATTTCTGCTAATCCTAAATCCACGATATTCCCTCCTCTTTATCTCTCTCGTTCTCCCTTTCTTCCTCTCTCTCTCACTTTTTGTCTATGTATGTCTATATGTCTATGTCTCTCTCTCTCTCTCTCTATCTCTATCTCTATCTCTCTCTCTCTCTCTCTCTCTCTCTCTCTCTCTCTTCCTCTATCTCTCTTCCTCTATCTCTCTTCCTCTCTCTATCTCTCTTCCTCTCTTCCTCTCTCTATCTCTCTTCCTCTCTTCCTCTCTCTATCTCTCTTCCTCTCTCTATCTCTCTTCCTCTCTTCCTCTCTCTATCTCTCTTCCTCTCTTCCTCTCTCTATCTCTCTTCCTCTCTCTATCTCTCTTCCTCTCTCTATCTCTCACTCTTTGTCTATGTATGTCTATATGTCTACCTCTCTCTCTCTCTCTCTCTCTCTCTCTCTCTCTCTCTCTCTCTCTCTCTCACTCTTTGTCTATGTATGTCTATATGTCTACCTATATTTCGCTCTCTCTATCCCATGTTCTTCCTTGTATTATGTTTATTTCCGTTTTTTCTCTTTTTACCTACGACATGTTGCAGGTCCACAAGAGCTTTGCATTGCTGCTGCTGCTGTTGTTATTGTTGTTGTTGTTGATGTTATTGTTGGGTGTCGATATTTTTAAAAATGTTCACCCATTGGTTGGACAGCTGCCGGACCACACCTGCATCTGTCGCATGACTCCACCCACCATAGCACCAAGACAAAATTATATGGCTGCCATCTTGGATTTTCTGGCGGGCCTAACACATTAAGCCTGTAGGCCTCGACTGATTCTACACTGCCCGGGTTTTGTTGCATCAGATTTCCATTGGCTTTGTTTGTGTCGATTGTTAATCATAACGAGGGACCCGGAAAAATCCAATCATATGTCGAATAATAGTAAGATTTAATCAAGCTCCTCATAATTAATGTTATTTAATTGTTACGTCACACAATCAAGCGTTACATTATGCAAATTACCTAAAAATAGCGTTACTTAATTTTTGAGCAGCCCCATATTGTGGATAAGCAATCCATGACCATGTGACGAATCAGCTTGTTCTGATATAACCATGGGGAGGGTGACATGGATAAGAGGTGTCGAGTTAATGTTTTAAGTTAAGTTAATCAGTCAATGATAGGTACATATCAGTGAGACTTAAAGAATATCCAGTGAACACCAACATCATTCAGACATATACTATGCATGTGATTCTTCACCATTGAGAGATAGGGCAAAAAACGATACATAGCATGATATCTCAAAACGTTTTGGACGGATTCGGATGAAACTTGATGGACAGGTTAGGTGTGTGACAATGAAGAACCGATTAGATTTTGGTGAAAATCTGAATGCGGATACAATGATTTTTTTTAAAGTTTAAGTGATTATTCACCATTGAGTGATGGAGCCAAAATCGATATATAACACGATATTTCAAAAGGTTGTGGACGACTTATGACAAAACTTGGTGGATGAGTTGGGTAGGTGACAAGAGCAAGCCGATTCGATTTTGGTTCAGGTCCGTATCCATATCTGGCCTTTTAGTGGGATACAAAACTTAAAGTGTTCAGCCTGGTGGAGGTATGCTTCCCACCGAGTTCAGCACGAGTTTTGTTTTACTTTAATGCCTATTTTATGCATTTAATTATAATTTACCTATACCTTTTATTAACAAGCACATCCACTCATGTTTGTTTGGAAGTTTCACAATTCCTTCATGCTAATTTACTTACTACTCAAAATACAAATGTATTGCGACACAAAATATACGTTTTTACTGCTGAAACATCACATTAAATCATCTTCATCATCAGAATCCTAATCTTGGTTTACAGGAATTTAATCCACCTCGCTGTCTGTGCTCTGGTTGTCACATGACTGCAGGCGGCATATATCAGTACATTTGAGACCTTTTACCCGCTCCCCCCCCCCCCCCCAATCACCATTCAAATTTTTCACCTTCTGTTGCCTCATAGCCTGGAATAAAATTTCATTAAATCAGACTTTTTCCACCTTAATTTACACATCGTAACCCACAACTTCCAAGTGAAAATCAAATTCTACAAATTACAGAAAATTTATTAAAAATACAAAACTAGAACATCTTGGTTGGATAAGTGTCCATCCCTCTTATAATTGCAGTTGTAAACTAGAACAGAACTCGGTAGAGCGCACACCTGCGCCAGGCTGAACAGTTTGTTTTGCATTCCACTGATTGGCCAGATCTGGATTCGGACCTGAACCAAAATCTAATCGGCTTGTTCTTGTCACCGAACCAACTCGTCCAACAAGTTTATTCATAACTCGTCTATAACTTTTTTTAAATATCATGCTATATATCGCTTTTAGCCCTTTCACTCAATGGTAAAGAATCACTTAAAAATTAAATAACTCTCGTATCCGAATCCATATTCAGATCTTCAGTGAAATCAAATCGATTAGTCCTTCTCCCACACACAACCTGTCCACCAAGTTTCGTCCAAATCCGTCCACAACTTTTTGAGATATCCTACTATATATCGTTTCCGGCCCTATCTCCCAATGGTGAAGAATCACTTAAAAAATTATACTAGCCGGATCCGGATCTGTATCTTCACCAAAATTGAAGCAATTCTTCCTTTTCACACACCCAACCTCTCCACCACGTTTCGTCAATATCCGTCCATAACTTTTTGAGACATCCTGCTATATGTCGGTTTTGGCCCGATCTCCCAATGATGAAGAATCACTTTAGAATTCTAGTAGCCGGATCCGACTCCGGATATTCACCAAAATCTAATCATTTTGTCCTTGTCACATATGCCACATCTCTGCCAAATTTCGTCAAAATCCATCCACAACTTGTTGAGATATCCTGTTCAAAAACAGACAGACAAACAAACAGACAGACAGGGGTGAAAACAGAACTCCATCCACCTTCGGTGGTGGAGGTAATTAGCTCAGGTGTAACCAATCACCTTCAAAACCACACACCAAGTTAATTGGCCTTCACTTTTCAGAATAAAAGATTCTGATTATTTCAGAATAAAATCAGCTGTTCCTGTAGGTTTCATCTGCTGGGTAGTGCATGTCACAGCAAAGACTCAACCATTAGCACAAAGGAGCTTTCAAAAGATCTCCGGGATAAAGATGTAAATAGACACAGATCAGGCAATGGGTAGAAAATATTTCAAAGGCTTTGAATATCCCTTGGAGCACAGTCAATACAATCATTAAGAAATGTAAGGCATACGATACCACCAAGACCGTGCCTAGATCAGGCTGCCCCTCCAAACTGGGTGACCAATCAAGGAGGAGACTGGTTAGAGAGGCCAACAAGAGGCCAACGGCAAGTTTGAAAGAGCTCCAGGCCTTTATGGCAAAGACTGGTCACTGTGTGCATGTGACAACAATATCCCAAGCACTCCACAACTATGGCCTGTATGGTAGGGTGGTAGGAAGGAAGCCATTACTCAAAAAAGCCCACCTTTAGTCCCATTTAAGGTATGCAAAAAACCACTCCAGAGATTCTGAAGCCATGTGGCAAAAAGTTTTGTGATCTGATGAAACGAAGATGGAACTTTTTGGCCTAAATGCAAAACATTACTTTTGGCGCAAACCCACCACAGCACATCACACAAAGAACACCATCCCGACTGTGAAGCATGGTGATGGCAGCATCATGTTATGGCGATGCTTCTAATCAGCAGGGACTGGAGCACTTGTCAGGATACAAGGGAAAATGGATGGAGCAAAATAGAGAAAAATCCGAGAGGAAAAGCTGCTGCCCTCTGCAAGAAAGCTGAAATAATAATAAATCTTGATTGTCCCATATTCAGGGAAATTATTATTTGGGAGGGAAGTTCACCTTTCAACATGATGATGCAAAGCACACAGCCAAAGCTACACTGGAGTGGCTAAGGAACAAAAAGATAAATGTCCTTGAGTGGCCCAGTCAGAGTCCCGACCTAAATCCAATCGAAAATTTATGGCATGAACAGAAGATTGCTGTCCATTAACGCTCCCCACGCAACTTGACTGAGCTTGAACAGTTTTGTCCAGAAGAATGGGCAAATATTGCCCAATCAAGGTGTGAAAAGTTGGTAGAGACCTATCCCAACAGACTCACAGCTGTAATTGCTGTCAAAGATGCTCCCACCAAGTATAAACTCAGGGGGGTGGACACTTATCCAACAAAGATAATGTAGTTTTGTATTTTTAAATAATTTTCTGAAATTTGTAGAATTTGTTTTTCAGTTGTAAGTTGTGGGTTACGATGTGTAAATAAAGGTGGAAAAAGCCTGATTTAATGTAATTTAATTCCAGGTTATAAAGCAACAAAAGGTGAGAATTTTGAAAGGGGGTGTGGACTTTGTATAGGCACTGTACATGTCGGAGCTGAACAAACACGTGTACCCTCACAGGACATTAGCTCCAGAACAGCAACTGGGGCAGGAAGATAACTCATCCAGTCAACTGTGAGATCATTACTGTCACTTGATAATTTTCATCCATGTACAACGGGACTGGGTACATCTAGAAACTGTGACAAGCACCGTCTCCAAATGCAGGCCTGGTAGTTGGTTCGAAGATTGTGTTTTCGAAGACTCTCTTGACATGGTGGCAATTACTGGAATTCAACATGACCTTGTTTGGCACAGAAAATGCTGTAGCGAAGCTTGTTGACATCAGTTATCGTTGGTGAACCGTAGAGGTGACACACGAAAGCCTCGAGCTTCTGTTGAAGTTCCTCGGAGACATCCTATTGCTCCCTTCGCTGCCTGGATGTCTCCTTTCAATATGGACTAACCTTGATCAGTTTGAGTGCATTAAATTTACCACGACCAGCAGGCGTCTCCACATTGTCACATCCTCGAAGGCGTGTAACCCAGGCAATGCTTTACACACATTCACACCGAGGGCAACAGTCATTTTCTGAATGTCAACATCTTGTACGATTCTGTGTTCCCCACTTCATATAAACAGGGGCTGAAACTAACCTGCTCTGTGCAAGGAAAGGTAAGAGTACATCTTTATCTTCACGACTAACGGTAACCAACACCCCCTTTGTAGCCATTCCTGGCAGCATGGCGAGCATGTAAGACCATATGACTGTCTGCTTCTTCGTGATTGCACTTTAGGGGCTCGATTACTTGTGTGTCTTCTTCAGGGAATTTAACACACTCGTTTTCATATGCAGGATACAGAATCTTCTTCTTCAACTTCTTCTATACTTATCAGCTTTCTATTCATGGAACAGAAATAGTATCAGGTTAAGTTTTATACATACGTCCAAAAAATTTAACGAATTAAGTTAAATGTGTACAAGTATATTGTTTGGTCTGGTCTGTGATTCTGTCTGTTTGTCTGTTTGTTTGTCTGTATGTCAATCGCCTACAGGTCAAACTTTTAAACCGATCTTCACAAAACTTCACCAAATGGTGGAGTTGGTCATAAGCAAAAAGCCTATTGATTTTGAGGTCAAAAGGCCAACATAGGACAAACGACACAACTTCATCAAATTTCTAAAATCCTCAATGTTCATCTGATTGACTTGAAATTTGAAGAGGCTTTGCATATCAGGTCAATAAATTTAACCACCAATTATTTTTGAGGTCAGCATACGCCAAAAGGTCACTATAGGCCAAATTTCTAAAATTGTCAATTTTCATCCAATTGCTTGAACTTTTTTTTTTTTTTTTTTTTTTCTTTTTGTATACTGAATCGAGGCTCGTGAAAGAGCTAACATTTATTTCACAAACAAATCAACCAGACAAACAAAATATATAAAAAGAGGGAGCGGAAGACAAGATGGGGAGAGAAGGGGCAGCACACAACCACAACATTTGAGAGCAGGGAGAAGTGTGGGAGGGAGAAGGCTTGGGGGCAGGAGGCGTGGGAAGGGGGGGGGGGGGGGGGGGAGAAGTATAAAACACAAGGGGACCGAAATTAGCGGGGGTAGAAAAGATCAAGGTTTTGGATGGGGGAGGATAAGAGATGGTGGTGAACAGCTGTTTTAAAGACCTGGAGGGTGGAGTGGGATTGAAGAGAGTGAGGGAGTTTGTTCCAGAGGCGGGAGAAAAGAGGAATGAAGGAGTGAAGGTGAGCAGAAAGTCTTGATTTTGGCAGTTTAACCATAAGAGGGTTGCAGGCAGATCTTGTGCGACCTGTAAGAATATTTGGGGGACAGAGCCCAGAGAGGGCTGGGGGGGCAAGGCCAGAGAGGAGTCGGCAGAAGACGGAAAGACCACCAACCTGCCTGCGGTGAGTGAGTGAAAGGCCCTTGGAGTTAGCTTCATCGCGGGAGATTCCAATGATTCTGAACGCTTTGGTTTCAACAGCGTGAAGACAGGCTAGGTGTGAGGCAGGAGCACCAGACCAGAGGGGAGAGCAGTATTCCATAGAGCTGCGGATGAAAGCCTTGTATGTGGTGAGGAGCTCAGGTGTGCCAAGGAAGGACTTCGCACGACGGAGGATGCCCAGTCGGCGACTGGCTTTGGAGGCCAGATTTGAAATGTGGTTTTCCCAGGAAAGATCATGGCAAATAGTGAGACCCAAAAGCTTGAGTGACAGAACTTCTTGGAGAGGATTATTCAGAAAGTAGATGGGAGGGTTTTCCAGTCGGTCCTTTCAGAGAGACATCGTAAGAGTGTGAGATTTATCAGGATTGAAAGACATGTTCCATTTGTTTGCCCAGTCTGTGATTTTGTCCAGGTCTGCAGAGAGTGAGGAGGCTGCAGACTGCCGATCTGAGGGATGAGGAATGGAGCGACAGAGAGTAGAGTCGTCAGCAAAGCGATAGAGAGGATTTTCAAGAGAGTCAGAGAGATCATTATGAAGACCAGAAAAAGCACAGGGCCCAGAACACTACCTTGGGGAACTCCAGCCTGAAAAGGAAGAGGAGATGAGAGAAACCCATTCAGGGCCACACGTTGATTACGACCAGAGAGGAAGTCCGCCAGCCATGCGTGGAGATTTCCATGGATACCAAAGGAGGAGAGTTTGGTGAGCAGAGCAGGGTGCCAGACCGAATCGAAGGCACGTGAAATGTCAAGGGAGACGGCTCTAATTTCCTGTTTGGCGTTGAGAACCTCCATCCATTGTTGAGAAAGCAGAAGCAGCATGTCCAGAGTAGAGTGACCAGGTCTGAAACCAAATTGATGATCAGAGATCAAGCCATTGGAGAAGAGGAAAGATTTCATATCTGAAGCAATGATGGATTCCATGACTTTGCTGATAATTGGGAGAAGGCTGATTGGTCTGTAGTTGCTGGGATCTGTTTTTGCACCTTTTTTGTGCAAAGCGGTGATGTTGGCTGATTTCCAAGCAGATGGCAGATGACCTTGAGCAAAAGAGAGGGTGAAGAGAACAGAAAGAGGGAGTGAAAGAGCGGAAGCACATGATTTTAGGACCCGTGGGCTGCTGCCGTCAGGACCAGTTGCAGAATCAGAGTCGAGGGTTGACAGAAACTTTTCCACCTTGTCAGGAGGAAAGGACACAGAGTCCAGGAGCAGCTGGGTACGACTGGGTACGGTGGGTACAGAGAGGGATGGGTTTGGGACACAAGATTTAGAGGCAAACACAGAGTTGAGGCATTCAGCTTTTTCACGTGCGGAGTCAGCCGTTAAACCGTTTGAGGTGAGGGAGGGGATGGAGGGGGAACAAACACCAGAAACAGATTTGACCAGACGCCACCAGGATTTGGAAGAGGGAGACAGATAAGAGAGTTCGGTCTTGAGAACGGTGAGATATTGTTTCCTGGCTCTCCTGAGGGTGGACACACACTTGTTTCGGGCTTTGTGAAAGGAAATGAGATTTCCTTCCGTTGGATTTGCTTTCCAGGAGACGAAAGCAAGTTGTTTCAGGGAAATAGCCTCACCACAAGATTCCGTGTACCATGGAAGGGAGGAAGGGTATGACAACTGAAGACGAGATGGGATAAATCTGTGCATGAGAGAGAGCAATTTACTTTGAAAGAATTCCCAGGATGAGTTGATGTCAGAGGTGGTAGAGATGGGAGACCAGTCCAGATGATTGATGGCTGCTTGAAGACCATGCCAGTTGGCCTGAGTGAAATGCCAGACTCGTCGACGCTGAGCAGGCTCCCTGAGGATGGTCAGAGAGATGTCCACTTTAACAAGGACATGATCAGATGATCCGATTGGAGCAGAAGAAGAGCAGCAGACATTTTCAGGGAAGTTTGTCATAACGAAATCCAGAAGAGAAGATGCTCCGTTGATTGAGATCCGGGTCGGGAAATTGACAGATTGTGTCAGTCCCAGTGAGTCACAGAAGTCCTTTGCTGAAGAGCCATGGCTGGTGAGAGAGGAACCCACACCCAGCCAACTGGCATGGTGACAATTGAAATCACCACATATGAGGAAGAGAGAGTTGGAATGGGTAGATAGAAGTTGGTCCATATTATCAGACAGTGAGATGTAGATGGAGTCATCGCTGTTTGGTGGACGGTACAACACACATATGAACAAAAGGTGGGAGCGAAGGGGAAGCCGTAGCCAAAGGTATTCCTGGGGGTGAGGTGGAGAGAGGGCAGTGGAGGGTGAGTGAGGAAGATAGTTTTTTATAAAGATAGCAACCCTACCTCCAGGACGAGGCTCAGGTCTATCATGCCGGAGGAGGGAGTAACCTGGGAGAGATACCAAGGCATCAGAGACATCATGAAGGAGGAAAGTTTCTGTTAAGCAGATCACATCTGGTTTGTCAGAAGCAACCTGTATGGAGAGATCAGTCAAGTTTGAGCGAAGGCCCCGGATGTTTGAGGTCCATACCGTTGATGAAGAGGAAGGGGGAGCATCGGGTCCAGAACAGGTGGGGGAGGGGTAGGGTAAGATGTGGAAGAGGAGGAAGAGGTAGGGAGAGCGAGCTGTTGAAGGTGTGTCAGAGATTTCAGAGATTTCAGAATAGCTTGGAGAAAGGGAAGAATGGGGCGGACAAAAGGTTTGATGGAGATTGGGTGAGGCACAGTGAGGTGTTATTTGAGGAGGGGGAAGAGCAAGGCAGAAGGTTGGGGGAGATGAAGGTGAAAGTTGGAAGGGGGAAGAAGCAGGGAGGATGCTTTGAGGAGGAGGGGTGAGAGGGGAGTCTAGGAGGGGAGGAGCGAGGGAGAGTCTCGGATTGGAAGGGTGTGGGGGGAGTTTAGGAGGGAGGGGAGGGAAGGGGCAAGGGGGGAGATTTGAAAGGGATGGGTGATGGGGAGGATTTGGAGGGGAGGGGTGAGATTGGATTTTGAAAAGTGTACGATTCATGGGAAACGAACATTTTTTGCAAATTGAGTTTGAGACCATCGAGTCAAAAATACGTTTGAGGACACTGAAGGAGGGGTGGAGTTCTGGATAGTTTAGGGAATGTAGAAAGGAGGAACTGTAAGACATGGTATTATATATATTTTTTGGAATGAATAGATTTGGTGAGCAAGACAAAAGCATCCTTTTGTAGGAAAAGAAGAAAAGGGTGTTATAATATATGAGAGAAAATAGTTGTTCGGGGGAGAGATTATACATTTCTAACCACGTGATCGCGTGATCGCGAACGAAGAACGAACGAACAAAAAAGAACAACAAATAAACGAATAAGACCTGGGAAGGAAATATGTTTTTGGGTTGTTTTTTTTTTAGTAGAGATATTAAACAAGGAGGTATGGGGTGAACGACTGGGACGAAACAAAGAACGAAAATAATTGCAGCGCATTCGACGAATCACTGAGAGAAAAACAAAACCACAAGGTCGGAGACGGTACGGTATCCAAGCCTACGAGTACTAGGCCTCAGAATACTCGATACGCATTAACCGACGATTGTGTATACATGTACGAAAAATTAGCACCGAAAATTTTCCAAAAGATACGCTATAGGTACATACACCGAAAGATAGATACAGTCTCGACAAAAACACAATTGAGAAAGATCACTTAGCTTCGAAAGCGTGAGCGCATGGAACAGCTTCGAAAAGACGTGACCTCGCCGTGATCCCGCGAGATCTTCAACTTTGAAGAGGATTTGCATATTTCATCATTGAATTCAACCAATAATAATTTTTGAGGTCAAGATAGACCAAAGGTCAACAAAGGTCAACCACTTAGGTGGAATTTCTAAAATTGTCAATTTTCATCCAATTGACTTGAACTTTGAAGAGGATTTGCATATTTCATCATTGAGTTCAACCAATAATAATTTTTGAGGTCAAGATAGACCAAAGGTCAACAAAGGTCAACCACTTAGGTGGAATTTCTAAAATCCTCAATTTTCATCCAATTTACTTGAAATTTGAAGATGATTTGCATATTAGGTCACTGAATTCAACCACCAATTATTTTTGAGGTCTAAAGGTAAAGAGGTCAACATAGGCCGAATTACTGAATCCTTGTTCAATATGCATGCAAAGGAACAAACAAAATCCAAAAATAGAAAACATCTGAAAATGCAAAGCCAATCCACATCCGCATTGTATTCAGACTTGTTCTTCTTTTGTATGCAAAACATGACGGAAACAGATAAAGAAAATACAAAATTATTGACGATGTTAGGTGACCTTGACCTTTTGACCTTAAAATAAATAGGCCTCCATGACCCAAATATGCAAACCCTGCTTAAATTTCAAGTCAAATGGAAAAATATTGACAATTTTATGCAACTGTGAGCTTTGACCTTTTGATCTAAAAAAAAAAACAATCAGCTTCTAGCTTTTGATTGGTGAGTCAGTTTAGTGACCCAATATGCAAATTCTTAAAATTTCAGATCAATTGGATGCACATTGACAATTTTATGTGACACTGACCTTTGACCTTTTGACCAAATTATTAATTCGTCTTCTCCATATTCTCACAATAAAGCTTCATTTAAAATTTGATGAAGCTCAAATGGTAAAAAAAAGTTATGGCCCAGACAGATACACAGACACAAAGACAAACACACACACACAGACAGATACACACACATACACAGAAGTGATTGCAAAACCCCGTCTCCCGCTGTGCAGGGGATGGGCTAATTGGAGAATGACAATATAAATATCATTCAAATGGCGGAAGCTGTGCTTGCTTTTGGTGTTTTACAATTGTAAGAACAGAGTGACAGGTAACACAATTCCCATGTTAGGGAGTCATTTCCGGAACTACGTGGATTCCTGATCTTTAAGGTCTCTTGAGGTATGGATGTTGTATATGACCCGAAAGGTTACCAGGCTCAGAGAACCAGACAAGTCGATTTCCCAACACCAAGGGAAGCAGTAGGCGATGGAGTGTCGTCCTCTCTGGAAATTGTAAATCTGAGGCTGGCTAAGATATCACAGTTTGACAAAGTTTCCTGGACTTTCACAGCTCCACTATTACAACTTAGCACTTAGCGGGATTGGTGGGTTGGTTGGTGGTGGGGAGAGAAGGTGGACAGATGTAACATTCCAATGGTTTTTCCATCTCTACTGTTAAACCATTATGAACTCAATTGGTTAAGGTGGGTTTTCACGGGACTCGCGAAGGATGCGAATGTCGAAAAATGGCAAAGTCCAACATTCGTATTTTAGGCTCCAAAAGTTTGCCAAACATGCGCGGGGGTTCGGAAGCATCGTCAATTGTTCGCAGGAGTCGTTTTTTGTTCGGCGGGTATTTCAAAAATGTTTGAAATTTATAGCGAACGTTTCCAGCATCCCGGGTCGTGATTTGCTCTCAAAAATGTCTAAAAAGCTTCGTCATATGCGCACGACCTACTCACGACGTGCGTGATGTTCGCAAAATCTTCGTTAAACCCTAAACAGATTCCGACAGTTTGGATAATGTCTCGCGCATGTCTCGCGAAAGCAGCGAAGTTCGTCCGATCATTTCTCGACCTATTCACGAACTGTTCGCGTACTTCTTCGTGCGAAGTTCTCACGAACGTTTGGCGCACGTGTTTGGCGGCAAATCCGCACCATGTGACGTCTGGCCTATATAAAGTGCATGGCCGAGGTGTCTGACTTCATACTGCGACTAGACAGCGAACTATTCACGAAGAGACCGATCAACTCAAGACAGCTATCAACTCACGTGGAAACATGCCGTTTCTCTTTTTCTCTGGTGCTTTTCCTTCCTCTTCTTCACACTTGCGCTTCAAACACAGTCCTACAGCAACAAGCAGCAGAGCTTCCTCTTCAATATCAAAAGCTTCCTCTTCATCAATGGACAGGACAGGTTTCAGAGCTTGCTAGTCCATCTTCTGTTACTGACCTATGGGAAAGAACTGCTGGCAATACATTTCAAGGCATTTATATACTGCCCAAGTGTCGGTCGGATCGCCGGTCGCAAGATAATCGCGCGACATATGTACAAATTTCGCATGAATGTCGCACGACGTTCATTATTCGCGAAATATGCGCAAAAAGTTCGCATGTGTCGCAAAATGTCCGCACGAATGTTGCCCGAGATTCGTACAACATTCATGTTGTTCGCATTTTAGTCGTGTGTTCTTCGTGTATGTGGACTGGCCATAGTTCGGCAACGCTACACACGACATTCACCCATACGTTGTGAGAACTACGCACAAACTGCGCAAGAATGGTTTACGGCTCCATTGTCGCGACACATTCGGAGAAAAACTTCTCCGAATGTTGGACTTTGCCATTTTTTCGACATTCGCATCCTTCGCGAGTCCCGTGAAAACCCACCTTTACCTGCCAAAACCGCAGGGCCTTCCTCCCTCTGCCACCCTCACGCAGTGTGCTGGAAAATGAAGAATTCTGCAGCGAATCCTGACACTTCTTATGCATTTACCTCTTAACACAATTCAAACATGCAGAACAAGCCTCCAGAGGCTTATTAAGCGACAGATGAATATTACTAATCGATTGACTGTTGCTGTGACAAACCTGTCACAATAAAACCTCTTTCCCCCCCAGATTTGGTTTCCACCTCAACATTACCTGCACAGGCCAAGGGGGGTATATATTGGGTCCAAAATAACGGTTTCTGATCTGCATCGGGCAGGCATCCACGTTGTGATCTCATGCATGATGTCTAAAAAAGGAAGCTAAGAGCAAGAGGAATTATTGGCCTAACTAAGGCTTTGTAAGGTGTGTACAATAGGTCACATAGGCAAAATGTCACTCACTACAATTTGTTGTTTCAGTCCTTGAGTAGGTAAATACATAATTACTCAAGACAGCACAGAGTATTTGATCAGCAAGCAACCTTTATGTTGCTTGCAAGGAAAGCTGTCGGGAGTGCTCTGCCAGGTTATGGTGGACACACCCAACATGGTGTTTCTTGCCGGATATCTGGGGAGCTTCTGAAAGTGTCAGAGCACAGCGCTGTGCCTCAAACGGTCCGTAAGTTGGCAGCACGGGCGTTAATTGCTTTCGTAAGACACCTGCTTTAATGTATTTTGGGACTCATGGTTGTAAGCCTTGAGGTAGACCATTCTTAATCTTATATACATATATATACTGTATATATATATATGGTAAAAGGTTGGGGTGGTTGGGATTACACATCTTAAAGAAGGAGGTGCTTCCAACCAGAAAGTAAAAAACGAGATCTACTCCTCAAATTTGAGCAAATAAGCAATGCTTCACCTGCTTCACAGCAGGCTTCCTCAGGCCAATAGATTATTATGTATGTATGTATGTATATATATATATATATATATATATATATATATATATATATATATATATATATATATATATATATATATATATATATATATATATATATATATATATACACACACACACACACAGACTTGGCATTTAATATGGAATATTTTTTTGTCTTGACTTGGATTTACTTTCTTAACTCAGTATATCAATCTGGTGAGTGTGTTTTACACTTTGGTAATTTATTTGTTAAAAGAACCATGTCACTGATTGTCTGTCGCAGCAAGAAGTCAGCAACAGGATTATATCACAGGTGGCGTGGAAAAATGTACGGACAGGTGCATTTGATGATTGGCTTCACAGTCGGGTATACAAGGGTTGTTGCGTTCTTGTATTAGTGGAAAACAACTGCTGCACGTCTCCAAAAGTTATTGCCGCTTCCTCTGGAGATGGTCCGGCAACTCGACAATACTGTTTGTCATGGAGTGGTGGCTTTACGAAATTACGGCATGAAACAGCGTGCTATTGCTCGGCAGTATGGCATCACTCAAGGTCAGGTGTCAAAGATCCTGAAACGAAATGCTCAGAGGGGTGTCCCTACTCCAATACCGAGGCCAGGACGTCCCCGCAGAACCACAAGGAGGGATGATCTCCAGCTGCACGGGTTAGTCCGCAATGGCCATACCAAGTCAGCTAATCAGCTTAGGGCTGAGTGGCAGCAACTGACAAATATGCCTGTATCCAGAAGGCTAGTCAACCAACGACTGGTTCAAGCAGGCTATCGTGCCAGGCGGCCCCTGAGAAAGCCACGCCTGACCAGACAACACCGCCAGCGCCGATTGCAGTGGGCCGGAGAGCACCGTCAATGGCAGCCAGGACACTGGAATCACGTGATCTTCAGTGAGGAGTCTAGATTTCTGGTCCATTGTCAAGATGGCCGCGTCCGAGTGCACAGACAAGTGCATGAAGCCGACAACAAAGATTGTATAGTGCCAAGGGTCCAAGCTGGAGGTGGTGGGGTGACCGTTTGGGCTGCTTTTCATGCAGGGGGCAAAACTGACCTGGTTGTTCTGAATGGAAACCTGAACCAGTTCAAGTACAGGGCCATTCTGGAAGAAACATTGCTTCCATTTGCTCGTGCAGCCTTTCGAGGAAACTTTGTCTTCCAAGATGACAATGCACGGCCTCATCGTGCTCGCATGATCCAAAACTTTCTTGCTGACCGTGGTGTAGAGCATATGGAGTGGCCTGCCATGTCCCCGGATATGAATCTGATAGAGAACTTGTGGGCAGAATTAACGCGTCAAATCGACCACTTGGACCAGCAGCCGACCTCTGTGCGTGAATTGCAGCAGGCTATTGTCACTGCATGGCAAGCGATTCCTGTCCAAACCTTGGCAAATCTCGTGAACAGCATGCCTCAACGTGTACGTGCTCTCCTGAAAGCTCGTGGGGGTTACACGAAGTACTGAACTGTAATTTTACTGTCCATAATCCCAGTCGTAATTTAACTTTTGTTTTTCTTCAAAAAAAATTTGGCTAATGTGCAAAATAAAGAGATACTTCTGGAAAACGTCCAGAAGTTTAACACAGTACTGTCCATGAATTGAGTTCGATATCAGTTTACATCACTTTCAAGGATCAATTTATTTGTTTCAAAATGTCAAATGTGGTTTTTGTTTCTTTTAAAGGTCACATTAACAAAATCTAGAATAATTTCAACATAATTCCAATGAACTTTTGGTTCTAAGACATCTTGAAAAGTAAGTTCACCCCCACAAAAAAAATATTCCATATTAAATGCCAAGTCTGTATATATACATATATATAAATATATACATACAGTCACGTGAGAAAGTAAGTACACCCCATGTAAAGTTTTGACTTTTTCAACATATTTCAACATACAGCTATTTGATCTTCATTTCAACAATATTGATAGATAAAGGTGATATAATATAACAAATACCATGAAACATTTACATTTTGTAGTCCATTGTATAATTTAAATAAACATAAATGCAAATTTCGCATGTGGAAAAAGTAAGTACACCCTTGGCTCTAAAACGTGGTATTGCCCCCTTTGGCAGAAACAACCTCAAGTAGGCGTTTCTTATAACTGTCTACCAGTCTCTGACATCGACTGGGAGAAATTTTTGCCCACTCCTCCATGCAGAATTCTTTCAGCTGTGCGATGTTTAAGGGGTTTCTTGCAAGCACAGCTCGTTTCAAATCCCTCCACACCATCTCGATGGGATTTAGATCCGGGCTTTGACTTGGCCATTCCAGAACCCTCCATTTCTTTCTTTTCAGCCATTCCAATGAACACTGAGGACGAGAACACTGAGGAATTTCAGTCAGGACCAACTTCTATCTACTCATCCCAACTCTCTCTTCCTCATATGTGGTGATTTCAACTGTCTTCATGCCAGTTGGCTGGGTGTGGGTACCTCTCTCACCAGCCATGGCTCCTCAGCAAAGGACTTCTGCGACTCACTGAGACTGACACAATCTGTCAATTTCCCCACCCGGATCTCAGTCAACGGAACATCTTCTCTTCTGGACTTGGTTATGACTAACTTCCCTGAAAATGTCTGCTGCTCCTCTTCTGCTCCAATCGGATCATCTGATCATGTCCTTGTTAAAGTGGACATCTCTCTGACCATCCTCAGGGAGCCTGCTCAGCGTCGACGAGTCTGGCATTTCACTCAGGCCAACTGGCATGGTCTTCAAGCAGCCATAAATCATCTGGACTGGTCTCCCATCTCTACCACCTCTGACATCAACTCATCCTGGGAATTCTTCCAAAGTAAATTGCTCTCTCTCATGCAAAGATTTATCCCATCTCGTCTTCAGTTGTCATACCCTTCCTCCCATCCATGGTACACGGAATCTTGTGGTGAGGCTGTTGCCCAGAAACAACTTGCCTTCGTCTCCTGGAAAGCAAATCCAACGGAAGGAAATCTCATTTCCTTTAACAAAGCCGAAACAAGTGTGTGTCCACTGTCCACCCTCAGGAGAGCCAGGAAACAATATCTCTCCGTTCTCAAGACCGAACTCTCTTATCTGTCTCCCTCTTCCAAATCCTGGTGGTGTCTGGTCAAATCCGTTTCTGGTGTTTGTTCCCCCTCCATCCCCTCCCTTACCTCAAACGGCTACACAGCTGACTCCGCACGTGAAAAAGCTGAATGCCTCAACTCTGTGTTTGCCTCTAAATCTTGTGTCCCAAACCCATCCCTCTGTACCCACCATACCCAGTCGTACCCTGCTGCTCCTGGACTCCGTGTCCTTTCCTCCTGACAAGGTGGAAACGTTTCTGTCAACCCTCGACTCTGATTCTGCAACTGGACCCGACGGCATCAGCCCACGGGTCCTAAAATCCTGCTCTGCTGCTCTATCTCACCCTCTCTCTGTTCTCTTCACCCTCTCTTTTGCTCAAGGTCAACTGCCATCTGCTTGGAAATCAGCCAACATCACCGCTTTGCACAAAAAAGGTGCAAAAACAGATCCTAGCAACTACAGACCAATCAGCCTTCTCCCAATTATCAGCAAAGTCATGGAATCCATCATTGCTTCGGATATGAAATCTTTCCTCTTCTCCAATGGCTTGATCTCTGATCATCAATTTGGTTTCAGACCAGGTCACTCTACTCTGGACATGCTGCTTCTGCTGTCTCAACAATGGATGGAGGTCCTCAATGCCAAACAGGAAATTAGAGCTGTCTCCCTCGACATATCACGTGCCTTCGACACGGTCTGGCACCCCGCTCTGCTCACCAAACTCTCCTCCTTTGGTATCCAGGGAAATCTCCACGCATGGCTGGCGGACTTCCTCTCTAGTCGTCGTCAACGTGTGGCCCTGAATGGGTTTCTCTCATCTCCTCTTCCTGTTCAGGCTGGAGTTCCCCAAGGCAGTGTTCTGGGCCCCGTGCTTTTTCTGGTCTTCATCAATGATCTCTCTGACTCTCTTGAAAATCCGCTCTATCTCTTTGCTGATGACTCACTCTCTGCCGCTCCATTCCTCTTCCCTCAGATCGGCAGTCTGCAGCCTCCTCACTCTCTGAAGACTTGGACAAAATCACAGACTGGTCAAACAAGTGGAACATGTCTTTCAATCCTGACAAATCTCACACTCTTACTATGTCTCTCCGAAAAGATCGACTGGACAACCCTCCCATCTACTTTCTCAACAATCCTCTCCAAGAAGTTCTGTCGCTTAAGCTTTTGGGTCTCACTATCTGCCATGATCTTTCTTGGGAAAACCACATTTCCAAGCTGGCCTCCAAAGCCAGTCGCCGACTGGGCATCCTCCGTCGTGCGAAGTCCTTCCTCGGCACACCTGAGCTCCTCACCACATACAAGGCTTTCATCCGCAGCTCAATGGAATACTGTTCTCCCCTATGGGCCGGTGCTCCTGCCTCACACCTAGCTCGGCTTCACGCTGTTGAAACCAAAGCTTTCAGAATTATTGGAATCTCCCGCGATGAAGCTATCTCTGAGGGCCTTTCACTCACTCACCGCAGGCAGGTAGGTGGTCTTTCTGTCTTCTACCGACTCCTCTCCGGCCTTGCACCCCCAGCTCTCTCTGTGTTCTGTCCCCCAAATATTCCTACAGGTCGCACAAGATCTGCCAGCAACCCTCTGATGGTTAAACTGCCGAAATCTCGGCTCTCTGCTCACCTTCACTCTTTCATTCCGCTTTTCTCCCGCCTCTGGAACAAACTCCCTCACTCCCTTCAATCCCACTCCTCCCTCCAGGTCTTTAAAACAGCTGTTCAACACCATCTCTTATCTTCCCCCATCCAAAACCCTGATCTTTTCTACCCCCGCTAATTCACCCCAGATCCACCTTGTTTGAAATTCTAACTTCTTTCCTGGAAGTCCTGGCAGTGTCCATATGTTTTATACCTCTCCCACTGCCCCCTTCCCATGCCCCCCCCCCCCCCAAAGCCCTCGCCCTCTCTCAGATCTCTCGATGTCTCCATGTCTCTCGGTCCCTGCTCTCAAATGTTGTGTTTGTGTCCTTCCCCCTCTCTCCCCATCTTGTCTACCGTTCCCGATGTTATATGTTTTATGTGTCGGTTTGTCTTTCTGTGTGATTAATGTTCGCTCTTTCACGGGCCTCGATCTTGTACACAAAAAAAAAAAAAAATTCCTTGGTGGATTTACTGGTATGTTTAGGGTCATTGTCATGTTGCAAGGTCGACCTTCGGTTGAGCTTCAACTTTCCGACAGATGGCCTCACATTATCCTCAAGCACCCTCTGGTGCAATGAAGAATTAATAGTGGATTCTATGATGGTGAGCTGCACAGGCCCTGATGCAGCAGAGCTGCCCCAAACCATAATATTTCCACCACCATGCTTTACAGTTGGTATCAGGTTCTTGTGGTCAAATGCTGTCTTTGGTTTTCGCCAAACATGTCTTCTCGTACTGCGGCCAAATAGCTCTACCTTTGACTCATCTGTCCAGAGCACATTGTTCCAGAAGTGCTGGTCTTTGCCTCAGTGTTCATTGGCAAACTTTAGTCTTGCCCTGATGTTCTTTCTGGACAGCAAAGGTTTCCTCCTGGCACACCTCCCATGTAGATCAAATTTGTGCAGCCTCTTTCTTATGGTAGACTTGTGCACTTTGACATCAACAGTGGCAAGAGCTACCTGTAGGTCCCATGATGACATTCTGGGCGTTTTAGAGACTTATTTCAGCATCTTGTGGTTTGGTCTCGGGCTGAACTTGCTGGGGCGGCCTGGCCTGAACAAGTTGCCAGTTGTTTGGAATCTTCTCCACTTGTAGAGGATCTTCCAGACAGTCGAATGATTGATTTCAAATTGTTTGGAGATCTTTTTAAATCCCTTCCCAGACTCGGAGGCATCTATAACCTTCTTCCTGAAGGCCTCAGAGAGCTCTTTTGATCTAGGCATGGTGACACCACACAATTCAACAACAAAGAGCAAACCAAACTAAATGTCTGAGGTTTAAATAAGACAGTTTCCTCCAAGATCCTCTCTAACAATGTTCTCATCATTTGCACCTGAGCTGGTGCATCTGATTCTAATTTTAGGGATTTGAAGTAGTGATAAATGTTGGGTGTACTTACTTTTTCCACATGCGAAATTTGCATTTATGTTTATTTAAATTATACAATGGACTACAAAATGTAAATGTTTCATGATATTTGTTATATTATATCACCTTGATCTGTCAATATTGTTGAAATGAAGATCAAATAGCTGTATGTTGAAATATGTTGAAAAAGTCAAAACTTTACATGGGGTGTACTTACTTTTTCATGTGACTGTACATACATTACGAATATATATGTATATATCAAGTAATGAACGGCGGTTGGGAATTATATCCAAAACGTCCATTTTACCGTTCTCCAACCTATAGTTTTGTCTTAACTCAACGCTTCGGCCAGCAACCTGGCGTGCACTGGGCCTTCACTAGCCTTTATCAAGAGTAATAGCCTTGTTTACCTCCTCCCAGATATACCTGGTGGAAGGGGGTGGGCCTATTGGTGCATCGGATGGCCAGGAATCCAGGCCTTAGTAAAGCGCTGGAAAAAACGCAATGGACATTATGTTGAAAAATAACACAGTTGTTACACACATAAACGCAATAAACAAGTTGTGAAAAATATTTTAAGGATACTTATTGACTGCCCCTCGTGTATGTATGTGTATATATATATATATATATATATATATATATATATATATATATATATATATATATATATATTTATATATATTTATATATATTTATATATATTTATATACATATATAGTATATATATATATTTATATATATATATATATATTTTTTTTTTTATATATATATATATATATATATATATATTGTTACGGACACGGTTTTTGGATGTTATTTTACCGAGCGGTGGTGTATTTAACCGCGTCCGAACAGTTACTCCCCGATTAGAACCCGATTCCAACCGAACGTTGACTAATCGCGCTACAGATATTCAATTGGGAAACCTCTAAAGCGACCGAAAGAGAAGAAGAGAGAAGAAAGACAGAGTTTGGAGGAAGAACAGATTTATTATACACACACAAGCAATATTTTAGAGCGACCAATATTATTTACAGCAATAGATGGAAAAGAGCAGTCACACAGTGCATTGTTAACTTATTCTATTTCATTTACTTAATCCCCAAGACAAACGAGTAGGACAGGACGTTCACACTCACACGGTGGATATTGCAGGCAGGTAATGGCTCGAGGTTGATTGCTTGAGAGGAAGGCAAGGTCGGAGGCAGCAGCTTTCAACCCCTCGCGGTTTTGGCGGGAAAACCTCCGTCGCGTATCCGCGGCCGTCACGCGCTGGCTCGGCACACCTGCTCCTCTTCCTGGGGTGGAGCCGTCTCCCTCCGTTCAGCGCGTCTCTCCAACGACAGGGGATATTGCAGGCAGGTAGGTAGGGCTTGCGGTGGATTGCGCTCCTCTTCCAGGTCATCCCCCAGCGTATCTCTCAAGGCCTCTCCGTAAAGCAGTTCCTTACATTCGCTTTTATCACCTCCGGCGGAATTAAGCCGCCGGCTCCGAGGGCACGCCTACCGGGTCACTCACCGCGGTGTTGATTGGCTGTTAGGGCCGGTTCACTCCTGCCCTCTTCTGACGAGGTGGAGACACGCCTTTCTTCTCCGACCCTGTTTCATGGCCAATGGTGGTTGAAGAGAAAAACCGACCAAAATGCGGAAGGCAAATGGAAGGGAGGTTTTGGGGAAATTGGAAGGGCCTACGCTTATTTTGTTTGATACAATGCAAAGTCAATCTAGTGGAAAACACATACTTAGCCTACATGGAATAAGGAAATACACTATTTAAAAGATATATCGTGACCTGCGTGTATGTTCTATGAAATTAATTAGGAGGACGGCTGCGACCATTATTTACATTACCAGGATGTTACCATACCAAAACCATACTCTTCACATCCGTTACCCTTCCTCCAAAATTGTTACACTCCTCAAAACCCGTTACACTTCTCAAAACCCGTTACACTTCTCAAAATCGTTACACTGCACCCTCCTTTCTTCAGGCACGTCCTCGGGCCTACTAGACTTAACTGAGTGTGACATGTAGGTGTAATTCCCTCTACAATTAACCTGACCCTGAGTGTGACAATTTTAAAACACAAATAAGTATGTCCCCCTATTGCATTGCATCCTGTCTAACAGACTCAAGCCCACAGCTAACCGAATTACGGAATTATTCTGAAACTATACATTTGCGGTGGGGAGCATTATTTACAATGACGTGATTTCTTATTTACAACGCAACCCAGGACCTGTGTGTTTTTTTCTTTTCTTTTTAGGGAACAAGAGAAAGAAATTCCTGTTGGGAGGGAGGAGACAGCACGCATTGCATCGATGCACCAGTACCAATACCACCAAAGCACCCAAAAGCACCCAAAAGCACCACAAGCACCACAAAGCACCACTCGGTGCGCAGTCACCATGGCTCATAATAAACACAACAAAACAACTGGTGGTGGTCTTCTCCTTGTCTGCTGGGCCGATGTTCTTCCTGACGTCTTCTGGCTTCATGCGGCCTATTTGGACATAATAAAAAGCACAACTTGTGTTCGTTTTTTATTATTATTTAGGGCCTCAGGGGCCAACTAAGGGTGGTCCACCTGTTTGGCATAGGTGCCACCTTACCGAGGTCCGCAAGCAAGATTCCCTGGCCACTATGGCCGGTCTCCAACAGAGGTGCTCTGCCCCAGAACCTGGGGTCCATCAAGTGGTACTTGGCCGCCGAACAGCGGTCCATAAAGTGGTACATCAACGCAATGCGTGCTGGTTCTGGGAATCTCGGGCGCACAATGGCCACCTCACGCACGCTCCCCTCGGCACCCAATGGTGCACAGGTCATGTGGGAGACAAAAGAAAGACAATTGAGCGAGGGGTAAGGTCACAAGGGTACACGTCAAACAAGGCAATGCAAGGTGAAATGCATACGGAGGGCGAAGTGAGAAAGCTCGTCCCTACCGTACGTCACCCCCCTGTCACCTACACTACCCTTGCTCTTACCCCATATTTACAAAATCTACCCATTTACAAATTCGTCACTACTGTCACGTCTTCCCCATATTTCCCTTATACCAAATTCGTCACCACAATCCCTTTACTTCAAAATTTGCCATCACCAAATTCATCATCAATCCTCATAAGGAGGAAGAGATGGAATCACAAAGCACAATGTCACACCCACGTCATGATGCGTCTCACAATCCAAACATTTGCATCATAAAAAAAAATAATCAAAACATGGCATGGTGTGGAGTACCTGTCACCTCAGGTGAGTGGATGCAGATGGTGCGAGGAGATCCTTCATCCTAACTATCCTCTAAATGATTTTAACACACTTTACACTACCCGGGGTCTTTCTCTGGCCAAACCATTGGCCCTCTTACACTAGGGGTTCTAATAACCAATTCCCATTGGCCAAACTGTGGTGCTTCTCAATTTGGGGTCTCACTCCCCCGATTCATCTCCCGGTGCTCTAGCACAATTTCTGGGCTGCGACGTGTACCTCTCCCAACAGGTCTACCCACCTGCACACCTCCACCACTGTAGTTGCCACCCGAGCTTACCTAGCTCCTCACCCTAACCTAACTAACTGGGGACAGCCCCTCTCCTGGCTCTGTCACCCCATGGTGCCCTCTGGCACTGGGCTACCCGGGTCCGTCCTCCGGATCCTCGGGCCCCATCCACAACAACTACTACCGGCTCCCAGAGCCCACCTGCGGCCTCACCTGGCCGACATCCTTACAGTGGTGGAGTGCCCAAACCAACTACACACACTAACAGGCTACACGCCCAGCCATTTCCACAACACTAATGCACCCATCCAAACATCATTCTTCCAACCGCACCACAGATGCCAATATCCAACCACAATTTACCTGTACCCTCTACCTAACTCTTACACTACCCGCCCCGGGTATCCGTGATGGGGGGTCCACTCTTCCCCCATTCACACCTTCGCACCATCCACTCCACTCCACAATTTCCACCATTCTCACTCCACGACCATCCATTCCAATCCTCCAGACCATTTATTCCATACACCTGTCTTTCATTCACCTGTCGTTGCACACCTGTGCAATCCTACCTGGTGCCACCTGCACCCTCCTCCTCTTCCTGGACCATTTGGTCAACACAACACGCAATCACCACTACTCCCTCATACACTGCTCCATTCACCTGTTCAGTTGCACACCTGTGCAATCACACCTGTTCAATTCTCACCTGTTCAATCCTCACACACACGGCATCATCTCAGCTAACTTCTCCCCTCTGAAACTTGCGCTTCCCAGTCGTCCCTTTAAACTATTGCGCTCCCACGTCATTATAATCCACACTAATCTACCTGCGTCCCCACTACAGGTATCAGTCACTAACTAAACTTAACGTCACCTAAGGTCATCTTCTCTAGATCCCTATCAATATAACCTAACCCACCCGGGCTAGTTTTCACTGCCATACACCCCATAAACTATTGCTCCTTTGCCCCCCCTTTTTGTGAGGGATGACAGAGTTGCCATCCCACCACAGCGGGGCATCTCTCACTATCAATTTTGTTCGTCCAAATCCAACAATTCAAAAATTTTCCATTTACTGCCAATTCCATTCACTTTTCTAAATTTCGTTTTAAATCACTATCACTATCACCCGTCTACTTATTACATCCTCTCGGTGCGCCAATTCACATCTACAGCCCGGCTTCGTACAGCCGAGCAATGAACGCGGGTCGTTTTGTGCCAGCGGCTGGATACGTCCCGCATTCGGGGCAGGGGCGGAGGCTTACCCGGGCCGAGATCCCATGCACCACTTCGGCGTGGAGCCATCCAATGTCCCGATCTCGACCTGCCGGCACGTCTCAATAGAAAGTGGTCGCCATGACGACCCTTCCTATCGAGCTGCCCGCTCCGCCTTGTGGAGCCCGGACGCGGCCGCTCCACGCGAGGCCCAGCGTGGATCGCGCACGGCGGTCCTTTCGAACCCGCCGTGGCTCGGATCTCCGCTGGTTCTCGCGGCACGCGAAGCCCGGCACGCATCGAGGGCCCGATCCGGCTAAAAGTCGACCTAACCTTTAACCCGGTTACCGTCGACGCTTCACCTGCAGGCTTACATGCATACGCTACCTCTTTCTTGCTCATACATGCAGCCGTTCCCATTCTCCTCGTACCTTTTCTTTCACACCTCGGTACACTCACTCCGCTCACCGACTTGGTCACACACCTGACCACCGAACACTTTGGCACACATTCGTTGCTCGCACACCTCACCAATACACCGCTTCGCGCCCCCTCCTCGGTCACCTCCTCTGTGACAATCACAGGTGTGCTCTCATTCGCACACCCAACCACGTGCCTCACTACCAACTCAAATGTGCCTTCCCACACACGCTCTACCATTCCAGGTGTGCATCCTTCCATCCCAGGTGTACATCCTCGCTCACCTGTCACAACCAACTCACTCTCCTTGTCACTCTCACTACTCTCACCTCCACTCTCGGTCGCGCACTCACCCTTACTCTTGACAGCATGCGCTTTCCCCATGCACCCGTCCGTTACACACCTTTCTCGCGCATCCTCCCGCGCACACTTTTTCGTTACTTCCTTCGTAACACTCACCACACCGCGCTTCCCTGTGCTCCCTCGCACACGCGCTCCGACCGGCTCACTCCTGACGGCACACTCACTCCTCGGCGTGCACTTTTTCCTCACACACCCCATGGTCGGACATTCTCGCACACCTCTTTTTTCGCACACCTGACCTGTCACACACTTCACCAACGGCCTTTCACGAACACCCGGATCCAAACCAATCCCCAAGCCGACTGAAGCTTTCCTCACATCATATACATTGCCACTCACCTCCGTACCTCGTCGCACCTCCTCTGCCACCTGCAAACTTTTTATTTGGTTAGTGAGCACCGCATCATGATTTGAACACAGACCTTGTACATATTCCATGACTTCCTCCTTTATCTCCCTCTTAGTTTCTGTCCGTCCCTTCTTAATTTCACTCACCTCTTCTCCCACTTCCTCTAATTTTTGTTTAACCTCTTTTATTTCTCGGTGCGTCTCCTCAAGTTCGTCCTCTAAGGCTACCGTGACCGTTTCTACGTGCGTCCTTACCTCCCGGTCCTTCGTCTCCATTGCTTCTGTCACCTCTTCCACCCTCATTGTCAGTTCCTCCCGTACCATCTGACATTGCCTCTGCGTCGCTATTAATTCGTTTTTAATTTCTTTTTGTGTCGCCTTTAACCCTCCTAGTACCGCAGTGTTCTTTTGAACCTGCTCCACTAACTTAGTTTGTCCCTCTGTCAGCTGCTCCACCTCCTCCGTCAGATCTTCTATTCCCCCTTGTAACTTAGCCGTATTATTTCTCACTTCTTTCTCTATACGCTTTTCGCCTCGCTTTACCTCCTCGCGTAGCCCCGAGACCTCCTCACTCACCCCTCGTCGTATTTCCTCCATCTGGTTCCCCATCTGTTCGATTTCCCGGGCGGATTGTTCCCCTATTTCCCGCAATTTGTCCTCCATCCTATTTTCTAACCCCATTAACCCATTTTTCACCCCCTCTAACTGATTCTCCTGGGCAGCCATTCTGTTTTCCACCCCCGTTAACCCATGTTTCACCCCTTCTATCCCATTGTCTAACCCCTCAAATTTCTTGTCTAATCCCTCAAATTTCTTTTCTAATCCCTCACCGGTACCCCTCGCTTCGTCCCTCATTACCCCCATTTGGCCCTCCAATCGCTCACCCTGAGCATCCATCCGGTTCCCCATTACCCCCATTTGGTTTCCCATTACCCCCATTTGGCCCTCTAATCGCTCACTATTAGCCCTCGCTTCGTCCCTCATTTTGTCCATAAGGGCCCCGATTTGTAGCAACAAAAGGTTTGAATCCACCAGGGGCGCTACCACGGTCGCGGGCGTGGCAAAATTTGGTGCCGCTACACCCACGTGCGCGAGGACGCCATTTTGCGCGTCTGACACCCCCTCAACCGCCTCCTCATTGCTCTCCTCCTCCCTTTCTTCCACATACATTTCCCCTGGTTCCTGGGTTACCCCTAACCCGTCTATCTCCCCCACCGACATCCGATCGCCTTGATTGTCCATGGCGCGATCTCAAAATTCGGGTTTTATAAAACAACACAATTTCGTCCGCTTTATAATTTTGAGCGCGTGCAGCGCGCTCCGGGTCGATCTCACTCCCCGACACCAATTGTTACGGACACGGTTTTTGGATGTTATTTTACCGAGCGGTGGTGTATTTAACCGCGTCCGAACAGTTACTCCCCGATTAGAACCCGATTCCAACCGAACGTTGACTAATCGCGCTACAGATATTCAATTGGGAAACCTCTAAAGCGACCGAAAGAGAAGAAGAGAGAAGAAAGACAGAGTTTGGAGGAAGAACAGATTTATTATACACACACAAGCAATATTTTAGAGCGACCAATATTATTTACAGCAATAGATGGAAAAGAGCAGTCACACAGTGCATTGTTAACTTATTCTATTTCATTTACTTAATCCCCAAGACAAACGAGTAGGACAGGACGTTCACACTCACACGGTGGATATTGCAGGCAGGTAATGGCTCGAGGTTGATTGCTTGAGAGGAAGGCAAGGTCGGAGGCAGCAGCTTTCAACCCCTCGCGGTTTTGGCGGGAAAACCTCCGTCGCGTATCCGCGGCCGTCACGCGCTGGCTCGGCACACCTGCTCCTCTTCCTGGGGTGGAGCCGTCTCCCTCCGTTCAGCGCGTCTCTCCAACGACAGGGGATATTGCAGGCAGGTAGGTAGGGCTTGCGGTGGATTGCGCTCCTCTTCCAGGTCATCCCCCAGCGTATCTCTCAAGGCCTCTCCGTAAAGCAGTTCCTTACATTCGCTTTTATCACCTCCGGCGGAATTAAGCCGCCGGCTCCGAGGGCACGCCTACCGGGTCACTCACCGCGGTGTTGATTGGCTGTTAGGGCCGGTTCACTCCTGCCCTCTTCTGACGAGGTGGAGACACGCCTTTCTTCTCCGACCCTGTTTCATGGCCAATGGTGGTTGAAGAGAAAAACCGACCAAAATGCGGAAGGCAAATGGAAGGGAGGTTTTGGGGAAATTGGAAGGGCCTACGCTTATTTTGTTTGATACAATGCAAAGTCAATCTAGTGGAAAACACATACTTAGCCTACATGGAATAAGGAAATACACTATTTAAAAGATATATCGTGACCTGCGTGTATGTTCTATGAAATTAATTAGGAGGACGGCTGCGACCATTATTTACATTACCAGGATGTTACCATACCAAAACCATACTCTTCACATCCGTTACCCTTCCTCCAAAATTGTTACACTCCTCAAAACCCGTTACACTTCTCAAAACCCGTTACACTTCTCAAAATCGTTACAATATATATATATTTATATTTATATATATATATATATATATATATATATATATATATGTGTTTATATATACTGAAACGCAAAATAAACTTACCACTTGTTTGAAATGTAATAAAATTGTAACAGTTCAAAATAAAACAAACCAACAATTGCTCATTGAAACATTGGCATTTTATTGATGACATGTCAAGTTTTTGACCAAGATACAGCATCTCATCAGTTTGTTCTACAGTACAGAACAGCACAGGTTGCAATGTCAGTCCCCTTTCAATAGCGTGTGTGGCCACCATTGTTTTGGATACAGGCAGTGCATCGTCGGCGTATACTGCCTTCCTGTCTTTGGATGGATTGCTGCTGGATTCTGTCCCACTCAGTCCTCAATGTCTGAAGCAGCTCTGCCCGTGTCCTGGCCCTGCCAACTACGCGTCTCCCAAGCTCATCCCACAGGTGCTCTACGGGATTCAGTTCAGGGGAGAGCACAGGCCACTGCATGGTGTTGATGTTCTCGCCTTGGAGAAATGCAGTGGTAAAGCTAACAACATGGGGACGAGCGTTGTCATGCTGAAAGGTTCTCAGTTCGGGGTGGTCTAGCAGGAATGGCAGCAGATGAGGTCGCAGGATGTTAACCACATACCGCTGGGCGTTAAGATTCCCATCCACAACCACCAGTGGCGTCCTGTACCGGCCTGATATGGCGGCCCACACCATCACACTTGGGCCACCCCACTTGTTGGCTTGACGCACGCCACAATCGGCATATCGCTCGCCAGTTCTTCTCCAGACATGCTCACGCCCATCAGGACTGTCCACACAGAACCTTGACTCATTGTTGAAAGCGACCTCATTCCACTGCGCCAAGGTCCACCGCTGATGCTGCTGGCACCATCTCTGTCGATTGCGGCGATGGGCAGCCGTCATCACGGGGCCTCTGTATGTTCTTCTGGCAGTCAGACCATAGTCATGCAGTCGTCTTCGTGCAGTATCATTGGAGATCCGTGGGTTTGCACGCCCCGGAGTTTCTGCCACAGTGCGGGATGCTGGACGGAATCGATCCCGCAGGTGACTTCGGACCATCTGCCTGTCCTGCCTTGCAGTGGTGACTCTTGGCCTCCCTGATCGAGGTCTGTCATCTGCAGAGTTGTGGAGGGTGTCTCTGTCCACCAGGGCCGATATCGTCTGGTGTGAACAGCCAAGGCGATGTGCCACCTCATGGTAGCTCAGTCCGCCTTGCAGCATGCCCAGGGCACGCTGCCGTTGATCCCTTGACAATCGTGGCATGTTGATTGAAATGCCCATTTTGCACTGGCCTTTTTAAAGCCAATATCAAGACATCACGTGCAGCTCATTAAAATCATCCTGTACCCCTTGGCTAATCACTGACAGTCAAAACGGCTGTTCAACAGCTGTGCTATGAAGTGACCATTGAAGGTTCAAGTGACCATCCGTGACCGTTTTGTCTGACAGTGAGGACACTATTGTCCACAAATAAGTTCACACATTTACTACACGCAGTGTTATTGTTGATATTTAAAGGTTTCAAAGGTGGTACATTTCTTTTGCGTTTCAGTATATATACACAAAGAATTAAGTTAAGCACCCCCCCCGTTTTTTTACAACCTCGCACATTACAAGTTTGTTGTCGTCAAAACAGTGTAATATACCCATGTTATTGCTATATTTTCTGGAGAAGTGATATTATGGGCACATAAAAACATAACAATCATGCCGTTTTCAATATTTTATTCGGAATAATTTAAGGTGAAATTTTTTGGGAATTTTAGGCATATTTTCACCTCAATTTAAGTATGGAGCTATAGGTCCATCACGGACAGTGTGGATGACGTTTATGTTTTCTAACGTACAGTCATTGTTCTGAGAAGACCTCTAGCGATCTTTGCGTCAATAACGTGTGTAGGACCCACGTGATCGGATCACTGACTCAACCCTACGTCTCATAGACCCTGTAAGCCGTCGTATGCGTTGCTGTGGCAGGTTGTTCCATTCCCGATGTAATGCACGTTCCAATTCATCCAGATTGGCTATTGGAGGGACCATCTTCGCAATTTGTCGTCCCAACATGTCCCAAACGTGCTCGAGGGGGTTCAACCTGCCACAGCAACGCATACGACGGCTTACAGGGTCTATGAGACGTAGGGTTGAGTCAGTGATCCGATCACGTGGGTCCTACACACGTTATTGACGCAAAGATCGCTAGAGGTCTTCTCAGAACAATGACTGTACGTTAGAAAACATAAACGTCATCCACACTGTCCGTGATGGACCTATAGCTCCATACTTAAATTGAGGTGAAAATATGCCTAAAATTCCCAAAAAATTTCACCTTAAATTATTCAGAATAAAATATTGAAAACGGCATGATTGTTATGTTTTTATGTGACCATAATATCACTTCTCCAGAAAATATAGCAATATCATGGGTATATTACACTGTTTTGACGACAACAAACTTGTAATGTGCGAGGTTGTAAAAAAACGGGGGGGGTGCTTAACTTAATTCTTTGTGTATATATATATATATTACGAATAAATCCATTTTTCCTTTTGATTTGTCAAAGTATGCATTGACACTTTTATTTTATTCTTCGAAATATGTTTGTATTATTTTCCTACCAAGAAGTCTTGGGAACCAAGTAGTGGGTAAGGCCGCTTGGCCGGAGCAAGCAATCTAGAATTTGGCGAGGGTACCACCGGCACACAATGACTTACTATTACAGAAACTCCCATTGGATGCTTCTAAATCTCGCAATGAACATAAGCAAGCAGAAGAGCTGGCTTGGAATCTCCTCTGAATATCTGCTTACTGTCATGTGATGCATCATCTGCCTGGAAATCATCAGGGAAGTAGTTTGCAGTCATATTTCATTTCCTCAGCAATGAAGCCCAGGTTAGATGACTTGCAAAGGACCGTCCTGTTCAGCTCACACAGCTCGGATGAAGGCATCTCCGTTTGCATTCTGCCTGATCGTTTTCTCTTGTGAGATCCAAGGATAATCATCGGGCAGACAAGAACATCTGTAACACCTTTTATTGAGAAATCCCAAATTCCCACATTCATTAACAAACACATGTGGATACTTTCAAATATAATGATTCCACCAAACTGGCAGAAACGCAAGAACATTAAAGAGATTTCATCCTCTGCATAAAACCTTATTAATATCCTTTGCTGCAAATTTACACGATAGTTAAAAGCAAACCTTTACGTTCTCACATTCTCGTCCTGCAAACCAGTCGTAAAGATGCCGTGCAGCACATATACTGCTCTACAATTTATTTAACTGCACCAATTCCCCCCCCCCCCCCCCCTTCTTGTGGAGTCGGCCGGGTAGAGCTTTTGGCCCAAGTCTTTCACGAACCCGCAGTGCACATCCAGCCCTGACGTTCAACTGGATGTGATTTTGGCAGAAATTTGTAATTTATTTTCAGGATGCTGACGATAAATCGCCCACTCTTCATGAACGACACCCTTGGATCTTTAAGGTCCACCGGCTAATCCTACTAGTCTGGACACCCGGATTTATAGCTATCCGAGTGACGGCACAATTTGTGATCCAACACCCCACCTGTGAAACACCAATCCAATCGTTTATAGTCAGGTCAAGAACCTAACCGAGGTGGACAGCTCAGAGGTAAGTGTGATACCTCCGCACCATCATGCCGGACATGAAATACAACATATAACCTTCTCTTATTATTATTAATTAATAAACACACAGAGATAATGTTTTGTATCTGAGAACAAGCTGTTAAGTGCATATTCCCTTCTGCATCCTAAAATTACATGAGTATAATAAAGGGGGAAGCTGTACTGGAGCTTATTTTACAATTCTTATATCTTAGTGTTTCATGATGAACATAACCAGGTACCTAGAACTTGTGTACACTTTCCTGGTGATGCCATGAGTACCATCTCAATTGAAAGGAAATGAAAACCAATGCTCTACAGCTTCATGAGATTCATAAAAACAAATGTGAAAAATTTAAATATATTGCCATTGATCATTGATGTTACTCATTCGGAGACATACAGTGCCCATGAATTCTTCAGAACACAAGAATGATTGCGAAAGTTTTGACATGACTGATTTTGGTGAACTGATTACAGGACTTTCAGGGGACCTCAAGAACTTTGAAAGGCGCAGGCAGGTATTTGGAAAGAACCTGATTCCACCGAAGAAGCCAAAGTCTTTCATGGAGTTGGTGTGGGAGGCCTTGCAGGATGTAACACTCATCATCCTGGAAGTGGCAGCCATATTATCTTTAGGCCTTTCTTTCTATAAGCCTCAAGGAAAACGCAATGAAGGTATGCAAAGGCACAAATGTTTGCGGATGTTTGTTTCTAAAGAATAATAAATGTCGTTAACTTTACATGTGGATGATTTTGATGTTATCATGGGTTAAATGAAGGTCTGTTAATTCTTTTGTTTTTGCAATGTCACAGAAAACTAAAGAATGTATAATGAATGCATCCAAAAAAACTCAACAGAAACCTCTCTCATGATTTCTGAAAAATTGAAATAATGTGCACTGCTCTGTGGTAATGACCAGGATGGAAAATAATAATCAAATTTTATATTCAGAGTGAAGCAAGAAAAAACATGGAAATTCATTTTCATCAAAAAGTTATTTTTTGCCAACGTCCACCAAACAGTACAATGTGTGTGTGTATATATGTATATATATATATATATATATATATATATATATATATATATATATATATATACATACATACATACATACATACATACATAGATATATACATATATATATATATATATATATATATATATATATACAATACATACATATATATATATACAGCAATACCCCGGCCTACGTCATTAATTGGTTCGATAAGCCGTGACGTAACTCGGTTTTTGACGTAAACCGGGCGTAATGTCTTAAAAATGCCTTAAAATGAAGACAAACACCGTAAAACTGGAGTAAATAACTAGAGGAGGCTGCAGCTTCGCCCTGAATCTTTGCCGCTCCCCGTCGGGACTCCCTCCGTTGTTTTCTATCGGTCGGGTCTTCTCCTCGAACGGGGTGACCGGCACGGACGTGTCGACCGTGAGCAGGCTTGTGTGCCGAGTGGCTCCGCGGCCCGCTTCACCACGGCGTGCTTTACCCAACGTGTCCGAGCAGTTTCACCGGTGGTCGTGTCATGTCATCTGTGACGAACGAACGAGCTCAGGGTTCCGTGAACCCGGCCGCCCCGGGGATCGACGCTCGCCTCCAAGTCGTAGGCGTGCCCCGTCTTTCCTCGAGCGGCCGAAGTTGCGTGCTTCTTTTTTTTTGGACGATGCGATATACGCAGAAATGACGATGTACAGGCAGGCATTTGCAAATCCATGCACATGTGCACATGTACACGTCGATCGGTTCGTCGACGCCAGATGCCGGCGAGGTGCCTGACGAGGCACCCGGCTCGAGGCATGACACGGTCGTTCGTTTCACATGGGCCATGGGGCCTGACCTCGTTGCGGACATTGCACACTCTGCACGGTGACGTGACGTGACGTCTGCCACGGACGGTCGTCCGAGCCGGCATCGTCATGTTTCGCCGTTGCCATGTTACGTTGGTTGTTTTACACAGCAAAGGAACCTTTACACAGTAAAGGAATAATCACAAAAATACCAGCGAAAGGCAAAGCAAGCACGCGACCGCAACACAGGACAAAATGCATATGGCGTCGCCTTTGTTTTGAATGAGAACCAGCAGCTACGCGTACAATCAGTATACTGTACGTACATTTTAAAAATCTTTTTAATGTGCTTTTTATTGTATTTTAAATTGTTTTTTAGCTTCTTTTATTGTTAATTCATGTACTATTTCATTTATTTTAAATATATTTTTAAGGAAAATTTTTTTTTCCACATCCTCCTATTGTGATGTAGGAGTGACGTAAAGTCGCACATAATGACGTTCACTGAACTGAAATTTACTCTGGAAGATTGGCATAAAGTCGGATTTGACATAGGTCGAAATGGCGCAAAACGGGGTATTGCTGTCTGTATGTATATACTATATATATATATATACACATACTTATACTCTTAAACCCAGTCTTACCCAGTTCTTCCGCTGAACTTGGGGACGACAAAGAAGAAGACCTTTGTTGGTCGAAAGCTTGTCGAAAATTAAAGATCGACCGTCCTGAAGCTACGCCCACGTCTGATTTAATCTCCCGATTATATATATATATATTATATATATAAATAAATATACAGTATATTTATATATATAATTATATATATATATATAATTTAATAAACAGGAAGTAAATTCCTGCATGGGGCGAGTGTGAAAAATTCTTACTCAACCTGGGACTCGAACCCAAGAACCTCATCACTTACACGGTGATAGCCCACTGAGCTATTGAGTCTCCAGGATATCCACAGAGATTTCTCACACTAACACTGCAAGCTTTATAATGGCCGATGTCTTACGTGCCTGCTAGCAGACCCCAGATGTGAGTGTATGTGTGTGTGTGACTGCATTGAAGATGAACCCATCATGATGAATGTGTGTGACTGCAACCCAGAGGATTTGAACTGGTATAATGGCCAAAAATATTGGCACCCTTGAACCTTTTTCAAATAACTCACAATTTTCTCTTTAAAAAGTTTAAATTCACAAAAGTATTTGGTCTCCACAAATCTTTATTTCACTGTTAATATTACAGAACCTTTGTTTTTGATGCAGAACTTAATATATCCTTTTGAATCAGAAAATAAAAAGAAATGGCATTGACAAAATTATTGACACCCTAAACTTAATATTTGGTAGCACAGTCTTTGGACAAAATAAATGCAGTCAAGCACTTCCTATAGCCATGAATGAGCTTCCTTCATCTCTCTCCACTGGCAGTTTGGCCCACTCTTCTTGTGCAAACTGCTCCATTTCTCCAAGATTTGAAGGGTGCCATCTCCCAACTGCTTTTTTCAGATCTCCCCACAGGTTCTTTATACCCTTCCTCCCGTCCATGGTACACGGAATCTTGTGGTGAGGCTGTTGCCCAGAAACAACTTGCTTTCGTCTCCTGGAAAGCAAATCCAATGGAAGGAAATCTCATTTCCTTTCACAAAGCCCGAAACAAGTGTGTGTCCACCCTCAGGAGAGCCAGGAAACAATATCTCTCCGTTCTCAAGAACAACTCTCTTATCTGTCTCCCTCTTCCAAATCCTGGTGGCGTCTGGTCAAATCTGTTTCTGGTGTTTGTTCCCCCTCCATCCCCTCACTCACCTCAAACGGCTACATGGCTGAATCCGCACATGAAAAAGCTGAATGCCTCAATTCTGTGTTTGCCTCTAAATCTTGTGTCCCAAACCCATCCCTCTCTGTACCCACCATACCCAGCCGTACCCAGCTCCTCCTGGACTCTGTGTCCTTTCCTCCTGACAAGGTGGAAAAGTTTCTGTCAACCCTCGACTCTGATTCTGCAACTGGACCTGACGGCATTAGCCCCACGGGTCCTAAAATCCTGTTCTTCCGCTCTTTCACTCCCTCTCTCTGTTCTCTTCACCCTCTCCTTTGCTCAAGGTCATCTGCCATCTGCTTGGAAATCAGCCAACATCACCGCTTTGCACGAAAAAGGTGCAAAAACAGATCCTAGCAACGACAGACCAATCAGCCTTCTCCCAATTATCAGCAAAGTCATTGAATCCATCATTGCTTCAGATATGAAATCTTTCCTCTTCTCCAATGGCTTGATCTCTGATCATCAATTTGGTTTCAGACCTGGTCACTCTACTCTGTACATGCTGCTTCTGCTTTCTCAACAATGGATGGAGGTCCTCAATGCCAAACAGGAAATTAGAGCTGTCTCCCTTGACATATCACGTGCCTTTGATACGGTCTGGCACCCCGCTCTGCTCACCAAACTCTCCTCCTTTGGTATCCATGGAAATCTCCACGCATGGCTGGCGGACTTCCTCTTTAGTCGTAGTCAACGTGTGGCCCTGGATGGGTTTCTCTCATCTCCTCTTCCTGTTCAGGCTGGAGTTCCCCAAGGCAGTGTTCTGGGCCCTGTGCTTTTTCTGGTCTTCATCAATGATCTCTCTGACTCTCTTGAAAATCCTCTCTATCACTTTGCTGGTGACTCTACTTTCTGTCGCTCCATTCCTCATCCCTCAGGTCGGCAGTCTGCAGCCTCCTCACTCTCTGCAGACCTGGACAAAATCACAGACTGGTCAAACAAGTGGAACATGTCTTTCAATCCTGTCAAATCTCACACTCTTATGATGTCTCTCCGAAAAGACAGACTGGACAACCCTCCCATCCACTTTCTGAATAATCCTCTCCAATAAGTTCTGTCACTCAAGCTTTTGGGTCTCACTATCTGCCATGATCTTTCCTGGGAAAACCACATTTCAAATCTGGCCTCCAAAGCCAGTCGCCGACTGGGCATCCTCCATTGTGCGAAGTCCTTCCTTGGCACACCTGAGCTCCTCATCACATACAAGGCTTTCATCCGCAGCTCAATGGAATACTGCTCTCCCCTCTGGGCTGGTGCTCCTGCCTCACACCTAGCTCGTCTTCACGCTGTTGAAACCAAAGCGTTCAGAATCATTGGAACCTCCCGCGATGAAGCTAACCCCAAGGGCCTTTCACTCACTCACCGCAGGCAGGGTGGTGGTCTTTCCGTCTTCTACCGACTCCTCTCTGGCCTTGCCCCCCCAGCTCTCTCTGGGCTATGTCCCCCAAATATTCCTACAGATCGCACAAGATCTGCCTGCAACCCTCTTATGGTTAAACTGCCAAAATCAGGACTCTCTGTTCACCTTCACTCCTTCATGCCTCTTTTCTCCCGCCTCTGGAACAAACTCCCTCACTCTCTTCAATCCCACTCCACCCTCCAGGTCTTTAAAACAGCTGTTCACCACCATCTCTTATCTTCCCTCATCCAAAACCTTGATCTTCTCTACCCCCGCTAATTTCACCCCAAATCCACTTTTTTGAAGTACCAACTTCTGTTCGGGAGGTCCTTGGTGTCCTTGTGTTTTATACTTCTCCCGCCCCCCCCCCCCCTTCCCGCGCCTCCTCCCCCCGGGCCCTCTCCCTCCCACACGTCTCCCTGCTCTCAAATGTTATGTTTGTGTGCTTCCCTTTCTCTCCCCATCTTGTCTTCTGCTCCCTCTTGTGTGTTTTGTTTGTCTGGTTGATTTGTTTGTGAAATAAATGTTAGCTCTTTCACGAGCCCCGATTCAGTATACAAAAAAGAGAAAAAAAGGGGAAAAAAAAGAAGGTGTTCAATGGGATTTAGATCTGGACTCATTGCTGGCCACTTCAGAATAGTCCAGCGTTTTGTCTTGAACCATTCCTGGGTGCTTTTTGAAGTGTGTTTGGGGTCATTGTCCTGCTGCATTACCCATGACCTTCGACGAAGACCCAGCCTTCTGACACTGGGTTGAACATTGCGCTCACAAATGTGTTGGTAATCTCCTGATTTCATGATGCCATGCACTCATTCAAGGCACCCATTGCCAGAAGGCACAGCAACCCCAAATTATCAGTGAACCTCCTCCATGTTTGACTGTAGGGAATGTGTTCTTTTCTTTGAAGGCTTCATTTTGTTTTTTTGTAAACATAGAGATTATGTACTTTACCAAAAAGCTCTAATTTGCTATCATCTGTCCACAGGACAATCTCCCAGAAAGATGTTGGCTTGTTCAGGTGTGTTTCGGAAAACTTCAGTCGGGCTTTCTTCTGTCACTCTCTCAGCAGTGGGGTCATCCTGGGTCTCCTACCATAGAACCCCCTTTCATTGAGTTGGTGATGGATGGTGTGAGTTGAAACTGTTGTACTTTGTGTGTGAAGGTCAGCTTGAATCTGTTTGGCAATTGATCGAGGTGCTTTCTCCACCATTTGAACAATCCTTTGCTGCAATCTTCGATCAAGTTCTCTTTTGCGCCATGTCCAGGAAGGTTGGCTACAGTACCTTGGGCCTTAAACTTCCTGATAACATTGCATACGGTGGACGCAGGAACATCAAGGGCTCTGGAGATGGACTTGTAGCCTTGAGATTGTCCATGCTTGGCTACAATCTTGTGTCTGATTTCCTCAGACAATTCTCTGGTTTTCTTTCTTTTCTCCATGCTCATTGCGGTACACACAAAACAGCAGAATGAGTCCATTTCTCTATTAAAATTGGTTGAATGAGTGATTTTTATATTGCAGGCACCTGCAACTCACCACAGGTGAGTTCAATTCCAAAGTAAAGGAAAATCATCTGCTTGAAATCTAATTAATTCTAACAACTTCTGAATGGTGCCAATAATATTGTCTGGGCCAATTTAGGATTTCTGTGTGGAATAATCTAAGACTTAGTAATTACATATATATATGGGCTGTTGACGCGTTATCAACGGAGGTCCGTGGTTCGAGCCCCACATTGAGTCAGAATTTTTTCACACTTAGCCCCTCGCAGGAATTTGATTCCTGTTTATAAAAAAAAATAGAAATATATATATTGTTACGGACGCGGTTAAAGATGTTATTTACCAAGCGGTGGTATTGCCGCGACCTAACAGTTTCCCCGATTCTTCCCCAACTCACCCGATTCACCCAGACGTTGGCCAAATCGCGCTATGCCAAATCAATGGTAGAAAGGACACGACGACTGGGAAAGAGGAAACGACGCAAGGGGTACAGTTCTCAAGACCTCCGGAGGAGGGTATAATTACAGTGGTGGAGAAAAGGGGTAGATTACAAGACAGTGAGGTAAAGACACAGAAGAGATGGGCACTTAATTACCGTCTTATCTTATCCCAGACAGACCACAGACAAACGGAACAAGGCAGACTTACGCAGGGATTGATGGCAGGAAGGGACAGGTAGGTCGATAGCTCAAGGTGCACCTTGGCTCGGGGACAGGATAAAGCACGGTCCAGAAGATGCGGGGAGGTGTCACAGCGCTCGAAGGGGACGTCTTTCTTTCTCCAGGCTCCGCGCGCATCTGACGTCACCTCCCTCTCACTGCGCATGCTCAGCGGGGAGTGACACGCCCTCGGCTGGTTGGTTCCGCCCCACTGGGGCCGGTCCGCCGCTTCCATTGGGTGCGGGGGTTACCGGGCTCCGCCCTTGACGAGGAGCTGACAGGGAGCCCCTATTTGGTAACCCTGTCGAGCACATGTTTGATGGCGGCTCGTTGGGAAGGCCTGGTGCCCTCCCAACACCCCCTACCAACCAAGCCGGAGTGAGGACGCGCACTTCCTGCGCTCGTTGTTGTTGTTGTTGTTGTTGTTGAACTGTGAGGAAGAGCTGCGGGGAGGTATTGGGAGGTCCTAAACTTCCTAACGGTGCCATACAATCACATTCTGGTGCAACGAAGGGTCAGAATTAATGGAAACGAGTCCTTAACTGACATAGACTAAGAATAACTAGCAAGATGTCCTATAGTTGTCTTACATGAGATGCGGTGAACCTGGGCACGACATTTAATGGGGGAAATAGGGGGAGGTCGGGTCTACAGAGTGTTGTTTACAGAAAATGGGACTAGGGAATGGGGGATTTGGGGAGAGTTGGGAAGTATTAAGGAAATAGGGGAATATTTACAAGCGGATATGGATGGATGCAAATCCCATATCCGCAACAATATATTGTTATTGTTTTGGAAGTGTGGTTCAGGATTTACCATAAGGGGACTTCTCAGACTCACAACTGCTGGTCTTGAGGCCAACGGTCGCGAATACCTCTATATTGCCAAAGCATGAAACTTAACTATTATATTAACTATTATATATACTGTTCCAACAATTATATTAAGTCAAGAAAATATAAAGGAATGTGCCAAAAGTGTAACTTTATTCAATAAAATGAAAATATATAATTGACCAGCGGGAATTGAGTACAATCAAAATAATTAAGCAGCACGATTGATGGGAAGGCTTCCGCAGTCGCGCATGTATACTCCGTGGGGAAATCTCTGGAGTAAGGAAGGCACAAAAATCGAATTGAAAGAACGTGGCCCTCCTCCTGCTGTGCCTGTAGTGGACTTAATTTATTTCCTTCCTTTAAAAAGTAGAAAGTACACCGATGGACGAACAAAGGCCTGTTTCAAGGTAAACCTTTGGTCCTTTGGGGTTGTCAATTTTGATGAACGAGTACTTTATGCGTGTTTATGCTTTACTCATTTACTGCAACAGAATTTTGAACAGCCTTCGGTGCCTCGGTCCACTCACAAGCGCTCATATGGGAGGTGTGTGTGTGTGTGTGTGTGTGTGTGTGTGTGTGTGTGTGTGTGTGTGTGTGTGTGTGTGTGTGTGTGTGTGTGTGTGTGTGTGTGTGTGTGGTCATTAAGCATAACATATCGATCTCTTTGCAAACCACCTCCCCTCCTCCCCTCACCGTTCACTCTTCCTTTTCTTCCCCTCCCTCTCTCTTCTCGCTCTCTCTCTCACCCCTCTCCATCCCTCTGTATCTGCCTCCACTCCCCCCCCCCTTTCTCCCCCACCACCCCCACTCTCTCTCTCCCTTCCCCTCTCCTCTCTCTCCCTCCTTTCTTAATATTCCCATTATGAAGCGACTGTCTTACCCAGAAATGTTGGGTACATTTGCTCATATATATATATATATATATATATATATATATATATATATATATATATATATATATATATATATATATATATATACGTATATATATACGTATATATATATATATATATATATATATATATATATATATATATATATATATATAAATGAATAGGATTATAATAATTAATAGGTATAGGTAGGTGTATGTGGGAAAATTATGTGCCCAGACATGTAATCAAACTCAGGTCCTCTGGTGTATCATACCAGCACTCTGCCATCTGAGCTATATGGCCAACACCCACTGAGTATGTAATTTTCCCACATATAGAAATCCCACTCCCTTTCTGCCGCTGCTTTTGGGGCAACTCGCTGCCAACCATAGGAGTAGTGATGGCCTGTCCACGAAAGGGTCTCCCCCCCCCCCCCCCATAGATTATTACACTAATACTAGTCACACATACTTTTATTTGTCCGAGGAGAGGGTATTGCATTTGGGGCCATTTGTTTGTTTGTCCAGACAGAATGTGAGTATGTGTATGATTACATTCGACCCTTTAAGACACCAAAAACCCTTCAGTCCCTTACAACCCCAAGACCAAGAAGACCCGAAAGACCATGAAGACCATAAGACCCCTAAAACTCTTAAGGTCCCTTAGACCCTTCAAGATCTCAAAAACCCTTTAGAGCCTTTAAAACCCCAAGACCCCCTGAGACCCCTAAAGGCCATTCAAGTTTAGACCCTTTATAACCCTAAGACCATATAAGATCCCTAAGATCCTTTCAACCCCTAAGACCTTGTACGATCCTTAAGACCCTTTAGAACCCTAACACCCTTTAAGACCCTGAAGACCCTTTGGACCCTAAATCCTTTAGACCTCTAAGACTCCTCAGACTCCTAACACCCATTAAGACCCTTTAGACCCCCTAAGACCATTCAGACCACAAAGACCCCTAAGTCACGTAAGACACTTTAGACGCCTCATACCTTTTAAAAGCACAATGACCCTTTGTAACCCTAAGACCCTTTAAGACCCTTCACACCCCATATACCTCGTTACACTTTAGAACCCTTAGACACTTTAGATCCTCTTAGACCCTTTAGAACCCTGAAGACCCTTAGACTCCTTTATACCCTTTCGACCTTCACACATTTCAGACATTTTAATACCCTGTAAACTCATTTGACCTTTCGACCCTTTTATATATTTCAGAAACATTTAGACCCCTTCAAACAATTCCAACCCTTTAGACATTAAATTACACCTTTTAGACCCCTTCGACCTTTTCAGACCCTTTAGACACTTTATACTAGTGGTTCTCAACTAGATTCAGTCCACGGACCACCAGGCCAATCAAAAATTTTCCTGGACCTCCTCCGTTTTGAGGCATGATAAAAAAGACAATAAACATTTTGGTTTGAAATGTATTTCGTACTTACAGATTTTTGGATTAATGTTGCTGTGGACCATCGAAAAAAGTCACCATGGACCACCTGTTGAGAACCACTACTTTAGACCATTTCAACCTTTACACCTTTTAAACCATTTGACCTTTTCAACATTTCAGAACTTTACACATTTACAACTAGACCATTTCGACCTTTTATTTGCAATAACCCTGGTGTTGGTGTAGCGGCTAGGGTGCCGGCTTAGTGATACCTAGGGATCCTGGGTTCGAATCCCAGTAGATCGCTGAATTAACGCCAGGGGGGTTGACTCAGCCTGTCATCCTTCCGAGGTCGGCTAATTGAGTACCAGTTCACTGGTAATTCCCTGTTTGTCGTTAAAGGCGGCAAAAAGGGTTGGCGTCAGGAAGGGTTTGTCGTTAAAGGCGGCAAAAAGGGTTGGCGTCAGGAAGGGCATCCGGCCGTAAAACATTGCTTCAAAAAGGGGACCGAAAAACAACAACAACCACGGTTCCCAAAAAAGGCCAACCCCCACTTTGCGGGGAAAAATGGCCTCTAAAGGTGTTTTTTTTTTTTTGTTTTTTTTTGCAATCAGCAACCTTTCATATAGTACATCCTTCCATTTATTTGCCACACAAAACACACTACAAAACAAGTCCTCGCGAGGGTCTGCAATCTCTGATTGGTCTTTCTAGTTGTTTCTGCATTTGGGGGAAAGGAGGGCCGGTGTTATTTAAACAGAGGAGACACATACTGAAATGTTAGTGGGAAGACAGACATGTTTTAAGGTGAAAATGCACAACCATGTACATGCTGGTTAGTTTTGTAAGTTAATGAATACACCTGTGTACTTCTGTGATACAGCCTGTGGGGAGGCCTCAGGTGGTGTGGAAGATGAGGGAGAGGCCGAAGCTGGCTGGATTGAAGGTGTCGCCATCTTGCTTTCTGTAGTCTGTGTTGTGCTCGTCACAGCATTTAATGACTGGAGCAAAGAGAAACAGTTCCGTGGACTGCAGAACCGCATTGAGCAGGAGCAGCGGTTCGCGGTTGTCCGTGCGGGCACCGTTTCTCAAATTGGTGTTGCTGAGCTCGTCGTAGGAGATATTGCTCAGGTGAAGTACGGTGAGTGTGGACCAGCCCTTCTACATTACCTTTCAGTTACAGGTTCACTGTTAGTACAACATAATAGGGAGGTGAAGAGGGTGGCTATTTATTTATTTATTGTCTAATTATTTTCTATTTAATTATTTATTTAAACTCTGATGTTTAACACACAAACAATCCCTTCCATGTGGCTGATTCACTGCTGAGCAGGTGACTTGCTTCCTGCTGATGGAGTCATCATCCACAGCAACGACCTCAAAGTGGATGAGAGTTCTCTGACTGGCGAGTCTGACCATGTGCAAAAAGGCCAGGACAGAGACCCAATGCTTCTGTCAGGTGAACCAAAAGATCTTTGGACAAAAAACTTACATTTGAGATATTTAGAGAGAAAGAAAAGTTGATTCGGGTGAACCGTAGCTTGTGCATGGTGATGTGGATTTTTTGTTGTTTTTTTGTGATACTTAGTCGAGGCTCATATAAAGACTAACACATAGAACGTATAATAAAGAGAGCAGGAGACAAGAGAGGTTTCTCATTTTACAATCCATCATCTGTCTTGTGAGCTTTTGTGGGCCGTATAACGATGCCATAGTGAGGAAAACATCCTTAGGAATGAAATGATAGCCATATTTTTGTGATATACAAAGGGAGCAGATCTAAATCTTTCACATCTGTCATGATGCTCCAGACCCAGATGCCCTTGGGCCATGAGATGGCTGATGGATGTATAAAAGACGGTGTTGATGGATGTTCCAAATGGACCATTTGCCGGTTCAATTTTTCCCTTCTTCAAGGTTGCTTGCGCTCTTGTTCAAGGTCACTTTGTTGCCATGAGGATCCCATTCCATCTGCGTTGGATGTAATCCATGGTTCCGTTGGCCCTTCAGTGCTGCCATGGAACGAATGTTGCCTCATTAGCTTGTTAGCTTGATAATAATTTGATGCTCACAAACAAAATTTGCCTGAAGACAAAGATCCAGGCATTGCAGGCAGTTTATATTATGAAGGATTCTTCAATGACACATTGATGGGCACTGCTTGATTATAATCACATCACGAAGCCACACTACTCACTCTTAGTCAGCAAATACTAACCACTCTCCTCTCCAATCAGCACTTCCAGTACCAAGGGAAACTGATAAAATTGCTTCTCTAATGGACACCCATTTATTCTGTACACAAAACGTGGTTGGACTTCTCGGCCTCCATCCGATAGTCTGCCCCCATCTTTCACCTCCTAACACGATTGGAATTGGAACTTTGTATTAACGATTTGAAACCACATTCCCAGAATATACAGTATTACATGTACACATTCAAATGTATTATTAGTGCATGATTAAATGTTATTCTTAAAAATAATGAATGTTAAAATGTTTTTAAAAAATGATTAATTAAATTGATATACAGGGTGAGACAAAAGTAGCGCCCGATTTCTGTTTTTATATATATATATATATTTCTGTCAGTTGATTGTTTGTTTGCCATTTGTATTACAGTGTACAAGAAGGTAGAAATAGATGAATGACATGTTTATCTAACCATTTATTCGGGGGAAAATTATTCAGAAAGGGTCCAATCAAAGATCAAAGATCAAAAATCAAATCAAATCCCTCAACGAAAAAGGGTCCAATTATCCCTAATGGAGATATGGCTGCCCAAACTGTCACGCCAGGTAAATTTACCTCCTTCTCAACTGTCACTCTTGGGTTCTCTGCAGCCCAGTAGACACAATTGTGTCTGTTAATTGTGCCGTTAATCTTAAAACATGCCTCATCTGACCACCAGATGTTGTCTAGCATTGTGTCCTCTTCGTCAAGTTTAGCTAAGAACTCTTAGCAAGCAAAATTGACGACGGCGGTCGTCATCTCCATCATGAAGGGCATGCAGTAAGCGTGGAATGCAAGGTTTCCATTTTTTCTGGTGAAGGATATGGATAACACTTGATTGGCTCACTTCCAACTCTGCAGATAAATGGCGAGTTGACTTTTGCGGACTTTGTTCCAGTCTCCTGATGGCTTCTTCAGCCTTAGCTACATTCGTTGCCTTTTTCGGACGACCGGACTTCTTTGCAGTGGCTACCGACCGACCCTGTTGCTTAAAATTTCTCGACAATCAATCGTATGTTTCTTCCCTGGGGTGGGTTAATATCAAATTCCTGTGCCAAACGGCGTGCCGCCATCGTTGGTTGTTCATTACATTTGTAGTAATGTTTCACGGCCGCAATGCGTTGATTCATTGAAAGGTAATTCATGGTTCGATTTGGTGCAAATGCAGTAACTTTCCAAACTCTCAGCAATAACCTGCAAAACAAAAATAATAATTAATAAATTATGAAAATTAACAATCTGCAAGACAATTATTAACAACATGACATCCCAGAAATAATCTGACAGCCGAAAAAACAGAAATCGGGCGCGGGCGCTACTTTTGATTCACCCTGTATGTTGGAAAATTACATGCCCAGACCAGGAATTGAACCCAGGTCCTCTGGAAAAGTTTTGGAAAATTTGGAAATTCCTGTTCGGGGCATGTCATCTTCCCACATATATCAATTTAATTTAATTATCCTGTTCATTTATGTAAATAATTGGTTATTAATGGTTAAAAATAATTTAATTTAATTATTCATTAATAAATGTTATTCTTAACAATAATTAATGTTAAAATGTTAAACAATAATTAATTAATGTTAAAAAGAATTAAATTTAATTATTCATTGTTAAATGTTATTCTTAAAAATAATCATACTAAAATACGCAATTTTGTGTCTATCTGATGATTTTTTGACCACGATACATTCCGTCGTTACTTATCCAATGTCAAAATATATAAAAAGAGGGAGCGGAAGACAATATGGGGAGAGAAGGGGAAGCACACAAACACAACATTTGAGAGCAGGGAGAAGTGTGGGAGGGAGAGGGCTTGGGGGGAGGAGGCGTGGGAAGGGGGGGGGGGGAACAATGAAGGTTGTAGCACATTCATTTCCCCCCCCTCCCCAAGGGGGTTTTCTCCCCAGAGCGGGTTTTCCCCACCATTGCCGTCAATGGCGTTGCGTGTTGAGGTGTATATCAATGTTAAATTAGCTTTATCATGGCGTTTTTCCAAAGAATATTTATCGTGGCGTTTTTCCAACGACACTTTTAATAACAAAATTAATGAAAATCGCATATTATTAATGTTATGACAAAACAATATTTATACTAATAATGTCCCACTTACCCAAGGCGCTTTTCCTGCAGTGATAACGTGTATAAATAGCTTATAGTTTTAATGGCGTTTCCGTGAGAGCAACAGCTTCCACGGGAAGTAAAAATATTATAAACCACAAACACGTTTGATCACCTTTTAAATGGTCAATAATGCTGTTTGACAAAGAACTGAAATAAATTTGGAAAAATTCTGACATTAGTCCATGCTTACAACGTCGACGATCGCTCCTGGTCGTAGAACTACTGCTGTCTATATAACCTCCAAGGGTTAATAACACGACCCTTCCTGTTGTTGTCATGGAGTAAATATTACTTTCGGGAATTTAGAATGGTGAGGCCCGGTCTGATCCTTTAATTGACCTGCTCTAACAATAACATGTTATAATGTCATGCATGGTCTGATCAATTCAATGACCTGATCTAACATGTTGTAATGTCATGCATGTGCTCATCCTTTCAATGACCTGATCTAACATGTTATAATAATAATAATAATAATTCATTTATTTTGTATAGCGCTTTTCATGAAGCCCAAAGGCTCTTTGACAGAGTGCAAAACATAATGCATAACAAAACATGAAAACAACAATTGCAAAAAGACAAGATCATTATATCATTACAAAAAGTTATATCATGCACATTCTGCTCCTTTCAATGACCTGATCTAACATGTTATATCATGCACGTTCTGATCCTTTTAATGACCTGATTTAACATGTTATAATGTCATGCATGTGCTGATCCTTTCAATGACCTGATCTAACACATTATGACATCATGCATGTTCTGATCCTTTCAATGACCTGATCTAACATGTTCTACATTGGGGAAACCCCTTTTAATGATCCTTTTAAGGACCTGATTTAACATGTTATAATGTCATGCATGTGCTGATCCTTTCATTGACCTGATCTAACATGTTATAATATCATGCATGTTCTCATCCTTTCAATGACCTGATTTAACATGTTATAATGTCATGCATGTTCTGATCCTTTCAATGGCCGAATCTAACATAAGTAATGGTAATAATAATTGGCAATAATAAAAATTATAATAACACGACTCCCCCTGCCACTCCCTTAGTGAACGGGTGTACTAGTCATACTAAAATATGCCATTTGGTGTCTGTCTGATTATTATTTTTACCGCGATACATTCCGTCGTTACCTATCCAATCTCAACCAAACTTTACAGGATGACTAAGGGTTATACAATGAAGGTTGTAGTGCATTCATTCCCCCCCCCCCTCCCCAAGAGGGTTTTCTCCCCCGTGCGGATTTTCCCCGGCATTGCCGACAATGGAGTTGCATGTTGAGGTGTATATCAATGTTAAGTTAGCTTTATCGTGGCGTTTTTCGAAGGCCGCTTCGAATAACAAAACTAATGATAATCACATAATATTAATGTTATTACAAAACAATATTAATACCAATAATATCCCACCTCCCCAAGGGGTTTTTCTCCTTGAACAAACATCGAGTCAACATTTATAAATAGCTTATCATGGCGTTTCCGTGGGAGCAACGGCCTCTACCAGGGGTAAAAATATTATAAACCACAAACACACATGATTAGCTTTTTAAACAGTCGCTAATGCTATTTATACCACAAAACAAATAAATTTGGAGGAACCCCGACATCCGTGAGGTAAGTTTTACTTACAGAACTGAGCGAAGATCTACTGTGCTCTATTCACCACACTAGGGTTGGGTAAATAGCATGACCCTTTCTGCCGCTAACGTGGTGTTTTTCGTAGCGGACTTTTGAAACTCGCTCCTGCTGTTTAACACGAAACTGAAAGGGAGGAAGCCTGGGATGTGCTCATTTACCAATCTGCTAGCTAACGCTTGCCAAGCCAGCCGTTCCTTAAGGGTTTTGAATGAAATGCTTGCTCGAATGCTTAAACCACTTGGCGATCTCTCCACAATAAACTTGGTAAATGAACACACACCCAATGTTCTTGAGACCCGACCATAGATCAACTGTAATGTATATACCCCAAAGAGGAATGACCCTTCCTGCCCCTCCTGTAGTGTGCGGGTGCACTTGTTAATGTTAAAATGTTTAAAAAAAAAAATTAATTCTTAATGTTAAAAAATAATTAAATTAAATATTCATTATTAAATGTATTAAACATACAGAATGTACACATTCCCTAAGTATTAATGCTCAAGCCAAACAGAAAGTATTTGTTTCCATCAACTGCGTGGTTCACACGAGAGAGGTCGGGCATTTGATTAAACTTTTTAATGGGAAAAGTTTAATTAACAAAGCAAAACGTTTCATCGATTATTGTATCATTTATAGCCTCAAACATATATTCTATTGATGTTGCAAATGTACCAAAGAGCAATAAATGTATACAAATGCATTACACTTGAGCCCCTCCTCCCTCGCCACCAACACCTTTCCCTGCATATATGTAATAAATAGATGAGCCCATCGTGAAATACAAAGGAATATGGATGTAAGTTTGATAAAGTGAGTGGTATAATAATGGGGTTAGTTCATGTAAGATAAATAAATGGATGCAGTAAATGAATGGGGTTTGGATATGGCACAGGCATGAGGGCCAAATGACCTTCTCTTGTGTCTTGGTTTATTTTAATATCCAGTATGCCATTGCCAGGTTGGCAGGGTGGCCGAGAGGTATGCACACTCACCTTTAAGCCGTCTATCCTGGGTTTGAATCCACCCCTGAACTCCACCTGATGAAAACTCGTGCTCGCCAACTTGAAAGACTCCGCAATAAAACGGGTCTCACAGTTCACTCCCAAGCCTACAAGGACCACATACAACACTACAAAGATGCCCTCTCCCGCGCCCGCTCTGCCTACTACTCTCAAATTATCCACTCTGGCTCCGGAAACCCAAAAGCACTCTTCTCGACAATAAACAAACTCCTCCGCCCCCTGAACACCACCACCCAGTCATTCACAGTAGACAACTGCATCTCCTTCCTCTCTTTCTTCCAACGCAAAATTGACAACATCTACAACAGCTTGACCACCGCCGCACCCGCTCCCCCTCCAACCACCTGCCCCCCCTTGTCCTGCCATCCCCTGTCTCGGTTCTCCCCAATCTCTCCTACTGACCTCTCTGAACTCCTCATAGGAATGAAAACTGCCACCTGCACTCTTGACCCCATCCCCTCCAGCTTTGTCAAAGCCTCCCTCCCTGCTCTCTCTCCACTTATCATTGCAACAATAAACTCCTCCCTGTCTACAGGCATCGTCCCACCTTCCCTCAAAATTGCTGCTGTTACCCCCATTCTAAAAAAACCTGGTCTAAACCCTGACACCCTAAACAACTTCAGACCCATCTCCAACCTACCCTTTCTGTCAAAAGTTTTGGAACGCGCTGTAGCCACTCAACTCAAACATCATCTCTCTGCCAATAACCTGTATGAAACATTCCAATCCGGATTCCGCTCCAACCACAGTACTGAAACTGCTCTCCTCAAAATCACCAACGACCTTCTCCTCTCCTCTGACGCTGGCAACCTCAACATTCTCGTCCTCCTCGACCTCAGCGCTGCCTTTGACACCATCGATCACACTATCCTCCTCACCCGACTTGAATCCACCTTTAACGTCACCGGCACTGCCCTCTCTTGGATTAAATCATACCTCTCTGACAGATGCCAGTTCATCTCCATCAATAACTGCAAATCCCCCACTGCTCCCCTCCCCCAAGGTGTCCCCCAAGGTTCAGTTCTTGGCCCCCTCCTCTTCATCCTTTACCTGTCCCCGCTCGGTCACTTAATCCGCCGTCATGGTCTCCAATTCCACTGCTTCGCCGATGACATCCAGCTTTTCATCTCCACCAAGTCCGTCTCCACCGACACCCACTCTATCCTGACAAACTGCATCACTGAAATAAAATCCTGGCTTCAAATCAACTTCCTCAAGCTTAACTGTGATAAATCTGAAATAATCATCATTGGCCCAAAAACGCTCACAAAATCCACCCATAACTTTGCCCTCAACATCGACGGTATCCCAGTATCCACCTCCCCTCACATCCGGAATCTTGGCGTCATCTTTGACCAAACCCTTTCCTTCGACAAATACACTAAACAGATCACAAAGTCAGCCTTCTTTCACCTGAAAAACATTGCCCGTCTCCGCTCATCCCTCTCCTCCACGGCTGCAGAAACCCTCATCCACGCCTTCATCACCTCCCGTCTGGACTACTGCAATAGCCTCCTCTATGGTTCACCCTCAAAAATCACCAATAAACTCCAATACATTCAGAACTCCGCTGCCCGTCTACTCACTCATTCCCGGACCCGTGACCACATCACCCCCGTCCTTTACAAGCTTCACTGGCTCCCCATCCCCCAGAGAATCCAGTACAAAATCCTCCTCTTGACATACAAAGCCCTCCATAACCTGGCCCCATCCTACCTGGCTGACCTCCTCTCCAGACACACTCCCACCCGCAACCTCCGCTCTGCTGGTACCAACCTCCTGACCCCCTCCATCCGGACCAAATTCAGATCCTGGGGGGACAGGGCCTTCTCCATCGCTGCTCCCACCCTCTGGAACTCACTACCTCACACCATCAGAGACTCCTCCTCACTCACCACATTCAAAACATCACTAAAGACCCACCTGTTCAACGCTGCATTCAACATTCAACCCACAGCATTTAACCCCTGACTATCTCTTCTCCTTCTCCCTCCTTTTGCTTTAAATATTTCCCTATTGATTCTTGTCTTGTCTTTTTGATTCTTGTCTTATATATATGCCGTATATCGCTGCTGTTTGTTTTCTTGATTCTTGTCTTTTTGCAATTGTTGTTTTCATGTATTGTTATGCATTATGTTTTCCACTCTGTCAAAGCGCCTTTGGGCTTCTGGAAAAGCGCTATACAAAATAAATGAATTATTATTATTATTATTATCATCCGAGTGATTCACAAACAGGGTAATTCATCAGATGTGTGCCATCCCTCCGATGGACGTTAAAACGGGCTCCCTGTTTGCCAGCATTAGTTGGTGGATGTTAAAGACCTCATGGTGTCCTTCGCAACGAGCAGGCGAGCTATCGCCGGCACTTTGACCAAATTACTGCCCTGACCTATCGAGGGCACTGCATCCGCGGCAGAGCTGCATCCTCAGCCAATGATGTTACCCCATAGTCTTGTGCTATATATGAAAGAACATGGTATAGTGGCCCCAAAGAACCTTGGATGCTGAAACTGACCACATGGACATATTAAAACTGATAAGTCCCTCTCTTCCCCAGGCACGCACGTTATGGAAGGATCTGGACGGATGCTTGTCACGGCTGTTGGGGTGAATTCGCAAACTGGAATCATATTCACTCTTTTGGGAGCTGGCGAAGCATTGCAAGAACCGACTGATGCAGGTAGAGACTGGATTCGAACATAGGACCTACACCCTGAGAAACCCGACTTTCTAATGGTCTAATTCATATCTGATTGTTAGAATTAAGAACACGATTATTTGTTTTCATCCAACTTTTCATCAAACAAGGCCGAAAGGCCATTGCCAAGTAACTGTCACATTCATCCCAGAGTAATTATATAAGTCGTGTTGCAGATTCTCGTTTAATTAAATTTGATGTCAGAATCCTCACAATATCGGACAAATGACGAGACAAGGCAGTTACGGACCGGGAAGTTGCCTATGAACAGGCTGTTAAACTGGGAAATAGCCGACGAAAAGGCAGTTACGGACCGGGAAGTAGCCTTTAAAAAGGCAGTTGCAGACCGGGAAGTTGCCTATGAACAGGCTGTTACAAACTGGGAAATAGCCGACGAAAAGGCAGTTGCAGACCGGAAAGTTGCCTATGAACAGGCTGTTACAAACTGGGAAATAGCCGACGAAAAGGCAGTTACGGACCGGGAAGTTGCCTATGAAAAGGCAGTTGCAGACCGGGAAGTTGCCTATGAACAGGCTGTTAAACTGGGAAATAGCCGACGAAAAGGCAGTTACGGACCGGGAAGTAGCCTTTAAAAAGGCAGTTGCAGACCGGGAAGTAGCCTTTAAAAAGGCAGTTGCAGACCGGGAAGTTGCCTATGAACAGGCTGTTACAAACTGGGAAATAGCCGACGAAAAGGCAGTTACGGACCGGGAAGTTGCCTATGAACAGGCTGTTACAAACTGGGAAATAGCCGACGAAAAGGCAGTTACGGACCGGGAAGTAGCCTTTAAAAAGGCAGTTGCAGACCGGGAAGTAGCCTTTAAAAAGGCAGTTGCAGACCGGGAAGTTGCCTATGAACAGGCTGTTACAAACTGGGAAATAGCCGACGAAAAGGCAGTTACGGACCGGGAAGTTGCCTATGAACAGGCTGTTACAAACTGGGAAATAGCCGACGAAAAGGCAGTTGCAGACCGGGAAGTTGCCTATGAACAGGCTGTTACAAACTGGGAAGTAGCCTTTAAAAAGGCAGTTGCAGACCGGGAAGTAGCCTTTAAAAAGGCAGTTGCAGACCGGGAAGTTGCCTATGAACAGGCTGTTAAACTGGGAAATAGCCGACGAAAAGGCAGTTACGGACCGGGAAGTAGCCTTTAAAAAGGCAGTTGCAGACCGGGAAGTAGCCTTTAAAAAGGCAGTTGCAGACCGGGAAGTTGCCTATGAACAGGCTGTTAAACTGGGAAATAGCCGACGAAAAGGCAGTTACGGACCGGGAAGTAGCCTTTAAAAAGGCAGTTGCAGACCGGGAAGTAGCCTTTAAAAAGGCAGTTGCAGACCGGGAAGTAGCCTTTAAAAAGGCAGTTGCAGACCAGGAAGTAGCCTTTAAAAAGGCAGTTGCAGACCGGGAAGTAGCCTTTAAAAAGGCAGTTGCAGACCAGGAAGTAGCCTTTAAAAAGGCAGTTGCAGACCAGGAAGTAGCCTTTAAAAAGGCAGTTGCAGACCAGGAAGTAGCCTTTAAAAAGGCAGTTGCAGACCAGGAAGTAGCCTTTAAAAAGGCAGTTGCAGACCAGGAAGTAGCCTTTAAAAAGGCAGTTGCAGACCGGGAAGTTGCCTATGAACAGGCTGTTACAAACTGGGAAATAGCCGACGAAAAGGCAGTTACGGACCGGGAAGTTGCCTTTAAAAAGGCAGTTGCAGACCAGGAAGTAGCCTTTAAAAAGGCAGTTGCAGACCAGGAAGTAGCCTTTAAAAAGGCAGTTGCAGACCAGGAAGTAGCCTTTAAAAAGGCAGTTGCAGACCAGGAAGTAGCCTTTAAAAAGGCAGTTGCAGACCGGGAAGTTGCCTATGAACAGGCTGTTACAAACTGGGAAATAGCCGACGAAAAGGCAGTTGCAGACCGGGAAGTTGCCTATGAACAGGCTGTTACAAACTGGGAAATAGCCGACGAAAAGGCAGTTACGGACCGGGAAGTAGCCTTTAAAAAGGCAGTTGCAGACCGGGAAGTTGCCTATGAAAAGGCAGTTGCAGACCGGGAAGTAGCCTATGAAAAGGCAGTTACGGACCGGGAAGTAGCCTATGAAAAGGCAGTTGCAGACTGGGAAGATGCCTATGAACAGGCTGTTACAAACTGGGAAGTAGCCTACGAAAAGGCAGTTACAGACCAGGAAGTAGCCTACAAATAGGCGGTTACAGACCAGGAAGTTGCCTATGAAAAGGCAGTTACAGACCGGGAAGATGCCTATGAACAGGCTGTTACAAACTGGGAAGTAGCCTACAAAAAGGCAGTTACAGACCAGGAAGTAGCCTACGAAAAGGCAGTTACAGACCAGGATGTAGCCTATGAAAATTGAAAAGGCAGTTACAGACCAGGAAGTATCCTATGAAAAGGCAGTTACAGACCGGGAAGTAGCCTATAAAAAGGCAGTTACAGACCAGGAAGTCGCCTATGAAAAGGCAGTTACAGACCGGGAAGTAGCCTATAAAAAGGCAGTTACAGACCAGGAAGTCGCCTATGAAAAGGCAGTTAAAGACCAGGAAGTAGCCTATAAAAAGGCAGTTACAGACCAGGAAGTAGCCTATGAAAACGCAGTTACAGACCGGGAAATAGCCTCTGAAGCGATCATGATTCAAAACTTGACTGATGTGAATAATTTGGATTTGGTGGACGTGCCCTCGTAGATGTGGCATCGTTGCTCTTCCTATGGAGCAGTGAGGTATTTTACATTCATGAATGAATGTATATTGGACAGCAAGTCAGCTTTATTTATGGAAAGTTACAAACTCAACACCACTTTATTAACCCCATACATGTCGTTCTCAGTAATCTGAATGTTAAAAAAACAACAAACATTCAACATTTGCAATGGCTGCAGCCCAAACACTGATGCTGCCTGGCCAAAAGGTTGGGAGATCCCAAGAGGTCACGTGACACAATATTAACAGACAATCGTGGGATGGCAGAAGGATCCCGGTGGTTTCACCAATGGCACAAAACCTGGTGCTTGTGCGAAACGATTCATCCGTCAACACGACCGTTGCATCGAACAGTGCCCGCCATGTCCTAATGGCTACTTCTGGAATGGCAGTGGTTGCAAAAAGAAAAGAAATAACCTCCTGAAGGCCCAGCCTTTGTCACAAAGTGATCATAATAGACCAAGCCTGCAGCCATATGCAATGTCTTGTGTAACATCAGACGAGCTCCTATGGCACGTGTGTTAGAAACAATCGATGGACACGATGTTTCTGTGCACTCAAATAATGCACTCGGAGCTATACGTCGTGGACTTCTGTAGAAGTCAAAACTGTCCACACACCACTTATGACTGCAAATAGCAGGAAAACGTGCTTACAATTCCTCAATCCACGAAACAAAATCTAACGCAGGACCTTTTATTTATTTATTTATTTATGTATTTATTTAAAGGAAATGACAATGATGTCACGCATCTACCATCACCAAAAAGAATACACTGATCACATTCCCATAAATCATTCCCACTGTCGAACAACTAAACTATCTTGAAACAAAGGTAGTTTAGTTGTTGGGTAAAAAAGGTAACAACTAAACTACCTTCTAAAGGTACTTTTTTCTTTCTTTTTTTTGTATAGAAGATCGAGGCTCGTGGAAGAGCTAACTTTAATCGCAAAAAAAACAAAAAAAACGGACACAGATCCGGACACAGAGCGGTCTTGTCTACCGCTCCATATAATAAAGGGAGCGGTAGACAAGATGGGGAGAGGGGGAAGCACACAAGCACAACATTTGAGAGCAGGGACATGGGGAGATCTGTGGGAGGGAGAGGGCTTGGGGGGGGGGAGGGCATGGGAAAGGGGGTGGGGGAGGGGTGGGGGGGGGGGGTGAGAGGTATAAAACACATGGACACTACTAGGACTTCGAGGAAAGAAGTTGGTATTTCAAAAAAGTGGATCTGGGGTGGTTTAACAGGGGTAGATAAGATCAAGGTTTTGGATGGGGGAAGATAAGAGATGGTGGTGGACAGCTGTTTTAAAAACCTGGAGGGAGGAGTGGGATTGAATAAAGTGATGGAGTTTGTTACAGAGGCGGGAGAAAAGAGGAATGAAAGAGTGAAGGTGAGCAGAGAGTGAGAGAGTTGAATAAATAGTTGCAAGTATTGCAGGATTTTTTGCGGCATCTGCTGGAGACCATGGGTCGAAGCTGTCAGTCAGGGTAAGATGAATCCGAGCCACCAAAAAGGCCATTTTTTAAGTCTTCATCCTCCAGACAGAGTATCTGTCAGATTGATAGGTCTGTACTCACAGAAAAGTTGGGGAAGTAGCCTAATTCCTGGGTATGTTTACCTGCCTCCAACGGGTACGTCTTACATAGACCAATGATAGAAGCCCTTCCTGGTTAAAAGCCCAGTTTCTCTACCCTGAAACATCATTCAAATTGAATGGAGCTTCCCCTCCTTCTTCTTACCACATGTCTTTTCCTGCAAAGTGTTTTCCCTGCTTTGCCTGGCAGTAAATATACAAATAAACCTGCTTCTCACTCCCCTGCCTCCCAACCTGTAGCTGCAGCTTGTTCTTCTTCCTGCCACAATCCCGCTGTGATCTATCCCCTTCCCTCCACCTCTGACACAACATCTCCAAGTGGGGACGTGGTGGGTGGAACCGCAGATCTCTTCAATGGTATGTCAGCGCTGTGCATTGACATTTGTTGATAAGTCATTGCTCCTTATAGGAAGATGTCGAGGCTTGTTGAAGACCTTAATGACTGTGTCGGAGGATTTGCATGTGGGTTGATGGATGGTATCGAACAGGTGAGCACGGTATCGATCAGGTGAACTCTTTTGGGTGAATGATGGTCGATGTGAGATTTGAGCGAAGGGAGACAAAGAGGCAGAGGTGAGCAGAAATCTTGCACCTAGGGAGGGCGATTGGTTATTTGATAAATGCACACCAGGAAGAAGTGGTCGATCGAGTGATATTTCGTTTAACGGACGTTCTTTATATCTCACGCTTAGCCGGGAGATTCTCTGGATGTGTTGAGACATTTCCCCATGAGGAACAGGAATCTTTTGCCATTTTATCCCATAAAAGGAAGGTTTACATAAGGGTGCGTCTTAAACTCATTCTGCCTTGTAGGATTAAAGTTCTCTAACGAAGGATTTTCTGGTCATGACTGGACATGACCAACCCCTCTTGTGTCCCCCTCTTATCCCTCTTATCAACTCATCAACTTATCTTATCAACCCCTGTGTCCCAACCCCTCTTATCCAGCAAGTGTTCCTTTTCTGTGATTCTGTTTGGTAAAAGGCTCAACCTCTTGAACTCCTCAGTATTAACGGACACAACCTGTGTTGAGCACATTGACCTCCATTGGCAAAGAATACCTTTACATTTTTTTAAGCTTTATCTTGGTACCTTCATCTCTTCATGGCCTACATCTTAATTCACCAAATGTCCGTCTGTCTATCTGTCTGTTCCGAGGTACCGCAAAAACGGCTGAATCGATCGCAACGAAATTTTGGGTGGGTAATCCTGGGACCCCCTGGAGTAAAATAGGCTATATTGTTTTTCCAATTTTTTCCCAATTTTCCAATTTTTCCAATTTTTCCAATTTTCCAATTTTCCAGTTTATCCAAACACGATGGAATAATTTTTACCGATATGCACAGTGATGTGGCTTTTATTGAAATTGTACAAATACTGCTTAAATTTGGATGATTTGCGTGTGATATGATTTAACGGATGTTTATATAAATCGTTAAAAATTTAAAAAGCTTTCAAATTCTGATATTTTTCCTTTTCATTTGGGCCTCACAATTGAAGCCCCGCCCCCAATTGAAGCCCCGCCCATAGGGCGGGTACCGTTGCTAGTAAGTACAATGGAGCACTACTCTGTATTGTGAACCAGAGGCCCTTGAGATATCTGTTACTTCCATCAGCGAAGATGAGCAGAGGTTATGTTTTCACTCCTGTCTGTCTGTTTGTGTGTCTGTGAACAGGATATCTCAAAAAGTCGTGGACGGATTCGGACAAAATTGAGTGAACAGGTTACGTGTGTGATAAGGATAAAAGGATTCGATTTTGGTGAAGTTCCAAGGTCGGATCCGGATCCGAGAGTTTCTTAACCATTGAGCGATGGGGCCAACATGATATATAATATAGCATGTATATTTCAAAAGGTTGTGGACGAGTTATGACAAAACTAGGTGGATGAGTTGGTTTGGTGACAAGAATAAGCCGATTGGATTTTGGTTCAGGTGCCTATCCGGCCAGTACAAACAAAACGTAAACTGTTCAGCCTGGTGGAGGTGTGCGCTCTACCGTATGCTGTTCGAGTTACCCTCGCCAGAGGAGAGGGTATTGCATTTGAGTCCGTTTGTCTGTCTGTCTGTTTGTCTGTTTGTCCGCACAGAATAAATATGATTTTCTCTGCAACCGTTGGTCCCATTGACAGGAAATTTTCACCGTAGGTACAATTCCACCTGTATAATTTTTTTATGATAATTATGACATCATAGGTCACGTGGTTCGGCAGCCATCTTGGAAAAAACGAAAACATTTGCACCTCTATATCTCCCAAGGCGCTGAATAGAAAAAATAGAGACATGGCTCATTGTAAAGAACTCTTCATGGGGAATAAAATATGTTAATGATGATGTCATAGGTGCGTCCATTATGACGTCATAATTTGACAAGTACAAAACTTCATCCTATCCAGATGAAATTTCTTGATCGCCATGTAGGCATAAATTGGTGGTGAAAAAATATAAATGATGACGTCATCGGTTACGTGGTTATGATCCCATCTTGGAAAAACCAAAAAACTTTGCACATCTATATCTCTGAAAGTGCTGAATAGAAAAAATTGAGACACAGCTCATTGTAAAGAACTCTCCATGGGGAATAACATCAGTGAATGATGATGTCATAGATGCCTCCATTATGACGTCATAATTTGACGAGTACAAAACGTCATCTGATCAAGATGAAATTTCTTGAGCATAATCTCGGAATAAATTAGTGGAGAAAAAAAATGATGACGTCATCGGTCACGTGGTTCGGCCGCCACATTTGTTTTAATACAAAAGCCTTAAAAACCACTGCAAATACAACCTGGCGAGGGTTTCCAATCTCTGATTGCTCTTTTTCTTGTTGCTATTAAGTTGTGTTTAATACTGATCAGTTCAAGATACTGATCCTTGATATATCGGCATTAGGAGCACAATGTGCTTCTCTTGCTCATATGTTGGTGTCATTTTGGCCTCATCAACATTCCTCTAATTTTATACCAACTTCACGAGTATCCCAGATAGCAAGGTGTAATTATATATTTGTGGCACTATTGTTGACAGTTACATTGATTCAATGTTGAATCAATGATTTTCTCCATCATGGATAAGGTGACGTTGCTTCAACGTCAATGTTGTATTAGCGGTGTTACTGATCTGGTAATGTTGAATCAATGAAATATTGCTATTTGGGATGCAACTCATCTCATATTTTTGTAGAATTGACCAACCTATGCCTAAATGCATTTTCCCAAATCTTGACCGTCTACAATGAAAATTAGAATGAAGTCAATGGCACACCATCGCAAATCCCCAAGCTTCCCAGCGAAAGAAAAGTTGAAAGATGGCACAAGGTTCCACCAGGAAAAAAAAAAAAATTAAAAAAAATTCCGTTTTGACCCCTGCGACCGTAAATACCAACCCCTGGGGTATGAACCAGGGATGAAATCCAAAAATCGCTACTTATTTCATACATCCCCAAATGTTGATTGTATATACAGTTTCATTTTAAAATGCTTAAAAATATGCCCACCATTGGATTTTTGGGAATTTCACCTTTTGACCCCACCCCAGGGGACAGGGGCCAAAAATTATACTGCTGTTGCACCTTTGTACCTTATGGTGATAATAAGTACCAGGTTTGGTGAAATTCTGCACAATCTCTTAGGATGGGATAGCGTGTCTGACGGACGGACAAACAGACAGACAGACCGACGGAGCCAATTACAATGCAATCTTTTTCAAAAAGCATGGAATAATGATTACCTTTTCTTGGATGGCTTCTTCTAAACAGAGCTTGAAGATGGCCAAACATTGAACAATCGTACGATCTCTTATAATTTTCTTTACCAACTGGTTTACCGCATTGAAGGCTTGTGCCGATGCGTATTTCATTCCCACAGCTGCTCACCATTCTGCCTGAGGACCTCTCGAAAAGTATGACAAACATCCCTCGACATGAACGGAGGGAGGCCTTCATCATGCAGGCGACTCAAATAGGCTGGTTTGTGTTTATTAAAATCTTTATTTCAGGCAGGTTTACTATGTAGAATGTAAATGTCTGTATACATTGAAGGAATCCTCATGGCGTTATTGTCTTGGTGTACCTGAGCGGTGGAGATCCAATGGCCCTTTGCCACTATGGTCAGGTGAATCCTCGTCTTGGGTCTCGGAATGGCTCGGTTCGGGCATTGCATTTCCATCATGGAACATCTCAAATCTCAACCTGGCTCTTTCATGTCTGAGAAAATCCTTGTGACGATGCAGGACGTACCAACCAACACAAGTGGTACGAGTCAAAATGGAGGAAACATTGTGTGAAGTTCTCGTTTTTACCAACAAACTTATTCACAATTGAATATTCTTTGAAGTGAAGCAGATTCCCTAGGAAAACGTTGTTTGGAAATGAAACCGGTACGATTTGGTGCGCTTCACATCAAGTTGTACGCTTCTAAAAAAGGCAGAAGTAAAAACTTCTTACTGTTCAATAATGATTGATCGACTATAAAAGAAAGAACATGGTTTTCTAGCTCTTTTCTCTTTTCTCCCGCCTCTGGAACAAACTCCCCCACTCCCTTCAATCCCACTCCTCCCTCCAGGTCTTTAAAACAGCTGTTCACCACCATCTATTATCCTCCTCCATCCAAAACCTTGATCTTTTCTACCCCCGCTAATTTCACCCCAAATCCACTTTTTTAAAATACCAACTTCTTTCCTGGAAGTCCTAGCGGTGTCCTTGTGTTTTATACTTCTCCCCCCTCCCCTTCCCGTGCCTCATCCCCCCAAGCCCTCTCCCTCCCACAGATCTCCCAATGTCCCTGCTCTCCATCTTGTTCTTCCGCTCCCTTTATGTGTTTTATGTGTCAGTTTGTCTTTTTGTGATCAATGTTAGCTCTTACACGAGCCTCGATCTTGTACACACAAAAAAAAGTAAAATATACAGATTGTTTTTATTTATGAGTGACATCGCAGGAACCCGCTCTACATCCTGCTGATGCAATATTTTTCAGTTGTGCCATTCATCAGAGGTGGAATGCACCTGACATGACACTCTGAACGGTTTTGACGGTTGCTAATAGACACACCCCAATCTGTAAGGACTCGGAAAGGCCCAGAATAAATGTCAATTAGGTTCACATGATGCTGTTTGCTGCATTTTCATCCGGCATAATTTAGAAGCTGGCTGACAGGATAGCTCAGATGTAGCTCATACTCATTTCGCAGCCGAGTTTGGATTCGCTTCCCAACCTGACTATAAGCTGTCACCTTTTCATTCCCAACATCACTACAAACCGAGTTCCCCATTTGCTTGCATTGGCTGGTGGACATTAAAGACCTCACGGTTACCTTTCAAAGCGTCGGCCATTCTGTGGCGGTACCCTGGGGAAAATCCCATTTCCTCCCGTCACCTCTAGCTGGTGACCTGTCCATGGTTGGTTATCGGCCACAGAAATGTTGACGACTTGCAATGGACGCCCTGCTAGACATAGAGAAGTCTTTGTAATACACACTTTGAGGATTCAGTGGTGTAATGGCTGGAGCATCTGCTCTGAGTCTTGGAGGTCTGTGGTTCGAACCCGACTCTGGCCGAGTCATACCAAAGACTAAAAATGGTACGTGCTGCTTCCTTGCTTGACGCTCAGCATTTAAGAAGGCTTCCTCGCACAAAGCGCAGGCTTGATGGGTCAAATGGCTTCCTTGTGAATTGAAGTTCCTTGCAGCAGAACTCGTATATTATTGTGAAGACAGTAATGCGGAATGCAAGACTCTCTCAGCTAGTCTTGGTCTCCATTGACATATGCTAACCGTATTGGGAAGCAAAATGAAGTCGATGTTTTGAATGTCCTCTCTTCATCACCCTGAAGTACAACAGCAGTGGCTAAACATCGGCTTCGTTTTGCTTCCCACGCACAACAATCTGGGTACTTCGTCACCTTTCAGTTGATAATACATGGAAGCAGTTACTATATATTTGTACATAGATTTAAAACTCACGTAAGAGCTAGACACTGAATGCATCTGGACAAAAGGAACAGGGGAGAGAGAGAGAAGAGAAGAGAAGAGAAGAGAAGAGAAGAGAAGAGAGAGAGAGAGGAAGAAAAAAAAAAGCGGGGGGGGGGGGGGGGAGAGAGGAGAAACATGAACAGCAGGGTTGAAGGACAAAATTATAGGGAGACTTGGACAAATGAGGGTCAGGAAGTATGCATGGGGTGGACAGGATGGATACAGAAGGAAATTCTCAGGAAGGAAAACTGGAAATTTGGAATTTGAAGGGATTGAGGTAGGGAAAGGGGGGTTACAGGGGTAGAAAAGACCATGGTTTTGGTTGGGGGATGGTTTGGAGTAAGGTTCCGAAATGTTAAAAACCAAATGGCACCTTGATTGGGTACTGCCTGATTAGATAGCAGGAAACATGTCACATCTTATATAGATATATATTTATATATAATGGAGCAAGTGTTTGTGATTATGTATGTATGTATGTATGTATTGATGTCCGCTCTTCACCCATTGGTTGGACAGCTGATCTGACACCACCTACAATTGTAACCTGAAATACTTAACCCAAAGTACGCAGAGGACTCAAAAGACCTCCCCCTCCCTGACCCCTGGACGACCTAAAAGATCCAAATAACCCTGAAGACCCTTAAATACCAAAAAGTCCCTTAAGGCCAAAAAGACCCTGAAGACCCAAAATACCCCCAATGATCCTTAAATATCCAAAATATTGAAAAGACACCAAAGACCCAAAAGACCCTGAAAACCTCGAAGACCCAAAAGACACCGAAGACCCAAAATATCGAAAAGACCCAAAATGTCCTAAAGACTGAAAAAACCCCAGAAGACTCTTAAAGCCCCAAAATACCCCAAAGACCCAAAAAATCCTGAAGAACCAAAATACCCAGAGGAAACAAAAGACCTCAAGGATCCAAAAGACCCCGAAGATACAAAAAACTCAAATACCCCTAAATACCCAAAATACCCAGAGGAACCAAAAGACCCCAAGGACCCAAAATACCGAAAATATCCCAACGACCTTAAAATACCCATATAAGCCAAAATATGAGGACCTAAAAGACCCCAAAGACCCTGAAGACCCTTAAAGATCCAAAATACCCTGAAGACCCTGAAAGACCCAAAATAACGCAAAGATCCAAAATTCCCAGAATACCCCCAAAGACCTCGAAGACCCAAAATACCCTGAAGACCCAAAATATCATAAAGACCCCAAAGACTGAAAATACCCCAAATACCCCAAAACAACCCAAAGACCATTAAAGACTCCGAAGACCCAAAATACCAAAAAGATCTCTCAGACTCAAAATACCCCAAAGACCCATAAAGGCCCTGAATACACAAAATATCCCAAAAACCCATAAAGCCCCAAAAGACCCAGAAAAAACTGAAGACCCAATGGACTCTGAAGACCCTTAAATACCCAAAAATGCACTGAAGACCCTTAAAGACCAAAAAGACCACAAAGATCCAAAATACCCCAAAGACCCCAAATACCCAAAATACCATGTAGACCCTTAAATATCCAAAATACCCTGAAGACTGAAAAGACCCCAAGACCCAAAAAAAATCCTGTAGATCCTTAAATAACTTTAGGAACCACAAGATCCCAAACACCTAAAAGACTCAAAAGAACCCAATGACGCTTAAAGACCCCGACGATCCAAAAGACCAAAAAGACCCCGACGATCCAAAAGACCCAAAATACCCCACCCGAAGACCCAGACGAACCCGAAGAACCTTAAAGACCGCATAGACCCAAAATAACCCAAAGACCCTTAAAGACCCCAAAGATCCAAATGACGAAAAGACCACAAAGACACAAAAGAACCCAAAGACCCTTACAGACCCCGAAGACCCAAATGACTGAAAAGACTGCAAAGACCCAAAATAACCCAAAGACCCTTAAATACCCCAAAGACCCAAATGACTCAGAAGACCAATAAAGCCCCAAAATACCCCAAAGACCCAGAAAAACCAAAAGACCCCAAAGACCCAAAAGACAAAAAGCCCCCGAAGACCCAATGCACCCCAAAGACCAAAAATACCCCTAAGACCCAAAAGACACTGAAGACCCTTAAAGACCCAAAAGACCCCGAAGTCCACAATAACTCCGAAGACCCAGAAGACTCTAAAGACCCTGAAGACCAAAAAGAGCCTGGAGACCCAAAATACTCTTAAATACCCTGAAGACCCAGAGGACCCAAAAGACCCTGAGGACCCAAAAGTCCCAGAGGACCCAAAATACCCTGAGAACCCAAAAGACCCAGAGGACCTAAAAATTCGTAAGACCAAAGCTTCATACTTGGGCATGCTCACGAGGCTGTACCGTCAAATATACTGTTCCAACCTGTCAATTTTTGACGAACTTTTCTACGAGTTGGTATAATGATTTCTACTAGTTGATATCTTTTCTCCTAATTTATACTAGTTGGTATTAAAGCGCGGCGTTACGCGCGCTGCTTGTAAACAAGGAGGAAGCGGACAACGCGGTAATTTGTAAGAGTCTTTATTCAAGAGCTCACTGTAACACTGGCGCGCTCCGGGCTGCGTGCCCGGTGTATATCCTGAGGACACGCCTACCCCTCGGCGTGGCCGCCGCCCACTTGGTGCGCGGAATGATGTCACCACGCCAGTGAGCTTCCTTGTCCGCCACACGCGCCCCCCCCCAGAATTCCCGCGCACCTGGAGGGCCAGTTTGCGGGGCAAACGGATGACCCGGCCGAAGTGCCCTCTGGCGACCGGCGGCGTCCGGGGTGCAGGGATGCCAGGTGGGATGCCCCCGGCTGTACCCGGGATGGGTGCCGGATCGGGGGGCGGCGTGCCTGCGGTGCTGGGCGGTGCTGGGGGTCCGCCCGCAGGGGGGCGGCCCCGACGCGGGGGCCGAGCCACCGGCGGTGGGTGGTCCACGTCGAGGTGGGCCGGCTTGAGGCAGGCCACAGAAACGCGGTCAGGAGTACCGCCGATGTCCAGGGTGAAGTGTTTCACCCCGGTCTCCAGCACGCGGAAAGGCCCGTCGTACGGGGGCCGCAGTGGTGTCCGATGGGCATCGTGGCGGACGAAGACGTACTCCGCCGTACGAAGCTCTGGGGCGACGTGCGTCGGTGGGTGCCCGTGGCGTGCCGTCGGCACCGGGGCGAACCTCTGGGCGGTCTCCTGCAGAGCGGAGCGCTGCTGTGCCACGGACCATGGTGCCGTGGAGTCGGGGAGGAACTCGCCCGGCACACTCAGTGGTTGCCCGAAGACCAACTCCGCCGCGGTTGCCCGAAGACCAACTCTGCCGCAGATGCGCGCAGGTCCTCCTTGGGCGCCTTCCGGAGGCCCAGCAGGACCAAGGGGAGCCTGTCGACCCAGCCGCCGTCGCGGAGGGTGGCCCGGAGCGCGGCCTTCAATGAGCGGTGAAATCGCTCACACAGGCCGTTAGCCTGGGGGTGGTAGGCCGTGGTTCGGTGCAGCCGGACCCCGAGCCCCTGCGCGACCGCCCCCCAGAGCTCCGAGGTGAACTGGGGGCCGCGGTCGGACGAGATGTCTGAGGGGGCACCAAACCGGGCGACCCAGGTGGCGATGAAAGCCTGCGCGACGTCCGCCGCCTTCGTCGACGCCAAGGGCACGGCCTCCGGCCACCGGGTGGTGCGGTCCACCATGGTGAGGACGTGGGTGAAACCCCGCAAGGGGGGCAGAGGTCCCACCAGGTCCACGTGGACGTGGTCAAACCGGCGTTCCGGCACCGTAAACGGGGCCAACGGGGCCTGGGTGTGCCGGTGCACCTTGGCGGGCTGGCACGCGTGGCACGTCCTGGCCCAGCCGTGGACGGCCTTCCGGAGGCCATGCCAGACGAATTTGTCAGCGATCAACCTTTGGGAGGCCCTCGCGCCCGGGTGGGACAGGCCGTGGATGGCGTCAAACACCTGGCGCTGCCAGCCCGTGGGCACGATGGGGCGAGGACGCCCGAGGGAGACGTCGCACAAGAGGGCCGCGTCCGCGCCGTCGAACGGCACCTCGGTGACGCGGAGGCCCGTGACGGCGGTCCGCAAGGCCTGGATGTCGGGGTCAGCGGCCTGGTCCGCTGCCATCCGGGCATAGTCGATGCCGAGGTGGACTGCGTGGGTGACGGCCCGGGAAAGGCAATCCGCCACCGGGTTCTCCTTCCCCGCGACGTGCCGGATGTCCGTTGTGTACTCGGACACGGCCGAGAGGTGACGCTGCTGCCGGGCCGACCACGGCTCGGTGACCTTGCCCATCGCGAAGACCAGCGGCTTGTGGTCGACGAAGGCCGTGAACGCACGGCCCTCGAGCAGATGGCGGAAGTGCCTGACTGCCAAGTGAAGCCCGAGCAACTCACGGTCGAAGGTACTGTAATGGCGTTCGGGCAGCCGAAGCTGCCGGCTAAGGAACGCCAGCGGTTGCCAAGCTCCACGCACCCATTGCTCGTGCACCGTGCCCACCGCGTAGTCCGAGGCGTCGGTGGTGAGGGCGATCGGGCGCCGGGTGCGCGAGCATGGTGGCATTAGCCAAGGCGAGCTTCGCGCCCGTGAACGCCGCGTCCATCTGCTCGGTCCAGGTGACGTCGCCTTTGCCCGGCTTACCTCGGAGAGCTTCGTGCAGGGGGCGCAGAAGCTGGGCGATACGGGGCAGGAACCGATGGTAAAAGTTCACCATGCCCAGGAACTCCTGCAGCCCCCTGATTGTGCGGGGGCGCGGAAACCCCTTCACCGCCTCCACCTTGGCCGGCAGGGGGACGGCTCCGTGCCTGGTGACGCGGTGCCCCAGAAAATCGAGTTAGGCGACACCGAACCGGCACTTTGCGGGGTTCACAATCAGGCAATGCTGGCCCAGGCGTTCGAAGAGCATGCGGAGGTGGTGTAGGTGCTCTTCACGGGACGCGCTGGCGACGAGGATATCGTCCAGGTAGACGTATACAAAATCCAAGTCACGCAGGACGCTGTCCATCAGCCGCTGGAACGCCTGAGCCGCATTCTTCAGACCGAAGGGCATCCGCAGGAATTCGAAGAGTCCGAACGGCGTGATGACCGCCGTCTTCGGGACGTCCTCCGGCCTGACGGGGACCTGATGGTAACCGCGTATGAGGTCCACCTTCGAGAAGAAGGACATGCCCGCCAAACGGGCGGAAAAGTCCTGAATGTGGGGGACGGGGTAGCGGTCGGGGGTGGTGGCGTCATTGAGATGGCGATAGTCCCCGCACGGTCGCCATCCCCCGCCGGGCTTCGGCACGATGTGCAGCGGCGACGCCCAAGCACTCTCCGAGCGCCGAACGATGCCGAGTCGCTCCAGGGTAGCGAACTCCGCTTTTGCTACCGCCAGCTTCGTCGGCCCGAGGCGGCGTGCCCGGGCGTAGACCGGTGGCCCGACGGTGGGGATGTGATGGGCCACCCCGTGCTTGACAGCCCCCGCCGAGAAGGTGGGCCGCATGAGGGCCGGGAAGCCGGCGAGGAGGCGGGTGAATTCGTCCGCTGCTGGAAGCGTACAGATCAACGTGGCCGGAACCTAACCGTTCAGCAAGCCGCTTGGCAAGCCGCTCGGTGAGCCGCCCAGTGGGCTGCTCGACGAGCTGGGCAGCGCACAAGCGAGCGAGCTGAACGTCTCGGCCTGGACAAGACGTCTGTGCTTTACGTCGACCAGGAGCCCATTTGCGCACAGGAAGTCCGCGCCAAGCAATGCCATGGGCATGTCGGCGGTGACGAACGACCATCGGAAAACCTGCCCTCCGAACCGCAGAGAGAGGCAGCGTTTTCCATACGTACGGATGGGCGTCCCATTTGCGGCAAGCAGCGCGGGGCCCCCGCCCGCGGCGTGCTTGTCCGACGTACCGGCAGGAACGACACTCACCTGCGCTCCTGTGTCGCACAGGTAACGGCACCCGGATAAGGTGTCCGTGATGAAAAGCAGGCTGTTCGAACGGCCGGCGCTCATTGCCACTATCGAGCGCCGGCCGGGGCGTTTCCCGACCTGTCGAAGGAGCATGGCGGATGACACTGTTGAGCCTCGTGGCCGAACCTGGAGTGGAACCGGCACCAGGTGGTGGAGCTGGAGGAGCGCGGCTGGCTCTGCCAGGCCGGTGGAGCCGGCGGTTTTCCCCGCGGTGGCGGTTTTCGCCGCGGCGGTGGGCGGGGCGTGGCGGCGGCCACGAGGTGCATATCAGCATGCTGTGTATGCTGTGGAAGCTGATGCTGTGGATCAGCATCGGCCTCGGGATCCACAAGGTGGGCCGCACCGACTCTCGCCCGCGTGTCCGAAGCCGCGAAGTACCTGTCCGCCTCGGCGGCCAATGCTCGGGGTTCCGTTAGCACGGTCCCGGCCAACGCGAGGCGTACCTGTGCTGGAAGTTGGCGACGGAAAAGCGCCCGGAATAGAGAAGCAGGGGCTTCGTCGCCCAACAGTGACAGCATATGGTCCATTCGGACCGACGGGCGCGTGTCGCCGAGCTCGGGGAGATCCAGGAGGCGGTCAGCCCGTGCGTCCTCCGTGAGGCCAAACGTGGCTAGGAGCAGCCGCTTGAGTGCCTCGTACTTGTGGCCATCCGGTGGGTGGCGAAGGACGGACACAACTCGAGCGGCCGTGCCGGGCCCGAGGGAGGCGACGACGTGGCAGTAGCGCATGTCGTCATTGGTGAGGCGCCGAAGCTGAAACTGGGCTTCGGCTTGGACGAACCAAACTTCGGCCTGGGCCTCCCAAAATTCGGGAAGTTTAACCGACATCGCGTTGTTGGGCATGGCAATGGCGTCGTGTTTGGAAGGATCGCTACGGCAGATCCAACATCGAGGGTCACCAGTAAAGCGCGGCGTTACGCGCGCTGCTTGTAAACAAGGAGGAAGCGGACAACGCGGTAATTTGTAAGAGTCTTTATTCAAGAGCTCACTGTAACACTGGCGCGCTCCGGGCTGCGCGCCTTGTGTATATCCTGAGGCCACGCCTACCCCTCGGCGTGGCCGCCGCCCACTTGGTGCGCGGAATGATGTCACCACGCCAGTGAGCTTCCGTGTCCGCCACAGTATAATCTACTACGGTAGTACTGATTACCTCCATGTTACTCAAAATGGGAAATTCTACAAAGGAGCAAGTTCTTGTAATGGGTATTAATATGAAATAGGCAAAGCCTATAAATGAACGAACCACCAGAGAAAACGAAACTGAAAAATATGTACAGTAACGTGTCATCATGAGGTATTCAAAGAAGACGTCCACAATTGCTGCAAACCTCGTTAATTTTCAGTGTGTGTTAAACACAAACGAATTTTTTTTTATCTCTGATTGTTATCCTCATTGTCTTTATTGCTTTCTGGTCTACAAAATATATCAATAAATGAAAATGGCTTTACCTTTTATTTTGGCGAATAGACCCACAATGCAATATGAACCTCGTTAGTTTCAGGTAAATATGGTGGCCTCCATGCAGTGACGTAGGTGGTGACGTAGTCGACACGATTTCCACAGATGGTGGGTTATCGAGTTTCTTCTTCTTCGTTTAGTTTCTTTCTCTTACGTATATACATGTTATGCTTAGAACGAACTTTTCGTTTGTTAATATGTACATGAATAACAGAGGTGATAGTTATATGATTCAAAGCAAATTGGTTCCATGTCAGTCATTTGCTCATTGCTCGCACGCCAAAGAGAATATTGTATCATAAATAGCAGGAAATGACGTCATAGTGCCTTCTTTGTTTCAGGAGGATAGAGACAATAGTCAGGGCCCTTAGGGATATTTTGGTTCAAATTCTTCCAAAAGCATCAAATTTGGCGCAGATGTTGCCCATGCCATACTCTTTCGATTTTTGACGGGCGCCAAGGGCGGTATGATCCGGGGACCATACCGGTCCATCCCGCCATGTCACCTGACCTATGACGTCATAATTAGGATATGCATCCAATCACATGGCATACTATAAGTGGTCAAAGTTCAAAATGAATCGATCGAAAAATGAAGGCAGGGATCCATTTTTAAGGTTTTCATAAAATCCAATATGGCCGCCAGGTCACATGACCTATGACGTCATATTTATGACATGTATACAATCATGTATACATGAACCCGGATCATGATCGCACAAAAATTAAACACAAGGATATGGCATACAGTTCATAAAACATCAAAATCCGTACCTTTGTAATGAGACTGATGAACTGCATATGCCTGAAAATTAGGAAATAGACATGTAAATATTTCCTCTAATTGTCAAAAATAAGGTCAGAGTTCGATTACCCAACCCAGAAACATAAAATGGTGAACCTCGTGTAAATCTTGACAAAAAACTCAAAAACCGACATGTTTGACTCAAAAATGACCTTTAAGATGACCTTGAGGGTTGATCTTGACCTCGAATCATCAAAATAACATCATAATTGGATTCCTCGACCACGAAAACCCCTGAAAAGTGGTATCATGCATGATTCCAACCCTTTTGGTTATTTAACTGATTTTCCTCTAATCCGGGTGGCGGCCATTTCGTATTTCGCCAATATGGGGCCCCCCGAGGGGGGGGGGGGGGGGGACGCCCGTCAAAAATCTAAAGAGTAGGGCATGGGCAACATCTGGGCCAAATTTGGTGCTTTTGGAAGAATTTGAACCAAACGGCCCCAAAATATCCCTGAGGGCCCTGACTACAAGTGTATTTCAAGCTTAAAACATAACAGTCTCAGAATGTTATTGTGATCGTGTTTCTTTTAAAGATACAGTATGAAACACCGCGAAACGACAGATATTACTGTTCAATTATGCTGTCAGCATTGGCCACAAATTACATTATCAAGGATGAACAGAGTTCGTATATCGAGTCATGGTTCTCGGTTTACAGGGATCAAATTTATCTCAAGTAACTTCAGAACTGCAATATTTACAGTGGGGAAGTAGATAAAAGACTTGAAGATTTCATTACAGTGCCACTTTAGTGCGGGCAGGTATTGATTAAAAGGTTACAGCGGAAAAGGTCAGAGACGACGAGAAAGGTCACTGCTTGATCATCAAGGGGATCAAGGTCACAAAAACGTCAAATAACAAAGTCATGAATGGACTTTAAATGGTTAATGCCTTTAACTTGCTCTTTTTCAGAACCTCGACCTCACTACGCTGTTTCTACTTTATTAATTTATTATTTATTTATTTATTAACATCATGAGGTACTCCCGATAGTTATTGCAATCTTGAAATGATTTGTCTCCCTCTCTCAGATCTTCTTTGGCTTCTTATTGGTTTGCTTGGATTTGAATTATTACTGCGATGGGATTGTCACAAAGGAATGCGGGATCAAAATGATCATTTTGTGGCCATGTTTGTGTCGCCTTGTCGAATGGCCATTCAAGCGCCCCAAAAATGGTGACAATGACATGGGAATACGAGATGCAATCGAATAGCAAATTCTGAAAGCATTCGAGTTCAAGCAAAGGGGAACAGTGTAAATTGTTTATTTCACCTTTTCTTTGTCTCGTTTTCTTGGCCCTTTCATCCTTGGCCCTTTGTAGATATATCTCCGAGCGCTGTTCGTGCTATGTAGTCTAACCCGTTGCACGTATGGCTCACGATGTCTGAACTTTATTCTGATTTTATCTTGCTAAGAGGGTTAGCTTTCTATCTATATATCTATAATATATCTATCTAAAATCCATTTTTTTTTTTTTTTTTTTTTTTTTTTTTTAAGAGGGAATTATATGCCCGAGACTCATGCATAAAATAATGGCTTGAATGTTTCTCCTTTCCACGATTGTTAATTTTGAGATTCTCACCAGAAGGCCATTGAATCAGACAGTCGTTAGGTTGAAGTAATTCTTCAGATCTCTCATTCTCTTTCTATTTTTCTCTCTCTCACTCTTTCTCCCCCATCTGCCCCACATTTCCCTCTTCTGTTTCCCTCATTCTCAATTTACCACTTCCCTACGGTCCCTCGGTATTCATAAATATTTAATTAATAAAATTAATATTTAATTACTAATTTAATTAAATTAATATTTAAAATTAATTTATTTTATTTTATGAACTTAATTAATACAAAAAAAAATAATTAATTAATATTTAAGGAATATTTAATTGTCTATGGTCATTTAAATTTATTTTTCTATTACTGTATAGTAATAGTGATGGTCGTCGTCTTCTTCTTTAGTATGCAGCACAAGGCTGCGTACATGTAGGGCATCCTGTCAGCCCTGTTGTCAAAGTAGTAATACGAGTATAATAGTCTTCTTGTTCTATTTATTTTTCTCTCTCTAGTAATAATAGTTGTACAGCATTAGAAAATTTGTGAAGTATGTCTCGATCTCAGCAGCAGATACACTTCCATCACTGTAATCTGTAATTAATTATTGCGAAGGCTACATGTGTGCGTGTATGTATGTATGTATGTACGTATGTATGTGAAGTATCACTGTAATTTTCAAGACTACATACATGTGAAGTATCACTGTAATTAATTACCCCCCCCCCCCCCGACCCACACCCCCTCCCCTCTCTCTCTCTTTCTTTTCTTGCATTTCAAGGAAACAAGTGTCATGACCACAAGATGCAAAATGCTGAAAGAGGTGAGAACTAAATTTCCTTCTTAATGTGCACAAATCATTCAATGAAAATGTACATCTACAAGTAATTTTTAAAAACATGAAAAAAATCTAAAATATACGTCGGGATGTTGTGCCAAAATATATGTCAACAATGCAGACATGCTCACAATAAATTATCATGTGAAACCATCCCTACATCTTTCATTGAATAATGGTTGTTCCCTATTAATCTGTGCATCCATTTGCAGCCATAGTGTATGTAGATTGTTTCAATGTATGAATTGGACCAGTGAAATATTAAACTATCAATACATACGCCACACACACACACACACACACACACATACACACACACACACACACACACACACACACACACACACACACACACACACACACACACACACACACACACACACACACACACACACACATATACATACATACATATACACACACACACACACACACAAACACACACATACATACACATACATACATACATACATACATACAAATACAAACATACACACACATACATACACACATACATACACATACGAACATACATACATGCATGCATACACATACACATACATACACCCATACATACATACACACATACATACACACACATACGCACACATACACACACATACACACACATACACACACACACACACACACGCACACACACATATACATATAAACACATATACACACACACACACACACACACACACACACACACACACACACACACACACACACACACACACGTATACACACACCTTCCTTTTGGAGAATAGTGGGCCATTATACCAGTCTGTGTACACTACCTTTCCACCTTTCCATACCCAGGTACAGCTGATGGAGCCGCCATTGAGATGCAGCCCCTAAAAAGCCCCGAGAGCTTTGATTGCAAGGAAAATAAGAAGGTCCCCAAAAAGGAGAAGTCAGTATTACAGGGAAAGCTTACGAAGTTGGCCGTCCAGATAGGCAAAGCAGGTAAGCTGCTCTGAAATGGATTCAACAAGCTGCAATGATTAGTTATTGGTGAGCGTAACATCTTGAAATGGCCTCAAAGGCTGACAGGAACATGATCTACACACAGCAGTACATCCAGAGCTTATGCACCATATTATATCTTTAACCCTTGGATGCAGTGATTGGGCCTCGAAGGCCCACAAGGTTTTTTTTGTTGCAAAAACTATACTGTACAATTTTTTTTTGGAATGAGCCTCATTTTCACCGACTTTCATGTTACATAAAATTCAGTGACATAAATAAATAAAAAATTCATTCAGGCTCGTGGGAAAATCTTCATTCTCCACTTATAACCCGAAAATCCGACACGAATGCAGGCCTGGGGCCTTCAAAGTCCCGCATAAATGTTGTTGTACTACTATGTTATATCATTATTTTCTTGATATGAGCCTCATTATATGCTCCTATAACTTGGTTACCAATAATTCAGTGACAAAAATATGAAAATTTCATTCAGGTTAGTGGGAACATTTGTGGGGCCTCCGAGGCCCATGGCTGCATTGGTGTAGGATCTTTGACAGTTGTGGTCATATACATTCGAAATAAAAGGATCAGTGAATCATATTTTTTGAGCAAATACTCCTCCATGAGCCTCAACTTTTTAGAGAAAAAAAGTTGAAAAACCAAGAACAAAAAAAAAAATTTGCAAAAAAAAGAAAAAAAGATTAATTACTTGTATGGGATTTTTCCAACTAATAGGATCAATGATTCACATTTTCTGAGCAAATACACATCCATGAGCATCGACTTGGATTGAAAAGGATATGAAAGAAAAAAGATCTATAAAAAAAAAAACATAACATGAATATATCCGTTGGGCCTCCGAGGCCCAATGGCTGCGTTTATGTCGGATTTTTGACGCCTGCATCTAAGGGTTAAACAAGCAGTGCAGTTACATGGACATTTACCTACTTTGGTTTGCCAGAACGAAGGTCAACATACATTCCTTTATCAGCTATTCCATTCATTTTTGTTGTCGCAACTTTTGCAGGCTCTTGTAAGGTATAAAATGTTGTTGCTGGCAGGCTGCATTGTCTGAGGATCAAATATTCCATGGATTTGTCGTTATCTGGTGCCAAAAATATAATGGATGCTTTGTGATAAGTAATGTTTCATAATTTTACAGTTTCCTCAGTTTATGTCAACTGAGGGAGGAAATTACTCTTCATTTTTGCTCACCTTCACTCCTTCATTCCTCTTTTCTCCCGGCTCTGGAACAAACACCCTCACTCTTTTCAATCCCTCTCCTCCCTCCAGGTCTTTAAAACAGCTGCTCACCACCTCTTATCTTCCCCCATCCAAAACCTTGATCTCTTCTACCCCCGTTAATTCACCCCCAGATCCACTTTTATGAAATACCGACTTCTTTCCTGGGAGTTCTAGCAGAGTCCATGTGTTTTATACCTCTCCCACCTCCCTGCCCCCACTCTCCTTTCCCATGCCCCCTCCCCCCAAGCCCTCTCCCGCCCACAGATCTTCCGTTGTCCCTGTTCTCTGCTGTTGTACTTGTGTGCTTCCCTCTCTCTCTCCCCATCTTGTCTCCCGCTCCCTTTATCTTGTTTTGTGTGTCCGTTTGTCTTTTTGTGATTGATGTTAGCTCTTACACGAGCCTCGATCTTGTATACAAAAAATAAATAAATAGGTGAGTTGGAAGCGCCCGACCTGGAAGAATGTGTGAAGTATAGATGGGCATATCACGCTGTCTATGCTTCTGCTCCTCTGCACTCAGGCTTTCATCCAAATTATCCAAATGTTCTCCCATGCATTGTATTCATAGGACTAGTCAGGCAGCTTAGCAGCATATTTATCGAAAATGGGGAACGGCTTGACAAAAGCGCCATTTTTATTTTGGTGGTCCATTAGACCATATACAATAGATTTAGGACCGGAGGCAAGAAATATACAGTGTTCTTCACCTTTTTATTGGACAAAAACCAATTATGTATATATTTTCAACAAGGAGGCTAACTTTTATTTCATTACATGCAGCGTTATTTGTAAAACTTATGCATGCCTGCATAATAAATATTACGCTTCCAAGTAATAATAATTAGTAATATAATACCGAGTGTTTATACAAATGTGTTATACTTGTGACTCGCGCACCTCTCATATATCTAACATGTACGCAACTACAAGGATGTAATTGTAATGACAATATTGCGGCTTTAGAACAGACAACATGTTGTTCAAGGTAATTTGTCCAGCAATTTATGTATTTACGATTTTAGTCTAACTCCAATAGCTGATGATTTATTTGCATAAATGTATTGCTCGATATTATGCTGTGCGAGTCGTATTTGCGCAAAAGTCAAACACTGTATATGTCTCGCCTCCGGTCCTAATTCTATTGCATATGGTCCAATGAACCACTAAAATAAAAATGGTACTTTTGTAAAGTCGTTCCCCCAAAAATTGCTAAGCTGCCTACCTAGACCGTTAGGCAAGAAAAACACAGCCGCTGAGCTTGGGGGAAGTGTCATCACTTCCTGGGGCACTCTGGGTACTAGCGGTGTCACAATAATGGCGCCGCATTTCTCACCGTGCTCAGCGGGGTATTTCCTAAGGAGGAATTTCCTCCTCCCCTGTGAATGCAAACCGTTGGAGATTGTCCATGCTCTTATCTTTTTAAATGCTGAAAGTCAAGTGAGGATTTGTGATGAAAAATTAATAAAAACAATTAATTAATTTGATTATTGATGCGAGAGCCCATAAGCAAAATTTCCTCCCGAGCTTCTGTTCCTCTCTCCCGCACAATGTGTCGTACGTAGGCCTCCTGATGTCATCTATCACGGTCGTCATCCTCATCGTCTACTTTTGTATCGATACTTTCTGGATCCAGAAGCAACCGTGGCTGGCGAACTGCACACCTGTGTACATCCAATACTTCGTCAAGTTTTTCATAATAGGTGTCACTGTACTGGTTGTTGCCGTGCCAGAAGGACTACCTCTTGCTGTCACCATCTCTCTCGCCTACTCTGTCAAGGTCTGACCCTTGGTAGAATAGCTGATGGTAGAGTGGAATGATAACTTTGAGAAATGATGTCATAGCCATAAAAAATGTCTTTGCATTTGCCTCATGCGGACCTGTAAAAGATGTTTAATTTAGACCTGTTTGACTGATGTGGCCCTAGAATGATATATTGTGCATTATTTTTATGAAGCGTCGCTGTTGGTTCCTGTGAACTAAAAACCTTCTCCTCAACCCTTACTCCAACACATCCTCGCAGAAAATGATGAAGGATAACAACTTGGTGCGACACCTGGATGCTTGTGAAACCATGGGGAACGCCACAGCTATCTGCTCGGACAAGACCGGAACACTAACTACCAACCGTATGACGGTGGTGCAGGTGTTCCTTGGGGACAACCATCACCGTGACATCTCCAAAGCCTGCTCAAGTCCTGTGGGTCTACTCGATATGCTCACGCAAGGAATCGCTATTAACAGTGCCTACACGACCAAGATCATGGTAAGACTTTGCTCGTCTTCCACCTGTTGCGCCAAACCTCGTTATCCTCGTTCATGTTGCTATTAGCAAATGCGTATTGGACTTGGATTTTATTCTGAATTCATCCCGCTGTTTGCATTATTCCTGACGCATGGCTTCATTTCTGATGTAGTGGCCCTGCACATTCGAGCAGGAATTTGAAATTTATTCAGGGAGTCGGCGAATTAATCTATCACACCGTGGCATCTCTCTAACGTACAACACACGATGATGAATCACCGAGCCCGTGAAACACCAGGATGACAGTTTATAGCTGGATTGAGATTGGAACCCAGATTGGAACCCAGCCCCCCCCCCTTCCCATGCCTCCTCCCCCCAATCCCTCTCCCTCCCACAGATCTCCCGATGACCCTGCTCTCAGATGTTGTACTTGTGTGCTTCCCTCTCTTTCTCCCCATCTTGTCTCCCGCTCCCTTTATCTTATGTTTAATGTGTCAGTTTGTTTTTTTGTGATTAATGTTATCTCTTACAGGAGCCTCGATCTTGTATACAAAAAAAAAAGAGCAGATCAGAGGTGAATGCCATATGTAAGTGTTTAGAATATAGACAGTTGAGCGTATTCAAGCAATTGCAAAATGTATTTTTGACTTGGACTGGTTACATTGATATGGTCCAAGAGTGAGAGATTGTGCTAGAAATTCTTTGTGATGGTCCTAGAATGAGAGATTGTGCGAGAAATTCTTAGTGATGGTCCGAGAGTGAGAGATTGTACTAGAAATTCTTAGTGATGGTCCTAGAGTGAGAGATTGTGCGAGAAATTCTTATTGATGGTCCAAGAGTGAGAGATTGTGCGAGAAATTCTTAGTGATGGTCCTAGGGTGAGAGATTGTGTGAGAAATTCTTAGTGATGGTCCTAGAGTGAGAGATTGTACAAGAAATTCTTAGTGATGGTCCTAGAGTGAGAGATTGTGCGAGAAATTCTTAGTGATGGTCCAAGAGTGAGAGATTGTGCGAGAAATTCTCAATGATTGTCCTAGAGTGAGAGATTGTGCTAGAAATTCTTAGCGATGGTCCTCGAGAGAGATTGTGCTAGAAATTCTTAGTGATGGTCCTAGAGTGAGAGATTGTGCTAGAAATTCTTAGCGATCGTCCTAGAGTGAGAGATTGTGATAGAAATTCTTAGTGATGGTCCTAGAGTGAGAGATTGTGCTAGAAATTCTTAGTGATGGTCCTAGAGTGAGAGATTGTGCTAGAAATTCTTCGCGATGGTCCTGGAGTGAGAGATTGTGCTAGAAATTCTTAGCGATGGTCCTAGAGTGAGAGATTGTGCTAGAAATTCTTAGCGATGGTCCTAGAGTGAGAGATTGTGCTACAAATTCTTAGTGATCGTCCTAGAGTGAGAGATTGTGCTAGAAATTCTTAGTGATGGTCCTAGAGTGAGAGATTGTGCTAGAAATTCTTAGCGATGGTCCTAGAGTGAGAGATTGTGCTAGAAATTCTTCGTGATGGTCCTAGAGTGAGAGATTGTGCTAGAAATTCTTAGCGATGGTCCTAGAGTGAGAGATTGTGCTAGAAATTCTTAGTGGTGGTCCTAGAGTGAGAGATTGTGCGAGAAATTCTTAGTGATGGTCCGAGAGTGAGAGATTGTACGAAAAATTCTTAGTGATGGTCCTAGAGTGAGAGATTGTGCGATAAATTATTAATGATGGTCCGAGAGTGAGAGATTGTGTGAGAAATTCTCAACGATTGTCCTAGATTGAGAGATTGTGCTCGAAATTCTTAGTGATGGTCCTAGAGTGAGAGATTGTGCTAGAAATTCTTAGCGATCGTCCTAGAGTGAGAGATTGTGCTAGAAATTCTTAGTGATGGTCCTAGAGTGAGAGATTGTGCTAGAAATTCCAAGTGATGTTCCTAGAGTGAGATATTGTGCTAGAAATTCTTAGCGATGGTCCAAGAGTGAGAGATTGTGCTAGAAATTCTTAGCGATGGTCCTAGAGTGAGAGATTGTGCTAGAAATTCTTAGCAATGGTCCGAGAGTGAGAGATTGTGGTAGAAATTCTTAGTGATGGTCCTAGAGTGAGAGATTGTGCTATAAATTCTTAGCGATGGTCCTAGAGTGAGAGCTTGTGCTAGAAATTCTTAGTGATGGTCCTAGAGTGAGAGATTGTGCTAGAAATTCTTAGCGATGGTCCGAGAGTGAGAGATTGTGCTAGAAATTATTCGCGATGGTCCTAGAGTGAGAGATTGTGCTATAAATTCTTTGTGATGGTCCTAGAGTGAGAGATTGTGCTAGAAATTCTTAGTGATGGTCCTAGAGTGAGAGATTGTGCTAGAAATTATTAGCGATGGTCCTAGAGTGAGAGATTGTGCTAGAAATTCTTAGTGATGGTCCTAGAGTGAGAGATTGTGCTATAAATTCTTAGCGATGGTCCTAGAGTGAGAGATTGTGATAGAAATTATTAGTGATGGTCCTAGAGTGAGAGATTGTGCTAGAAATTATTAGTGATGGTCCTAGAGTGAGAGATTGTGCTAGAAATTATTAGTGATGGTCCTAGAGTGAGAGATTGTGCTCGAAATTATTAGTGATATCCTAGTCCGAGTGATAGAAATTTTCCATTTTTGAAGTGGTTCTTCAGAAAAGAGACGGGGCGAAAAACGATACATAGCATATTTCAAAGAATTGTGGATGGATTATGACAAAACCTGGTGGATACGTTGGGTAGGTGACAAGAACCATGTATATCCGGCCTATTGGTGGAATACAAAACGTAAACTCTTTAGCTTGGCAGATGTATGTGCTCTACCACATGTCATTCTAGTTACCTCCACCACCTTCCTGTTTGGCCTCCACCACTTTGACCCCTGTCCGTCTGTTTGTCTGTCTGCGAACAGGATATCTCATAAAGTTGGTGACTGATTCGACGAAATTTGATGGGAAGGTTTGGTGTGTGACAAGGACGAAATGATTGGATTTTGGTGAAGATCAGGATGCTATGATTTTTAAGTGATTCTTCACCATTGAGAGATGGGGCCAAAAAATGATACATAGCAGGATATCTCAAAAAGTTGTCCTTAAGTTGTGACAAAATTAGGTGGCTGTGTTGGTGAGGTGACAAGAACAAGCCGATTCGATTTTGGTTCAGGTCGACATCCAGATGCGGCCTATCAGTGGGATACAAAACAAACTGTTCAGCCTGGTGGAGGTGTGTGCCCTACCGAGTGCTGTTCTAATTATTACCCTCGCCAGAGGAGAGGATATTGCATTTGAGTCCGTTTGTTTGTCTGTTTGGCCGCACAAAATAAATATGATTTTTCTCTGCAACCGTTGGTCCGATTGACAGGAAATTTTCACCATGGGTGCAACTCCAACTGTACAATTTTTTAATCATAATTATGACGTCATAGGTCACGTGGTTCGGCCGCCATCTTGGAAAAATCGAAAAATTTTGCACCTCCAGATCTCCAAAAGCGCTGAATAGAAAAAATTAAGACATGGCTCATTGTAAAGAACTCTCCATGGGGAATAAAATATGGTAATGATAATGTCATAGGTGCCTCCATTATGACGTCATAATTCGACAAGTACAAAACTTCATCCAATCAAGATGGAATTTATTGAGCGCCATGTCGGCATAAATTGGTGGAGAAAAAAACAATAATGATGACGTCATCGGTCATGTGGTTCAGCCGCCATCTTGGAAAAACCGAAAAACTTTGCAACTCTATATCTCCGAAAGGGCTGTATCGAAAAAATTGAAATATGGCTCATTGTAAAGAACTCTCCATGCAGCATAAAATATGTTAATGATGATGTCATAGGTGCCTCTATTATGACGTCATAATTCGACAAGTATAAAACTTCATCCGATCAAGTTTAAATTTATTGAGCATAATCTAGGAATAAATTAGTTTCGGGAAAAAAATGATGACGTCATCGGTCACGTGGTTCGGCCGCCATATTTGTTTTAACACAAAAGCCTTTTAAAAAACCACTGAAAATACATTCTGGCGAGGGTTTGCAATCTCTGATTGCTCTTTTTCCTGTTATTATTGTTATAGCACAACTATATGTGTTTATGCATTGTCACCATATAATTTCTAAATCAATGTCTGAACTTTCAAATATATAAGACTTTGTCAGTGTACCTTGGTCTTGATAGGAAGAAGGTGTGTGAACCTTCTTTGGATTCACATGTTAAATAGAGCCGAAGCTGCTTGAAGGAAAATGTGGACAATTCAAAAAGATCATTATTTAGCAAATGCCTCAAGATGTCATGCTTTTGTACAAAATATTATGACAGATTGGTGACCATATTTGTACATTGTCTAATATTAAGTCCATGGGTTATCAAAATGTTCTGCGACATCTGTTCTCTTTGCACTCAGGCACCCGAGCGGGAAGGAGGACTTCCACGGCAAGTTGGAAACAAGACAGAGTGTGCACTTTTAGGCCTTGTGCAAAATCTAGGCCGGGACTACCAGGCGGTCCGTGATGTCATGCCCGAGGAGCAGTTGTATAAAGTGTACACATTCAACTCGGTACGGAAATCCATGAGTACCATCATACGCAAGGCTGGGGGAGGTTTTCGCCTCTACAGTAAGGGAGCTTCAGAGATTCTTCTTAAAAAGTAAGCTGGCCTTTCATTGGATGTTTTATACTTACAATATGTGTTCATTCTTCCCATCTGCGCTCTTTATCACCTCACCCACCACTTTGGGGGTCATTCATATATGACTGGGAAGAAGGAGGGTGGAGAGCTAAATTTGGAACAATTCATTTAACAAAATGGGTGAAGGATATGAGAAATAAGGAATCAGGTAGTATCAGGTAGATCAGGTTGTAATAAGGGTTAAGATCAGGATCAGGTAGTAAGGGGGATTGGAAGGAAAAGGGATGTATAGTGTACAGTCAGGGTGGGGGTATAAGCATGCCAACGTTTTGGTGTGCACATGTAAAGATGGCCTCTCATACAGTAAGTAATACTTCACTTAAAGCTGCCCCATAGAATGTTGATTCGTTAATGAGCTCTTTGGCCAAGAGAAGATTTTTACTCAATAAATAAAAAGAAGAAGAAGACATGCAGAGCACGATACGAACAAAATTTACCCCTCCCCAAAATAAAAAGTTGCCATGCATATATCAAATCTTCATCTTAATCTAAGCTCGGGTCAATCGGAGTAAAAATGACGATTTTTCAGAAGAAAATTCATGATATTAGTAGTTTGACCTTGAGTTGGCCTTTGACCTTTTGACCTCAAAAATAGTTGGTTTTCCAATGTAGTGACTCAATTTGCAAATGCTGTTCAATTCTCAAGTCATTCGTATGAAAAATGGAAATTTTGGAAATTTGACCACAAGATGACCTTTGAACTTTGACCTCAAAATCAATAGGCTTCTTCCTTATGACAAACTCTATCATCTGGTGAAGTTTCGTGAAGATCAGTTTAACATTTTGACCTGTAGGCGATTGCCAGACAAACAGGCCGACAAACAGACAAACAGACAAACAGACAGACAGACATACATACATACAGACAAACAGACAGACATACATACAGACAAACAGATAGACAGACAAACAGCGGGAATAAGGCACAAGACCAACCAATATACTTGAAAAATCTTTGGTTTTTGCAAGTAAAAATTCAGAAAAGCTATAGCATGCAGCACTTGCTGAGTGAACACACCCACCACCATTGTTTGTAACGTATGCACATGCTCTGAGCCAACCAGCGCTGTTTACTCTGCCTTCATTTTGCATCACGACGAGCCTCCTCCCACGTCATCTCCCATCGCTGCCATGTATGAGGTGCAGGAGCAGAATTGACTCAGCCTGTCATCCTTCCCAGGTCGGCAAATTGGGTACCAGCTTGCTGGAATGAATGATCCCAGTGTCTGCCCCGATTTAGAATAGGTATACCGTACCCCTGCGTGTCCTAAGAGGTGACTAAAGGGTTGGCGCCAGGAAGGGCATCCGGCCATTAAAAAAAACCTTGCCTTAAAAAGGGATTTTTTTTTAAATGTAAAAATCTGCTTTCCTGAAACCTCTGCCATGTATCTTTCCAAAAGCAGATGGCAGAGAGCAGCTGAGTCGCTTCATCGAACCATCTCTGCTTTTTACCATCCTCAACCTCCCAGCTTAGAATGGGCATCATTGGGTTAACTTATCAGCCTGATATCAGTTTTACCATGTGTGTGTGTGTGTGTGTGTGTGTGTGTGTGTGTGTGTGTGTGTGTGTGTGTGTGTGTGTGTGTGTGTGTGTGTGTGTGTGTGTGTGTGTGTGTGTGTGTGTGTGTGTTTCCGTCTATCCAGGCCATAATTTTTTTCACTATTTCAGCTTTTCTCATAAATTTTTCAACAAACCTTAATTATGAAAATATGTAGAGAATAATTACAAATTGGCCCAAAAATGTGAAAGGGCATAGTCATTGGAACTATAGATAGCCCTTATCAGCCCGTGTGCAGCGCGTCAAGCACAAGACGCCCCATTTTTTAGCCGCGTCGCAAGATGCTGGTCATAGAGTGCCCTCTGCTGTTGTTGTTGTTCTTCTTCTTCTTGTTCTTCTTCTTCTTCTTCTTGTTCTTGCAGAGAAGACAAAACCTCAAAGCTCCACCCATTCTGGGAACCATAGCTCCACCCATTGTGGCAGAGGCTTCATATAAACAAATATCCACCATTTTATTAACTCGCATAGCTTTGAGGCCTGTTTTGTAGGCCCGTGGTGTCTTCCTCTCTCACACAGTTTTATTTCAAATCAAATTCGATATATCATTTCATTTTTCACAGTCGCTAACATAGTTTTAGACTCGGTTGAAAAAAAACGGGAAGAAAATCCGATGAAAGTTGCCCTTTATAGAACGAAATGAATTCTCAAAGGCCTGTAACTTCAAGTCCATTGACATTTATTTTTTTTAAATCGCGGCATGGTCAGTCATACACCGCCCGAAATAAGAGACGGGAAAATGCCGAGATATATATATTTTGTTTAAATCGCGGCATGGTCAGTCATACACCGCCCGAAATAACAGACGGGAAAATGCCGAGATATATTTAAAATTCGTCCATTTGATGACAATCGTCACGATGAAATATTTAATTTATACGTCGTCACAATAATGTGGAGAGGAGCATAGCTTCGTTCACGTGTCGCCACATACGGGAAATTGCCGAGATTTTTTTTTTTAAATCGCGGCATGGTCAGTCATACACCGCCTGAAATAACAGACGGGAAAATGCCGAGATATATTAAAAATTTGTCCATTTGATGACAATCGTCACGATGAAATATTTAATTTATACGTCGTCACAATAATGTGGAGAGAGGAGCATAGCTTCGTTCACGTGTCGCCACACACGGGAAATTGCGGAGATTTTTTTTTTTAAATCGCGGCATGGTCAGTCATACACCGCCTGAAATAACAGACGGGAAAATGCCGAGATATATTAAAAATTCGTCGCCACACACGGGAAATTGCCGAGATATATTTTCACTTTGCACAAAAATAACATCAAGTAATCGAATCAATAGGAATGTCCTGTGCCTATAACATCGACGTTATAGGCACAGCTGCATCTAGGCATTGTGTAACATCGACACGGCTTTTGTTTTAATTAAAACTTTTTGTACTTGTTTTTTAATTGCTTCCCTGTTTCTTTATTTATTTACCATTGAGCTTCAGTGTGTCCAGGCCATAACATTTATACCAATTGAGGTTTTGTAATGGAACCTTCAACAAACCTTTATTCTGAAATTATAGAGAACTCAAATGAATAAAATGTAATATTTTTATAACTTTTATAACTTTCATGTCACTTTTTAACTTTTCACTATCACTGTGTCTATTAATTTAACAATTGTTTTTTTTAAACGAAACTGTCAACTTTAGTTTGAGTACAAAGCAGATGCAGACAGGCTTTACATTTGGAGATGCTTTATAGTTTCCCCCCTTTAACTTTATCTGCTACAGCTAAACGTGATACAATGATGGGTCTGCTTAATGTTAATATGTGTCGGATAATGTCAGTTTCATTAGCCCGTCCCGTGCACAGGAGGAGACAGGGTTTTGCAATCACTTGTGTGTGTGTGTGTGTGTGTGTGTGTGTGTGTGTGTGTGTGTGTGTGTTTGCGTATATATATATATATATATATATATATATATATATATATATATATATATATACATACATATATATATATATATATATATATATATATATATATATATATATATATATATATATAATATATATATATATATATATATATATATACATACACACAGTATATACTTATTCAGGTATGCCTTAAGATTAGAGCCGCAAATGGCATTTTCTGACAGGTGTAACTATAGTCGAAGGTCATTAGGAAAGAGGACACAAATAATCATGGTGTGTAGAATTCAAACCTAGCCGCCACAGGAGCATGAGGCCAGCATTCAAACAATGAGACCCCCAAACTTCAAGCCAAGCCACCCTCACTTTCCCACTATCGTATGCGTTAGATTGTTCATCAAAGAACTTGAAGTATCAATACAAATACTCGTCAATTCCCCCCAACACCACTATCTATGACGATACTGAACTCCTGATGAAACTTGGCCTGCAGGTGTTGCAAGACCCTTGGAGCTGATGGTGAGCCTCGGGCTTTCCGCCCTCGTGACCGCGAGGAGGTCGTGCTTAAAGTTGTGGAGCCAATGGCTAGCGAAGGCCTACGCACCATCTGCATTGCTTACCGGGACTTTCCTGCTCAGCCCCAGCCAGATTGGGAGGACGAGGGTGGCATTGTGAATGAACTGACCTGCATCGCTGTTGTGGGAATCGAGGATCCAGTGAGACCGGAGGTAAGTTGATGGTTTGCTGAAATTTTTTCCATTCTAAAACCAATCAAAAATCTTCCTGTTTGCTGTGATGATTCATAAGGCTACCTTTACTTTGAATCAGAAGCGATAACAAGTCATGGCATTAGAAACGAGATGGTATTCATAGAATACTTACCCTGCGCAGTCAACTTGTTGCGAGCCAACTCTTCTGTTTTTTAACATTTTTTTTATTTGATCCAATATGACTACCAGACCACGTGAGCGATGACATCATAAATTTATATTCTCTAATATAATTGTTGCATAGATCACGCTAAATACATTTCAAACTGATCAGAGTAAGCATTGTCCCTGTCGAATTATGACGTCATAATTATGGCACCATTGACGTCATCGTTAACAACACCTATTCCCCATATGGAGTTCTTTACAATGAGCCATGTTTCAATTTTTTCCATGCAGCGGTTTTGGAGATATAGAGGGGCAACATTTTTCGGTTTTTCCAAGATGGCGCCTGTACCACATGACCTATGACGTCCAGATTATTATCATTCAAATATTCTAGAGGAGGAGGCACTCCTATGGTGAAAATTTCATGCCCATCAGACCAACAGTTGCTAAGAAAAAAAATTCACAATTATTGGATAAGTATTGTACTTGTCGAATTATGACGTCATAATTAAGGCACCGGTGACATCACCATCAACATATCTTATTCCCCATGGTGAGTACTTGACGATGAGCCACGTTTCATTTTTTTCCATTGAGCGGTTTGGGAGATATAGAGGTGTAAAGTTTTTCCAAGATGGCGTCCGTACCAAGTGACCTATGGCGTCATAATTATGAATAGAAAAATTATACAGGTGAAGGCGCTTCTATGGTAAAATTTCGTGTCAATTGGGACCAACGGTTGCCGAGAAAATGAATTTTTAAAATGCTTACACATACGGCACACGGCACACGTACGTAGCTGAATGCTTAACCCCACTTTTCGCTTAGCGAGCGCAGGGTAATTATATGTCAGGCCTGCTGTTCTGTGCTTGATGTGTGTTGTTTTTGTTGAAGGAAACATACATGCGCAGGGGTTGTTTAACGAAATGATTGATCGACACTGAGCCCGATGGAAGTTCTGCAGTTGTTCAGGAACATTACGCTTTTAGTGGCATAACTTTGAGAATGAACCAGGTGTCTTCCATGCTGTGTAGGTGTCCAGGAATATTACACTTGACTCCTGTGGAGTGACTCGAAAAATGAATTGTTGGTAGACAACATTTGACCTCACAGCCAGTGGCAGAATAGGATGAGAGGACCTGCATTCGACCATGGCAGCACCAAAAACAACTTGTGTTGCTTGAATAATGCCTGTCCGGAACAACATTTAATGAGGCTTGTGCTACAAATAGGTCTTCCAAATCATAAATGTCGTCTAACATTGCTTCCCGGGATCCTTTGCAAAGACCTTTTTTTGCGGAATTTGAACTTCATTAAGTTGGTCTCATGCGACGTACTTCAGTGGAATCATTGGCATCGGAAGTGTGGATCCAGGTAAAGCGTCCAAGTTTGTTAGCAGGATGTACCTCACCTGCTGAGCTGAGAAAGAAGGTGAAACTGCCATCCTGGGATTCTGTTAGTAAGTAATGATTATTATTTGCTATCTTGTTACACATTTCATCTCTCGACTCGATGGTGGCAGCACCTGGGGATTATTTATGAAATAATGGCTGCACAGAAGTTAATATCAAATACCCACAATGCTGTTTCACACCACAGTTGTATTTTTGTTTTCCCCGAGAGCTTTTCACAAAGGCAGATTATGTAGAAGAGTGCAGTTTCATGGTAATATGCATGAAAGCGGGTTGCTAGTATAGCCAAGACGTACGCAAACTCACCTCTGAGCTGTCCAGCCTTGATTCAAATCCAGACCCAGCTATAAACTTTCATCCTGGTGTTCACAGGCTTGATTCGCCAATGTGTGTGCCATCCCCGGCTTGGACGTTAAACCGGGCATCCCATCTGTCAGTATTTGTTTGATGGACATCAAAGATTCCCATGGTGTCCTTCGCGAAAAGTATTGCCGGCTTTATTTTTTATTTTTTTTGGTTTACAAGATCGAGGCTCGTGAAAGAGCTAACATCAATCACAAAAAAGACAAACGGACACACAAAACATACAATAAAAGGAGCGGGAGACACGATGGGGAGAGAGAGGGAAGCACACAAGTACAACAGCAGAGAACGGGGACAACAGAAGATCCGTGGGAGGGAGAGGGATTGGGGGGAGGAGGCATGGGAAGGCGGGGGGTCGGGGAGGGGGGGGAGGTATAAAACACATGGACACTGCTGGAACTTCCAGGAAAGAAATAAGTCGGATTTCAAAAAAAAAAGTGGATCTGGGGTGAATTAACGGGGGTAGAAAAGATCAAGGTTTTGGATGGGGGAAGATAAGAGATGGTGGTGAACAGCTGTTTTAAAGACCTGGAGGGAGGAGTGGGATTGAAGAGAGTGAGGGAGTTTGTTCCAAAGGTGGGGGAAAAGAGGAATGAAGGAGTGAAGGTGAATAGAGAGTCTTGATTTTGGCAGTTTAACCAGAAGAGGGTTGCAGGCAGATCTTGTGCGACCTGTAGGAATATTTGGGGGACAGAGCGCAGATAGAGCTGGGGGAGCTAGGCCACATAGGAGTCGGTAGAAGACGGAAAGACCACCAACCTGCCTGCGGTGAGTGAGTGAAAGGCCCTCGGAGTTAGCTTCATCGCAGGAGATTCCAATGATTCTGAAAACTTTGGTTTCAACAGCGTGAAGCCGAGCTAGGAGTGAGGCAAGAGCACCGGCCCAGAGGGGAGAACAGTATTCCATTGAGCTGCGGATGAAAGCCTTGTATGTGGTGAGGAGCTCAGGTGTGCCAAGGAAGGACTTCGCACGATGGAGGATGCCCAGTCGGCGACTGGCTTTGGAGGCCAGATTGGAAATGTGGTTTTCCCCGGAAAGATCATGGCAGATAGTGAGACCCAAAAGCTTGAGTGACAGAACTTCTTGGAGAGGATTATTCAGAAAGTGGATGGGAGGGTTGTCCAGTCGGTCTTTTCGGAGAGACATAGTAGGAGTGTGAGATTTGTCAGGATTGAAAGACATGTTCCACTTGTTTGACCAGTCTGTGATTTTGTCCAGATCTGCAGAGAGTGAGGAGGCTGCAGACTGCCGATCTGAGGGATGAGGAATGTAGCGGCAGAGAGTGGAGTCATCAGCAAAGAGATAGAGATAGGCTTCCTGAACAAATTGCAAATTCCTGCTCTAGCCTACAGGTAGCTCTGTGTCAGTGGTACAGCTGTGCCCCCAGAAAATGATGCTACAACCTGCCATGTGCTGCTTATGAAAGAAGAGGAAGTACCAAGCAGTACAGCAGTTCAGCACTCATAGATGCAGTGGGTGCAGTTATTTTCTCAGTAAAAAAACAGGTGAAGCCACTGCATGGACTCTCTCCTGGAGCACCTGAAGTCAAACTCCTCCAAACATCAAGGAAATCTGTTGCATCACTTCCCAAAACAAGCCAAGATGAATCCTTACTCCAGATTTATTTGCTGTACGTCTTCCTTTGGCAAAGCATCCTGCTCAAAACACACTCCAGAATCTTTTGCTACCAGTCATTGTCCCCCTAGTCTGGACCTTTTACAGCCAGACAGAGTCCCGCTGGTTTGGGCATTTAACAGCTCTAGCCTACACTAGGTGCGTAGAATCAGTGAAGCTGAAGCTAGTCAACATGAAGCTAGTCAGTGTTTCCCTGGTTTGGGCCTTTTACAGCCAAGCAGTGTCCCCCTAGTCTGGCCCTTATAGAGTCAGTCATTGTCCATGTAGTCTGGACCTTTTGGAATCAGTCAGTGTCCCCCTTGATCTGGGTCTTTTACAGCCAGTCAGCCAGGAAGTGTCCACCTGGTTTGGGTCTTTTACACCCAGACAGTGTCTGCCTAGTCTGGATGTTATAGAGTCAGTTTGTGGCCCCTTAGTCTGGACCTTTTACAGCCACAGTGTCCCCCTAGTCTGGACCTTTCCCAGACAGACGGTGTTCCTCTAGTCTGGACCTTTTCCAGCCAGACAGTGTTCCTGTAGTCTGGACCTTTTACACCCAGACAGTGTCCGCCTAGTCTGGATGTTATAGAGTCAGTTTGTGGCCCCTTAGTCTGGACCTTTTACAGCCAGACAGTGTCCCCCTAGTCTGGACCTTTTCCAGACAGACGGTGTTCCTGTAGTCTGGACCTTTTCCAGCCAGACAGTGTTCCTGTAGTCTGGACCTTTTCCAGCCAGACAGTGTTCCTCTAGTCTGGACCTTTTCCAGACAGACAGTGTTCCTGTAGTCTGGACCTTTTCCAGCCAGACAGTGTCCCACTAATTTGGACGTTATAGTGTCAGTCGATGTCCCCTTAGTCTGGACCTTTTAGAATAAGTCAGTGTCCCCCTGGTTTGGACCTGTTATATCGAGGCAGTGCCCTCTCCCTGCCCCCCCCCCCGCCCTCCCCTCAGTCTGAAACGTTTGCAGCCCAGGAGATGTTCCCCCAGTCTGGAGGGGTGCACGACATTCAAGCAACCAATTGCGCATTGACAAACTGAATTTGAATAACAATAAAGTGAAGAATTTTAAAAACAAAACAAATTCTGAATAATTAAACTTTAAAATGTGTGCAGGTATGCAATTGGATTAACACAAAATACAACATGAGGCTGACGAGCATTATAAAACAACATACATGCATATGGTGTGCAACATGTACAGAAAGTAATCTGAGCAAATCTCTGCTGTACATTCATCATAATTTGACATATGATGAAGAGATAAAAAGAAATTGCTTATGAAGATGAAGAGAATCAAAAAAGATTGAATTCTGCAAAACGGAAGCGGTCGCTACACGTCTTTCTCAGTCGCACGTTTATGTGTGAAGAGTATGCGCCGAATCTGTAACAAGGAAGCGGCCGCTACACCTGTTTCTCAGTCGCTTTGCACACGTTACCGTGTTACTTCGGAGCTGCACGTTTATATAGGAAGAGTTCGTCAGGAGTCGATCTACTCTCTCCTGGTACGTAGAATTTCAACAAAAGCCACATCACTGTTCATATCGGTAAATCTGCCTGCGGTGAGGTGAGTGAAAGGCCCTCGGAGTTGGCTTCATCGCAGGAGATTACAATGATTCTGAAAACTTTGGTTGGCTGACGCCCCCCATTACCAGTCCCTTGGTACTCATTTTGCCAACCTCAGAAGGATGACAGGCTGAGTCAACTCAACCAGTGTTAATATGACAGAATGACAGGGGCTTGAACTCAGGACATGAAGATCTCAAGTCAGCCACCTTAACAGGTAAACCAACACCAAGGTTACCGTCTTTGTGAAACATCAGGATGTAAGCGAGAGACAAGATGGGGAGAGAGAGGGAAGCACACAAGTACAACAGCAGAGAACAGGGACATCGGGAGATCTGTGGGAGGGAGAGGGCTTGGGGGGAGGAGGCATGGGAAGGGGGGTGGGGGTGATTGGGGGGAATTGTTATTTCTGATACTAACTTGTGCAAATCATATATCCATGTTTGAGTGCTTTTCAGCATATAGTTCCAGGGAGCTTTATGCGAGGGCGCATCGTCCGTTCGTCAGTCTGTAAACACTTGAAACTTCTCCGAAACTGCTGATGGGATTGTGACCAAACTTGGCACAAATGATAATTGGTAAGTTGGAACTCAAGTTTGGTCACGGCTCTACGGGAAGGAGGGGGGAAGGGGGGGGATGCCCCCCCCCACCCCAAAATAGGTATTTACTTTCTTTTCGGAAACTACACATACAATTCCGAAGTGACTTTAAAAAAAACGTTCCATTCATTTCCTGTTTACGTTTGTTCTTTCCGTTTGTTCACAGCATTAGAAAAATCGGTGTCTAAGGGGGTCTCCGGTTGGGGGGGGGGGGGGATATTTAGTTTCCCTCCAAAATAGGTATTTTTTTATTGTTTTCTTCCGTTAGTATGATTGTCCATGCTGCCCTGTTTTTTTGGCAACCATTGAAATTGGTTTAAAATACCGTGATACTGTTTAAAATACCTTTAGCCGACGTAGTATACTGCTTTATTCTACCAGGTGAGTGCCCAGGGGTATTGTCCTTATTTTTGTACACAGAGTCAATGCTCGTGGAGGAGCTAGAATGCAGAACGGATCAGGAAGTAACAGAAAATAACAGTGGGAAAGAGGTGGGGTTGCCGGAAGAAACACACCAACAGCAGAGGTGAGGGACAAAATAGAGGGAGAGTTGGAGAAATAATGGATGTGGGTACGAATGATGGCAACAGGAAGGCACAGGTGTACAAGATGGATTCACCTGTAAACTCTCAATCACAGTAGTGGAAGGAAAAACTGCAAACACGGAAAGTGCTGCACTTGTGGGAGGGTTAACGGGGGTAGAACGTACAGATCATGGTTGTGGACGACATGTCCCCACTCTCAATTACTGTCTCTTTCCTCTGGATATAAGCAGATCCAAATAACCCTTAAAATGTACTCGATGAAGAGGACCGTAAAAAAAAAAAAAAATTTTTTAACTCAAATAAGGGTTGCTGAATTTTAAACAAATTGTATACAATGTCGAGGCTCATAGAAGAGCTAGAACACATAACAGAAAAGGGAGAAACACACCAACAACAGGTTAGAGGGATACAGCAGTGGGACATTCATGGGTGAGCAGAAGAGGAAGAATGTGTGAGGGGATGAAAGAGAAATGGAACGAGAGAGGGAGGCGGATTCCAGAAGGGTAAAAAATCTAAAAATGCAATATCCTGGAGAGGAAGGGGTGTGCTTGGGGAGGGTTAACGAGGGTAAAAAATATCATGAGTATGAATGGGGAATGACCTAAGGTGGAGCTGAACAGCCATCTTGAAGCCCTGGAGGGAAGAATGAGATGGAAAATCGACCAAGGAAGTTGGTTCCACAGGTGAGAGGGGTGGGGGGGAGTGCAACAAATGATGGAGGTGAGCCGTCTCCATACAAAATGTGACATGTGGAACCTTAAAGCACAACGCATTTTTGAATCAATGTGTATAATTTGAGTGCAAGGAACGCACTAATGGTGGTTGCAAAAAGCTAACGAAGGGCTGTGTGTTTTGCAGGTGCCAGATGCAATCAAAAAGTGTCAACGAGCAGGCATCACCGTGCGCATGGTAACTGGAGATAACATCAACACAGCGAGGGCAATAGCCGCAAAGTGTGGGATCCTGCTGCCTGGGGACGATTTCCTCTGCATCGAAGGAAAAGATTTCAATCGGCTGATCCGCAACGAGCGCGGAGAGGTATGGTTCGAGCTTAGGCCTTCGATTCCGGTCCACATCAAATACCTCCTCTTCAGACAAACCTCATATTTATAGTCAGGTTCACTATGTTTTTTCGTTCAAAATTTTGGTAGATTAGCAAAACTATACATTTTTGGAATATTCAGAGCACGAGGAATCCAAAAATTAATGTTTACATTTGCGTAGACACCTTTGCGAAAATGACACTCAGGACAGTGATGAAGATCTGTAAAAGCATATTCCTGAACGGTATAGACCTCGTAGATCCTGCGTATAGGACTTATAGGTCAATCTGATACTACCTATAACTTCCTATAACAACCTATAACTTCAAAGGACTTGCAATATCATGTATTATGTAATACAGTTATATCACAAATATAAAGACAATGGTTTTCAATTACCTTTGTTTGTTGCTTTTCTATAATCCTGAGCACTATTTTGAGGCCTTTATTGGATTCCTTGACCCAGAAAACATAGGATTAGCATATTTAATTAAGTCTCTAGGTTGACTGGAAGCCGAGATAGGGCAAAATATGTATTTTATGGCGGCCATTTTCAAAATCCAAAATGGCGGCCATGCAGGTGTCTGTGCAAATGTAAACATTAATTTTTGGATTCCTCATGCTCTGAATATTCCAAAAATGTATAGTTTTGCTAATCTACCAAAATTTTGAACGAAATTATATTTGTTAACATAGTGAACCTGACTATTAAGGCTTTCAAAGAATCTCATCTCGCTCCACTACTACAAAACATTTCATTGCTTCACATGGCAGGTGGAGCAGGAACGAATCGACAAGGTCTGGCCCACGTTGCGTGTTCTTGCACGTTCCTCGCCAACGGACAAGCACACACTCGTTAAAGGTAACTGTCCAAGGCCATTGTGTCAATTCTCTTCACTTGTGGAAGTTGGGCCACTGACTGCAAGCTTTTGCCAGAATAAGGCCTTGGAAGTATGCAAAAGGCATTGATGGTCCAAACGTACCGATTAACCACCATCAGTTTTCACCACCGATGACATCATCATCCACTTCAAGTCTTTTGAGGGACGTTTCACATGAATACGCAGTCAGAGGATAATGTGTCAGATAACTTATTGACACAGCAATGGATGAAACACTTTGGAAGTTACAATTTTGGGCTTTGCTCTGTAACCAGCAGAGGGTTAACCACTTTGAGGGCGTGTTGTTTCATCCCCTCTCACACTGTAGGCATCATTGACAGCACCTGTGTGGTTCAGCGGCAGGTCGTGGCTGTGACTGGAGATGGCACAAACGATGGCCCCGCACTGAAGAAGGCCGATGTTGGATTTGCCATGGTGAGAGGACAATGTTTCTATGAAATGTATTGTTACGGATCGCGGATTAGATGTTATTTACCGAGCGGTGGTATTGCCGCGACCTAACAGTTCCCCCGATTCTTCCCCAACTCACCCGATTCCACCCGAACGTTGGCCAAATCGCGCTACGCAAAATCAATGATTGGAAAGGACACAACGACTGGGATAAATGAAACGACGCAAGGGGTACAGTTCTCAAGACCTCCGGAGGAGGGTATAATTAGTGGTGGAGAAAAGGGGTAGATTACAAGGTAGAGTGAGGTAAAAGACACAGAAGAGATGGGCACTTAAATCTTATCTTATCTTATCCCAGACAGACCACAGACAAACGGAACAAGGCTGACTTACACAGGGATTGATGGCAGGAAGGGACAGGTAGTTCGATAGCACAAGGTGCACCTTGGCTCGGGGACAGGATCAAGCACGGTCCAAGAGATGCAGGGAGGCCTCACAGTGCTCGGAAGGGACGTCTCTTTTGCTTCAAGCTCAGCGCGCATCTGACGTCACCACTCCCTCGGCTGCGCATGCTCAACGGGGAGTGACACACCCTCGGCTGGTTGGCTCCGCCCCAGATGGGACCGGTCCGCCGCTTCCATTGGGTGCGGGGGTTACCGGGCTCCGACCTTGACGAGGAGCTGACAGGGAGCCCCTATTTGGTAACCCCGTCGAGCACATGTTTGATGGCGGCTCGTGGGGAAGGCCTCGTGCCCTCCCAACACCCCCTACCAACCAAGCCGGAGTGAGGACGCGCACTCCCTGTGCACGCCGCCGCCGTTGCTGTTGTTGTTGTTGTTGTTTCTGAACCGTGAGGAAGAGCTGCGGGGAGGTATTGGGAGGTCCTAAACTTCCTAACGGTGCCATACAATCACATTCTGGTGCAACAAAGGGTCAGAATTAATGGAAACGAATCCTTAACTGACATAGACTAAGAATAACTAGCAAGATGTCCTATAGTTGTCTACGTGAGATGCGGTGGACCTGGATGCGACATTTAATGGGGGGAAATAGGGGGAGGTCGGGTCTACAGAGTGTTGTTTACAGAAAATGGGACTAGGGAATGGGGGATTGGGGATAGTTGGGAAGTATTGAGGAAATAGGGGAATATTTACAAGCGGATATGGATGGATGCAAATCCCATATCCGCAACATTGCACCCTTCTCTACCTCGGGGCGGCCCGACCCGATAAATTTTTACCTACTTTAGTGTGGCACTCAGATGTAGTTCCCTCTACTATTAACTCAACCCTGAGTGCGACAGTTTTACAGATGTTCACAAATGAGTAAATATGTCCCCCTGCGACGTTGCACCCTTCTCCTAACAGAAACACACCCACAGGATAACCGAATCGCGGAAAGCATCCTCAAACTAAACATACAGCCGGTAGGGAGCATCATTTATACAAGACTGATATTTACACTACGATCCAGGACCTGTTCTTTGAGGAACACATGCAGATGTTATGCATAGAGAGAGAGCACGCATGCCAGCATCGATACACCAACCCATGAGTGCCCTGTGGCCCTACGGCCTTTAATAATGTGCAGAGCACCCCGTCCAAGCACCAAAAGCACCACCCCATTATGTACAGTCAGCACCATCCGGTGCACCAATAAAGTGTTCAATAAAAAAGGCACAATCAAGTGTCCATGGTCACCGGTGGTGTCGCAGCCGGCCGATGATCTGCCGCTGGTCTTGCCTTCATGGAGTGCCCTTGGCCTTCTGGCTTCTTTAGAAATAAAGAAAGGCGCCAACCGCGTCCATTTCTAAATTGTGGCCGTCAGGGGGGCCAACTAAAAGTGGTTCACCTGTATGGCATAGGTGCCACGTTGACCCAGCGGTCCATCCACGGGTGGTGCTTGACCGCAAAAGAACTGCGGTCCATTGTGGGCGGCCACAAAAATTGCGGTCCATATGGTGTATCGATCCAGGCAGCAAGCAGCGGAAGTACAGGCCCACAACTGCGGAGCCAGCACCTCTCTCTCCTCTCTCTCTCTGCCCCAAAGCCAGATCCTCGGAGGTGGGAGACAAGAGAAGACAAGTGAGTAAGGTGGTAAGGGTGCAAAAGTGCATGCAATACTAGGTAATGCACACTGGGGGCACATGGGAACCAGGTGAGACAGGTACGTTCCTACCGTACGCCCCCCCCCCCCCACCAGGTAACCTACATTGCCCCTCCCTTACCCCTTACTGTATCCACAAAACACAACACTACCCATAAACATCTACTTTACACATCAACAAACGTCCCTACTGTCTTCCCCGTTCCTCCCATAAACCAAATTCGTCTTCTCTCCCTCCTAACCAATCAAATTTGCCATTTCCAACTCATCAAAATTTGCCATCTCCAACTCAACATCAAAATTTGCCATCACCAATTCATCATCAGTCCCTCCTAAGGAGGGAGAGATGGAATCACCCCAATGTCTCATCCACGTCGTGATGCGTCTCACAAATTCACACAGCAATTCTCCTTTCCTGCAACACAGAACAAAGGAACACAGGTGTGGAGTCATCATCACCACCTCAGGTAAGTGGCTGCGTATGGTGCGACAGGTTCATCAATCCTAACTATTTCCTAAATGACTTTAACAACTTTACATTACCCGGGGTCTTTCCCTGCCAATCCATTGGCTAACTTACACTATGGGTTCTAAAAGCCAATTCCCATTGACCAAACTGTGGTGCTTCTCAAGTTGGGGTCTCACTCCCCCGATTCATCACTCGGTGCCCCCGCACAATTTCGGTGGCTGGGTCGTGTGACGCTCCCAGCTGGTCCGCCCACCTGCACACCTCCACCACTGTTGTTGCCTACCGAGCTCACCTGCTCCTCACCCTAACCTAACTAACTGGGGAAGGCCCTCTCGCACTCTCACCCCCTCAGTGCCCTCTCTGGCACGGGCTGCCCGATCCACACCCGGGATCCTCAGGCACCCACTGACACTAACGGCTCCCAGAGCCCACCTGCGGCCTCACCTGGCCGACATCTAACAGTGGCGGAGTGCCCAACCATTCACACTCATACTAACAGGCCACACGACCAGCCAATTTCACCACACCAATGCACCCATCCACAATACCATTCTGCAACTGCACCACAAATGCCAATATCCAACCACAATTTACCTATACCCTCTACCTAACACTTACACTACCCGCCCCGGGTACTCATGAAAGGGGTCCACTCTTCCCCCATCCACACCTTCGCACCATGCACACCACTCCGTACCACTTACTCCAACTCTCTCCACACCACTCATTCCAATACTCCATGTATTCCACACACCTGTACTTGCACACCTGTGCTCTCATACTTGGTGCCGCCTGCACCCCTTCTCTCCCCCAAGCGCATTCGCGCTGATCCACAACACTCACTACTCATACACTGCTCTACACACCTGTCCAGTTCTCACACAGCATCATCTCATCTAACTACTCCCCTCTGAAACTTGCGCTTCCCAGTCGTCCCTTTAAACTATTGCGCTCCCTCGTCATTATCATCCACTCTAATCTACCTGCGTCCCCTCTACAGGTATCCTTGTCACTAACTAACCTTAACGTTACCTAATGTCATCTTCGCTAGATCCCTACACACAATATCCTAACCCACCCGGGCTAGTTTTCACTGCCATACACCCCATAATCTATAGCGCATCTGCCCCCCTCATGGGAAGGGTGGCAGGGATGCCACCCTTACCCACCGTCATACGGCGTGAGTGGGACCTTGTGGGACCACCTCGTATGTGAGTCGTTGCCCGCCTGCCGGACCCTGTGCGTCGCCCCTTGCGGGGTCAGCGCGGGGCCGAACCGGCCGGGCCCCTACAGTACATTACCCCCAAGGGGCTCCCGTGCCTCCCCTGTCCCTCTAAAAACTACCCCTGTTGGTGTCGATGCATGGGTCACACTTCCGCAACCCGCTACCCATTCCATACCACCACAACCTTGCTCACTCACACCTCGCACCTCTCCCATCACCGGACCCTCTCGCTCGCACCCTCGTTCCATACCCTCCGGACCAGCCATACACCTCACTCTTGGCCTCTCACGAACATCCGGGTCCATCTCGACCCCCAAGCTTATTAAATCACCTGGCGCATCATACGCACGACCATATTGGTCACCACTTACACCGGGTCCTCTTTCTCTTCGCTTCTCCTCCATCACCTGCGAATCCCTCATCCGGTTAATGAGCACATCATCACGATCCGAACACAGACTTTGGACCAATTCTTTTACTTCCTCCTTTATCTCTTTCTTATCCTCTCTCCGTCGCTTCTTAATTTCGCTCACCCCTTCTTCCACTTCTTCTAATTTCTGCTTCACCTCCTTCATCTCCTCGTGCGCCCCCTTAAGTTCTTCCTCTAACTCCACCTTATTTTTTTCTATGTGCTCCCGCACCTCCCGCTCTTTAACCTCCATCACCTCTACCACCTTGTTCATTTTCCTCGTCAGGTCCTCATGTACCATCTGACACTCTTTTTTAATTACCCCTACGTCCTTTTTCATCTCCTTCTGTGTCGATTTTAAACCCTCTATTACCGCTGTGTTCTTCTTTACCTGGTCCCCCAACTCCTTTTGTCCCACTGTCAGTTGTTCAACTCCCAGCGTCAACTCCTCTATACCACCTTGCAATTTTACAGTCCCCTTTCTCACCTCCTTCTCCATGCGCTCCTCACAGTGCCTCACCTCCTCGCGCACTCCTCCGACCTCCTCACTCACACCTCTTCTGATCTCCTCTCCCATCACTTGCATCTCCTGCCCAGATGCCACCCTCATCTGCTCCATTTCCTCCCTGTGAGCATCCAATTTAGTTTCTACCCCCATTCTGACCCCCTCTATCTGCTGCCCCATTTTTTTAACTTCCCTTTCCGCTTGGTCCCTCATGTCCCTCAATTTGCCTTCCATACTGTTTTCTAACCCCTCTAACCCCTTTTTCATCCCTTCCATTTGATTCTCTTGAGCGGCCATTCTGTTTTCTACCCCCGTTAACCCCTCCTGTATTTCCCCTAATCTATTGTCTAATCCCTCAAATTTGTTGTCTAGTCCCTCAAATTTGTTTCCTAATCCCTCTATTCTACTCCCTAACCCTCCGATCTGGGCCCCCATGTCCTCCCTCAATTTCTCGCTATTTGACCCCATCCTTTGTTCTAACCGTTGGCTATTGGCCCCCATGTCCTCCCTCAATTTCTCGCTATTGGACCCCATTACCCCCATTTGCTCACTCTGAGCCTCTATACTGTTTTTCAAACCTCCAATTTGGTCTCCCATTTGTCCCATAAGGGCCCTCATTTGCAGAAAAAAAAGGTTCGAATCCACCAGCGGCGCTGCTACGGTCGCGGTCGCGGTCGCCGTAGCCATGTGCGTGGCGCCATTTTGCGCGCCCGAAACCTCGTGCGCGAGGACGCCATTTTGCGAACCTGCCGCCCTCACTGCTTCGCTCTCCTCTTGTCCCTCAATTTGGTCCTGGATCGACCCTGCCTCACTCTCCTCTACCGGAACCCAGCCGTCTTGATCTGCCATAGCGCGACTTTCAAAATTCGGGTTTTCCTTTAAAAACAAAACAATTTCCAACTGCTTGTAATTTTGAGCGCGTTAAGCGCGCTTCGGGCCTCGTATCTCACTCCTCGACACCAATTGTTACGGATCGCGGATTAGATGTTATTTACCGAGCGGTGGTATTGCCGCGACCTAACAGTTCCCCCGATTCTTCCCCAACTCACCCGATTCCACCCGAACGTTGGCCAAATCGCGCTACGCTAAATCAATGATTGGAAAGGACACAACGACTGGGATAAATGAAACGACGCAAGGGGTACAGTTCTCAAGACCTCCGGAGGAGGGTATAATTAGTGGTGGAGAAAAGGGGTAGATTACAAGGTAGAGTGAGGTAAAAGACACAGAAGAGATGGGCACTTAAATCTTATCTTATCTTATCCCAGACAGACCACAGACAAACGGAACAAGGCTGACTTACACAGGGATTGATGGCAGGAAGGGACAGGTAGTTCGATAGCACAAGGTGCACCTTGGCTCGGGGACAGGATCAAACACGGTCCAAGAGATGCAGGGAGGCCTCACAGCGCTCGGAAGGAACGTCTCTCTTGCTTCAAGCTCAGCGCGCATCTGACGTCACCACTCCCTCGGCTGCGCATGCTCAACGGGGAGTGACACGTCCTCGGCTGGTTGGCTCCGCCCCAGATGGGACCGGTCCGCCGCTTCCATTGGGTGCGGGGGTTACCGGGCTCCGCCCTTGACGAGGAGCTGACAGGGAGCCCCTATTTGGTAACCCCGTCGAGCACATGTTTGATGGCGGCTCGTGGGGAAGGCCTCGTGCCCTCCCAACACCCCCTACCAACCAAGCCGGAGTGAGGAGGCGCACTCCCTGTGCACCCCGCCGCCGTTGCTGTTGTTGTTGTTGTTGTTTCTGAACCGTGAGGAAGAGCTGCGGGGAGGTATTGGGAGGTCCTAAACTTCCTAACGGTGCCATACAATCACATTCTGGTGCAACAAAGGGTCAGAATTAATGGAAACGAGTCCTTAACTGACATAGACTAAGAATAACTAGCAAGATGTCCTATAGTTGTCTACGTGAGATGCGGTGGACCTGGATGCGACATTTAATGGGGGGAAATAGGGGGAGGTCGGGTCTACAGAGTGTTGTTTACAGAAAATGGGACTAGGGAATGGGGGATTGGGGATAGTTTGGAAGTATTGAGGAAATAGGGGAATATTTACAAGCGGATATGGATGGATGCAAATCCCATATCCGCAACAGTATTCTTCCTTGTCCTCGATCTCAATGAAAAAAGGCGTGCACAATATAAACTGTTATTTCACCTCCTTCTACTAATATACTCTCAATGGCTGTTTTGTTATCTCTGGATAGTCTTTCATGGGTTGGATGTCTAGTCTTCATTACTCCCGCCAGGGAGTAATGCATTCACTCGTGTCCGTCCGTGTGTGTGTGTGTGTGTGTGTGTGTGTGTGTGTATGTGTGTGTGTGTGTGTGTGTGCGCGTGTGTTTGTGAACAACATATCTGGAAACGTTCTGAACGGATTTGGATGATAGTTGGTGGGATGATTGCCCTTGGGATAAGGAAGAATTGATTAGTTTTTGGTGAAGCTCAGGATATTATTCCGGATCCAGGAATTTTTTGAAGGATTGTTTACCTTTCGAAGATAGGGCTCATTTTTTTTAACATTATCTTCTATATATTCTATATTTAACATTGTGATATGAAAATAGTTTTCATATTTGTTGTAAATGTAGTTTAAACTCGTGGTTATGCGTTAGAGCGGTGTATTTTTTAGCAGCGTCATCTTCAATGTTCTTTTTTTATATATTTAAATAAAGACATATTCTGTCATTTTAAAACCACTAAAGTAAGTATAAGGTTTCCTCGTTTCATAAAATGTATCGTTTGATACGTATAATGCTTTAAAACTGTTTTTTTTGTTTTTTCTCCCCTCGGAAGAGATATCAACATTTACCTCAGCGAATGTCAATCGCGGTGTCAGTATTTGATAATAATAATAATAATAATAATAATAATGCATTTATTTTATATAGCGCTTTTCAGGGAGCCCAAAGACGCTTTGACAGATTGCAAAACATAATGCATAGCAAAACATAAAAACAATTGCAAAAAACAAGAATCAATAGGGAAATACTCAAAGTAAAAAGGATGGAGAAGGAGAAGAGATAGTCAGGGGTTAAATGCTGTGGGTTAAATGTTGAATGCAGTGTTGAACAGGTGGGTCTTGAGTGATGTTTTGAATGTGGTGAGTGAGGAGGAGTCTCTGATGGTGTGAGGTAGTGAGTTCCAGAGGGTGGGAGCAGCGATGGAGAAGGCCCTGTCCCCCCAGGATCTGAATTTGGTCCAGATTGGGGGGGGGGGGGGTCAGGAGGTTGGTACCAGCAGAGCGGAGGTTGCAGTTGGGAGTGTGTCTGGAGAGGAGGTCAGCCAGGTAGGATGGGGCCAGGTTATGGAGGGCTTTGTAGGTCAAGAGGAGGATTTTGTACTGGATTCTCTGGGAGATGGGGAGCCACTGAAGCTTGTAAAGGACGGCGGTGATGTGGTCACCGGTCCGGGAATGGGTGAGTAGACGGGCAGCGGAGTTCTGAATGTATTGGAGTTTATTGGTGATTGTTGAGGGTGAACCATAGAGGAGGCTGTTGCAGTAGTCCAGACGGGAGGTGATGAAGGCGTGGATGAGGGTTTCTGCAGCCATGGAGGAGAGGGATGGACGGAGACGGGCGATGTTTTTCAGGTGAAAGAAGGCTGTCTTTGTGATCTGTTTAGTGTATTTGTCGAAGGAGAGGGTTTGGTCAAAGATGATGCCAAGATTCCGGATGTGAGGGGAGGTGGATACTGGGATACCGTCGATGTTGAGGGCAAAGTTATTGGTGGATTTTATGAGCGTTTTTGGGCCAATGATGATTATTTCAGATTTATCATAGTTAAGTTTGAGGAAGTTAATTTGAAGCCAGGATTTTATTTCAGTGATGCAGTTTGTCAGGATAGAGTGGGTGGCGGTGGAGATGGACTTGGTGGAAATGAAAAGCTGGATGTCATCGGCGAAGCAGTGGAATTGGAGACCATGACGGCGGATTAAGTGACCGAGAGGGGACAGGTAAAGGATGAAGAGGAGTGGGGCCAAGAACTGAACCTTGGGGGACACCTTGGGGGAGGGGAGCAGTGGGGGATTTGCAGTTATTGATGGAGATGAACTGGCGTCTGTCAGAGAGGTATGATTTAATCCAAGAGAGGGCAGTGCCAGTAACGTTAAAGGTGGTTTCAAGTCGAGTGAGGAGGATGGTGTGATCAATGGTGTCAAAGGCGGCGCTGAGGTCGAGGAGGATGAGAATGTTGAGGTTGCCAGCGTCAGAGGAGAGGAGAAGGTCGTTGGTGATTTTGAGGAGAGCAGTTTCAGTACTGTGGTTGGAGCGGAATCCAGATTGGAATGTTTCATGCAGGTTATTGGCAGAGAGGTGATGTTTGAGTTGAGCGGCTACAGCGCATTCCAAAACTTTCGACAGAAAGGGTAGGTTGGAGATGGGTCTGAAGTTGTTTAGGGTGTCAGGGTTTAGTCCAGGTTTTTTCAGAATGGGGGTAACAGCAGCAATTTTGAGGGATGGTGGGACGATGCCTGTAGACAGGGAGGAGTTTATTGTTGCAATGATAAGTGGAGAGAGAGCAGGAAGGGAGGACTTGACAAAGCTGGAGGGGATGGGGTCAAGAGTGCAGGTGGCAGTTTTCATTCCCATGAGTAGTTCAGAGAGGTCAGTAGGGGAGATTGGGGAGAATTGAGACAGGGGATGGCAGGATAAGGGGGGGCAGGTGGTTTGAGGGGGAGCGGGTGCGGCGGTGGTCAAGCTGTTTGTAGATGTTTTCAACTTTGCGTTGGAAGAATGAAAGGAAGGAGATGCAGTTGTCTACTGTGAAGGACTGGGTGGTGGTGTTCAGGGGGTTGAGGAGTTTGTTTATTGTAGAGAAGAGTGCTTTTGGGTTTCCGGAGCCAGAGTGGATAATTTGAGAGTAGTAGGCAGAGCAGGCGCGGGAGAGGGCATCTTTGTAGTGTTGTAGGTGGTCCTTGTAGGCTTGGGAGTGAATTGTGAGACCTGTTTTATTGCGGAGTCTTTCAAGTTGGCGAGCACGAGTTTTCATCAGGCGGAGTTCAGGGGTAAACCAGGGAGCAGAATGGGTGAAAGAAACTGTTTTGGTTTTTATAGGCGCAAGTTGGTCAAGGCAGGAGGAGAGAGTGTGGTTGTAGTAGTCAGTGAGATCAGAAGGGGTGTGGAGGTCAACGAAGGGAGAAGCGGACATTTTTTCAGAGAGGGTTGATGAGAATGAGGTAGGTGAAAGAGCGTTTAGCTTACGGAAGTTGATAGTGCGATAATGCCTTGGTGTTGGGGCGGGGATGTTGATGGTCATAGTGATGGCTAAGTGGTCAGAGAGGGTGAGGTCGGAGCCAGAGAGATGGTGCAAGATTAATCCAGTAGAGCAGACAAGGTCCAAAATGTGACCACGGTTATGGGTAGGAAAGTTGACATGTTGAGTGAGGTTAAAGCAGGTGAGTAAATCAGTGAAGTCAGTGGTTATCGTGGAGTCAGTGGAGTCCATGTGGATATTGAAATCACCAAGGAGGAGGATTGAGGGGGAGAGGGAACATAGCTGGGTCAGAAAGTAGGAGAAATCAGACAGGAATGATGGGTGTGGTTTGGGAGGGCGGTAGACAACAGCCATGACTGACTGTGTGTGACCAGAGAGTTTAAAAGCCAGGTGTTCAAATGATGGAGCAGACGCGATGGAGATGAGGCTGGTCCTGATGTCGTGTCGGTGAATAACGGCAATTCCACCACCTCGGCCCTCCGAGCGTGGTTTATTGATGTAGGAATATCCATTGGGTGTGGTGAGGTTGAGTGGGAAGTAGTCCAGAGGTTGTTGCCAGGTTTCAGTGAGACAGAGAAAGTCCAGTTTATTTTCCAGGATGTTGTCGTTGAGGATGAGGGACTTGTTGTTGAGGGACCGGGTATTGAACAGGGTGAGCTTGATGTTGTTTTGTACGGCGGGGATGAACTCAGGTGATTTGGCCAGGGTTCGCAGACAGGAGGTGCGATTGTGTGCGTTGCTGTGACCAGGTGCGCTGGGACGATGAGTGGGAGTGTGCTGAGCCGACCAGAGGACGGGGATGGAGTGATGAACTTATAAAGACTTAGGTGACTTATAAGTGTGACCAGCATGTGCACGGGATTCTTCCCAGAAGAATGAGTGGTCGCATTAGCTTGTACGACTTAAAATGAGCGAGTTTTGTTTTGACGTTTGGGCCAGTTTTACATGTTGTATCCCTAAGGAATGAAACGAACGTTTTTCTGGCTTACAATTTAATTTGAAGTCACACATGCCTCAAAATACACTCACTTATATATATAATAGAACGCGGAATCCGAAAATGTAAGTGAAATTGCCTTGTTTTTTTTAACATTATCTTCTATATATTCTAAATATATATCTGTGCAGTGTCTGTCTTGTGTTGTCTTGTCTTGTGTTGTCTTGTCTTGTGTTGTCTTGTCTTGTGTTGTCACTGAACTACTCCCTCAAACTTTTGTGAAATCGTACTATTCCAACTTGACCCACGGCGGGAGTATGCACTCTACTGAGTGGCGTTCAAGTTTCTCTTTGCATTGGGTCTGAGCAGAAAGAATGTCCACATTATGTAGAATCGTAAGAATGGTACGATGATGTAGGCATAATGTCCTGGTTACCTCCGTCACCAAAGGTGGACGGAGGTTAAGTTTTCACCCGTTTGTCTGTCTGTTTGTCTGTGAGCTGGATATCTCAAAAACTTATGGATCTAAATTCGGTTTGGTGGGTGACAAGGACGAATTAATTGGTTTTTGGTGAAGATTTGGATCCAGATCTGGATACTAGAATTTAAAGTGATTCTTCACCATTGATATGGCCAAAAACTATATGTAGCACGATATCTCAAAACATTGTGGACAGATTCGGACAAAACTTGGTGGATGAGTTGGGTAGGTGACAAGAACAAGTTGATTAGATCCTTGTTAAGGCCTGGAGGCTGATCTGGCCTATCACTGGGATACAAAATGTAAACTATTCAGCCTGGCGGAGGTATGCGCTCTACCAAGTGCAGTTCTAGTTTAAAACTTCAATTCCTAATAATTCCAGGTTGAACTTGCAAACTCTACAAATCGCCAATGAATGAATACAGTACTTAAGTTATGGGTAAACACTTTTGACGCCTGGTTCCGGCCATATTCTACCAGGGGATTGCTGGCACAGACGTTGCCAAGGAGGCATCTGACATCATCCTGACAGATGACAACTTCAGCAGTATCGTGAAAGCAGTGATGTGGGGCCGCAACGTTTACGATTCCATCTCCAAATTCTTGCAGTTTCAGCTCACTGTCAACGTTGTGGCAGTCACTGTGGCCTTCACTGGTGCTTGCATCACGCAGGTATGTGACTGATTTGGGTGCAAGCTTTGCTTCACATCAGGCCTTGTTTGGCCATCAGGCCTCTCACATCAGGCCAGGCCTCTGCCAATATTCCTCTTCTGTCGCTAGTCCTCGTCTGATGCTAGTCTTTGTCTGCCGCTAGTCCTCGTCTGATGCTATTTCTCTTCTGCCACTATTCCTCTTCTGCCGCTAGTCCTCGTCTGCCACTAGTCCTCGTCTGATGCTATTCCTCTTCTGATGCTAGTCCTCATCTGTCGTTAGTCCTCATCTGATGCTATTCCTCTTCTGATGCTGGTCCTCGTCTGATACTAGTCTTCATCTGCCGCTAGTCCTCGCCTGATGCTATTCCTCTTCTTCCGCTAGTCCTCATCTGATGCTATTCCTCTTCTGATGGTAGTCCTCGTCTGTCGCTAGTCCTCGTCTTTCGCTAGTCCTCGTCTGATGCTAGACTTCATCGGCCGCTAGTCCTCGTCTGATGCTATTCCTCGTCTGATGCTATTCCTATTCTGCCACTAGTCCTCTTCTGCCGCTATTCCTCTTCTGCCACTAGTCCTCTTCTGCCGCTAGTCCTCTTCTGCCGCTATTCCTCTTCTGTCACAAGTCCTCAGCTGTCACTAGTCCTCGACTGATGCTAGTCCTCTTTTGCCGCTATTCCTCTTCTGCCACTAGTCCTCTTCTCCTACTAGTCCTCTTCTGCCGCTAGTCCTCATCTGTCACTAGTCCTCATCTGATGCTAGTCCTCAACTGATGCTAGTCCTCATCTGATGCTCGTCCTTTTCTGATGGTAGATCTCATGTGGAAGCAACACTTTATCTGATAATAGGCCTGGTCTGACACCAGCTATTGTCTTGCAATAGGTTTTCGAAGATAGCCTCAGGCTTCACAAATAGCAGGTTGATCTCTCTCATCACCAAGTATTGCCTAGCAGGGACATTACTCAGCATCATACCATAGTGAACACTAGTTAGTTATCACCAGTGCCCACAATATTTCCTGATTTATTTTTGAACAGCTGCACTTCTCTGATTGAGTTTTGATAAAATAACAGTTCATGCACGTTTTTTTGGTGTGTGTGGTATGCCATAAGTGTATGTCTATGTTCCAGGATTCCCCTTTAAAGGCCGTACAGATGCTGTGGGTGAACCTGATTATGGACACATTTGCATCACTCGCACTCGCTACAGAACCGCCAACAGAGTCATTGCTGCTGCGTCGTCCGTACGGACGCAACAACCCACTGATTTCACGGACTATGATGAAGAACATATTGGGTCATGGAGTGTACCAGTTGGTCATCATCTTCACTTTGCTATTTGCTGGTATTCCATTAGTCGAGTAGTGTGGTGCATTTAAGCAATGCACATTGTCCTCATTTAATTTCGTGCAATGGTATGATAATGCAAGAGAATGAATGACACTATAAGAACTAACATAATTTTAGCCCAACATTGGCACAGCTTGAACGATCTACTCAAAATAGACCAACATTGGTTCAGCCAGATATTGTTTGTTGGGGTGTTATCATATGAGGGTGACTCAGAGTTAACCTTCAGCTTACTTTCCTTTTTTAAAATACAAAATCTAGGCTGATGGAATAGCAAGGAAACATGTGGCAAAAAGGTGGCGTACTGACATTGGGACATTGGGTTAGGTTGTTAGGTTAGGGCAACATGGGGATGCAATGTGCAAGGCAATGAATTAACTTGAACAGAGGATTGTTGTTAGGGTTAGGGTTGTTACGGTTAGGGTTAGGGTTGTTAGGGTTAGGGTTAGGGTTGTTAGGGTTAGGGTTAGGGTTGTTCAGGTTAGGGTTGTTAGGGTTAGGGTTAGGGTTGTTAGGGTTAGGGTTGTTAGGGTTAGGGTTGTTAGGGTTAGGGTTGTTAGGGTTAGGGTTAGGGTTGTTAGGGTTAGGGTTGTTAGGGTTAGGGTTAGGGTTGTTTGGGTTAGGGTTGTTAGGGTTAGGGTTAGGGTTGTTCGGGTTAGGGTTGTTAGGGTTAGGGTTGTTAGGGTTAGGGATAGGGTTGTTAGGGTTAGGGTTGTTAGGGTTAGGGTTAGGGTTGTTAGGGTTAGGGTTGTTAGGGTTAGGGTTAGGGTTGTTATGGTTAGGGTTGTTAGGGTTAGGGTTGTTAGGGTTAGGGTTGTTAGGGTAAGGGTAAGGAGGAAAGAAATGCAGAATCCTGCAAGAAGGGGGTTGGGTTAAAGGGACCTAATGGGGGTCGGAAAGATTGTGGGTTGGGATGGAAGATGACACATCATGTTGGTGTACCACCAAAAATGATCCCTGGAGGGAAGGGTGGGAGTGAACTAAGGTTTTTAAGAAAAAGTTTGTGAACCCTTTAGAATTTTCTGTATTTCTGCATAAATTTGACCTAAAATGTGATCAGATCTTCATTTTAGTCCTAATAATACATGAAATACATGAAGAGAACCTGATTAAACAAATAGCACAAAAATATATACTTTTTCATTTACCTATTGAGCAAAATGATCCAACATTGAATTTCTTTGTCTGAAAAAGTTTGTGAACCTCGAGGCTAATTAGCTCAATTATGAGGGTAATTATAGTCGGGTGTTTAAATCAATAGGATGCCAATCAGGAGTGAGTTTTGGTGGCCCTGTCCTATATGAAAAGCATAAACTTTGTTCGTCACCATCAGGATCTGGTCTTCACCACCCAGATTTGTGGAAGCATGTCATGCCCAGATCAATAGAGATTTCTGAGGACCTCAGAAAAAGAGTTCTCAATGCTCATTCGTCTGGAAAGCGTTACAAAACAATTTCTAAAGATGCTGGGCTCCACCAATCCACTGCCAGGCAGATAGTATGCAAATGGAGAAAATTCAACACCATTGTTACTCTATCCAGGAGCGGCCGTCCAACGGAAATCACTCCAAGAGCAAGGCGTACAATAATATCCAGGAGCGGCCGTCCAACGGAAATCACTCCAAGAGCAAGGCGTACAATAATCCAGGAGGTCACAAAGAACCCCAGGGTAATGTCTAAGGATCTTCAGGCCTCTCTTGCATTGGCTGATGTCAGTGGTCATGAGTCCACCATCAGGAAAACACTAAACACCAATGGTGTGCATGGGAGGACAGCAATGAAAAAACCGATGCTCTCAAAGAAGAACATGGCACCCATCTCAAGTTTACCACAGACCACCTGGGAGATCCAAGAAGCTATTGGAAGAATATTCTTTGGACAGATGAGTCCAATTTGAACTTTTTGTATTAAATAAACGTTACATTTGACGAAAACCAAATACTGCATTTCAACATAAGAACCTCATCCCAACAGTGAAGCATGGTGGTGGGAGTATCAAGGTTTGGGGCCGCTTTTCTGCCTCAGGATCCAGACGGCTTGCCATCATTGAGGGAACCATTAATTCTGGATTGTCCAAGCAAATTCTACAAGAGAATGTCAGGGCATCTGGCCACGAGCTGAAGCTTAATAGAAAGTGGGTCATGCAGCAGGACAACAATCCTAAACACACAAGTAAATCTACAACAGAATGGCCGAAGCAGTAGATATTTTGTGTTTTGGAATGGCACAGTCAAAGTCCAGATACTAAACCAATTTAAATGTTGTTGCAGAACCTGATGCGTTGCTTCTAAATCCTGTGTCCATAAGCCCTCACTCTCTGTTCCCACAATTCCCAGCTGCACAGAACTGCTCCTGGGCGATGTGTCTGTTGCACGTGAGAAGATGGAGAAGTTTCTGGTAATCCTCGACTCTGATTCTGCAAGTGGGCCGGACGGCATCAGCTCACGTGTCTCAAAAACCTACTCTGATGCTCTTGCACTTCCTCTCTCTGTCCTTTTCACCCTGTCATTTACCCTCGGTCATCTTCAATCTGCTTAGAAATCAGCCATCATCACTGCATTATATAAAAAGGTGTAAAAACGGATCAACTCAACTACAGGCCAATTCGTTTACTTCCAATCATCAGCCATTAGCCATGTAATCCATTATCGTAGTTGACATAAATAATTCCTTCTTTGAAATCACCTCAGATAATCAATTTGGATTCAGTCCATGTCACTCTACCTTGGACATGCTGCTTCTGCTCTCCCAATAATGGATGGAGACCCTCAATGTCAGACATGAGATCAGAACCATTTCTCTGGACCTATCTCGAGCTTGGCATCACGCCTTGCTCTCCAAACTCTCCGACTATGGAATCGAGGGCCAATTCCACTCCTGGATTACTGACTTCCTCCACTCTCGTAGGCAACATATGGTTCTCAATGGAATCCTCTCTCACCCTGTCAAGGCTGGAATGCGCCAAGGCAGTGATCTAGGCCCAGTTTTATTCCTGATCTTCGTCAACGATCTCCCCAAATTTTGCTTCTGTATCATTCTTGTCCACCTCCTGCATTCTCCACTACCCATTATCCTTACCCGTGCATGCTTTGTTGCCCATCTCCATTTATGTTGGCCTTCGGCCTTACTGCTCATTGTTATTGAGAGTTGAATCACATTGGGGCTACTGGAAGAATGTGTGCATCTTGGTGATGCTGGTGAGGGAATAATGCTGACAAGGAAAGAGCGGAGACGAAACGGTAAAAAACAGACTCCACCAACCTGTTTGTGATGTGCGAAATCAACAGAGCGTGAACTTTGGCCACACCATGGGAAATACCCATAACAGATGTGATGTGGGGGCACCATTCCATGGGGGAAAGCAGTACTCTACTGAACTATTGACAAAGGCCTTGTAGTCTGAATGGTTCCAATTATTGAAGGAATGACTTGGAACGACATAGGATGTCCAGTCTGTGGCTGGCTTTGGAGACCAGTTTTGATATGTGGTCATTCCTAGAAAGGTCAGGGTTGATGGTGAGGCCTAGAAGATCAAAAGAATGAGCATATTACAGTGGCTGGTCGTGGAATTAGATAGGTGAATTAATTTGATAATCCTTCTGGAGCAACAGGGTGCTGCTGGGAGATTTGCCATGGTTGGAAAACATGTTATATTTATGAGGTCAACATCTCATCAATTTCAGATTAGCAGAAAGTGACACAGTTACTGTCTGTCAGTCAATCCGACTGGGTACTTTGTGGCATAATGTGGAGTCTTCTTCACAAAGGAACCGAGAGTTTCCGGAGCATTCCAGAGGCTGTTTATGTCTACAAGGAACAACTCTGGGCCTCTGACACCGACTTGGAGGCATTCTAGCTTCCACTGGGAGAAGAGAGGAAAGAATCTGTTGATATGAATAGGTCTATTGCACAAGTGGAGAAAGTTACAAAGCCAGCTACGAAGGCGGGCGGCATTATATGTCGCATACAGTGAGATTGGCAAGCAAAGCTGGGTGTCAGATTGTTGAATGCCCGATATATGTTCAGGGAGACAATCCCGACCTCTTATCTGAGATTCATGGTGAAGGGCTATTGATGTGACAGAAGCAGCAGCATGTCTAGTGCTGAGTGACCAGGACGATTGTCAGAGATCAGGCTGTTTGGAAAAAGGAAAGACTTGATGTCGGTCACGATGATGGATTCCAACGAGTCTCCTTATAATTGGAAGCTAGCTCACTGACCTATAATTGAGAGGATGTGTCTATGAACTCTTCTTGTGAATGGTAGTAAAGTTAACGGTCTTTCAGGTAGCTAGAAGGTGACCAAGGGTGAAGGACAGGCGGAAGAGAGCAGAAAGAGAACAGGCAAGGGCAGCACATTTGATTTCAGAGCACGGGCACTAGTGCCATCTGGGCCTGTTGTCAATGCAGATTGAGGCTTGACAGAACTTTCTCTACCTTTTCAGGTGTGAAAGATATTTAGTCGAGACAGTCGGGACAATGGGTAAGGTTGTGAGAGAGAGAGAGAGAGAGAGAGAGAGAGAGAGAGGAATTGGTTGGGTTTACGAGATATGGAGGTAGACACTGAGTTGAAACATTCTACCTTTTCTCGAGCAGAATCGTACAGAATAATCATCATAAAGACAAAGATAGGTCACTGAAAGTTTATGAAGTGGTAGTGGGAACATCTGGAACTTCTTGTGTGAAGTAATGTAACAGCTGTGCAAAGTATTCTGGGTATTTCCAAAATGGGAGAATACAGCATGGCACATATGCAAAGTATTGTACATAATGTTAAGTTCACTTTACCTCACTTGAACCTCGAATCACCCAATGCCAAAGTATAAAGCTTACAGGAAAGAATAACAAATAGTATGATGAGGAAGTAAAGTTGAAGGGGCAAAAGGGGAACAGAATACTCTAACTTCGGAGAACGATTACATCATTAGACACGTAGTTGTGGTGCTTCTTTTCAGGTGAAAAATTCTTTCACATCGACAGTGGAAGAAATGCCCCGCTGCATTCTCCGCCTTCCGAACACTATACAATAATATTCAACACCTTTGTCATGATGCAGCTCTTCAATGAGGTGAACGCTCGAAAGATCCATGGAGAGCGAAATGTGTTCGAGGGAATTCATCGGAACCCCATATTCTGCTCCATTGTCCTGGGCACATTTCTGATACAGGTGGGCAAACTGAGGTGTTGTGTTACAAAAGCATTTCACAATGGAAGGGTTTCCATGGCAATACTAATCGTAACAGACAATGATTATCTTCTTACTATAATTCACCAAATGTCTGTCTGTCTGTCCGTCTGTTCCCAGGTACCGCAAAAACGGCTGAACCGATCGCAACAAAATTTTGGGTGGGTAATCCTGGGACCCCAAAGAAACAAAAAAGAAGTGTTTTTCCACTTTTTTCCCCAATTTTGCAATTTCTAATTTTTCCAATTTTCCAGTTTTTCCAAACAGGATGGAATAATATTTACCGATTTGAACAGTGATGTGGCTTTTATTGAAATTCTACAAATACTGTTTCGATTTTGATGATTTGCGTGTGATATTATTTAAGGCCGAGAAAAATATATTTCCGGTCTCTGGTCAGCGCGTGCATCGATTTTGACCCTGCGTGTCAACAATTTATTTTTTTCTTCGAATTTCCAACGGTGCCTACACAGCGCGTGCCTGTTGTTTGCCGGGCCGGTGCGCTATCTCGGGAAATACGGGTCTTTGAGGCTCGCCAATGGTATCAGCGTTCGCGCACGGTTCTCCCCTACAAAAATAGGTTTAGTTTGTCCAAATCCAACCAGCCGTTCCAAAGATATGAGTAGTTTTGTGTGCCGTGACGTCATGAATCCAATCCGCTGGATATTGTCATTTATTGAAACGAAGACGTTCTTTGTCGGGTTCGTGTGAAGCAACCAGAAGGCCTAGAGAGCTGCGGGTGATCTCGTTAGTTAGGCCTGGATCCTATCTCGTTTGTCATGAAGTTGTAAGTGTCTGTGATAATCTGATGGACTGGGAGAAGAGATCGTGGGAGACCATCGGCCTGTTAGACCACTTGCACATGCGCAGTGTTGATGCGATCGATGCATTGGAATGTTTGACGGTACGGCGAGGCGATCTCGAGAACGAAATGGCAGTCTATAATATGCTTGAAGAACTTAATGATGTTCAGAATAAATACATTTTCAAATAACTTATTAAGCTTGTGTTCATTATTTACAAAAAGGCCTACCAGTCCCATTGGCTGTCTTTAATTTCTCTCTGGACGGTGCCACGGCAGATGAGGACCGCAAGGCATGAGGACACAAAAAACAACACCTTTATATGTGCAATCCATGCTTTTCAAAAAAAGAAAAAGAAACAAAAACCCGCATCGCCGCATCAATTCTGGAACTTTGGTCTGACCAGAGACCAGCAATATATTTTTATCGGCCTAACAGATGTTTATATAAATCGTTTGAAATAAAAAAAAAGCCTTCAATTTCTGATATTTTGCCTTTTCTTTTGGGCCTCCCAATTATAGCCCCGCCGGTAGGGTGGGTTCCGTTGCTAGTTGAGAGAAATACAAAGGATGGCTTATAGTGCCAAAATATTGCAATGCTTCTTGAAGAGATAACTCGATTTGATGAGTGTACCCTTGAAGACTCCTCTTGGTGCTTGACTAAAGGTACAGCAGCTCATTTTGACATCGGAAAGTGACAAATAAATCACTTTAGGAACTTCAACTCAATTTTGTGAGGTTTACAATAATGGGCCTTTATGGGTTATAGCTAAGGAGTAATGCTTGTTATTTTCGTCCACTTACCAGTCTGCATTGCCGCAGTATCTTTGGCCAAGGATAATTCAATCTTGCTGCCTTATATTTTCATACAAAATACATGAATCGCACAATGACAAAATGGCGAAAAATAATACAATAACATTTTGATTCGGTTATTGCATTCAAATGCCTTAATGGACACAGTGTAATTGGATTTTGATCTTGGAGCTCCGATACGTCACACACAGTTTTCATGTATGAAGAGAGACCCGAGTTGCTGACATTTCCTGCCCTCAGATTATCATTGTGCAGTTTGGGGGGCGACCCTTCAGCTGTTCAGGCTTAAGCCTTGAAGAGTGGCTCTGGTGTGTTTTCCTCGGGTGTGGGGAACTCCTTTGGGGACAGGTTTGTGCAACTTTTTCTCCAGCTCTTTTTTGCCTATTAATGGGAGAGTTGTCACACACACACACACACACACACACACACACACACACACACGCACACACACACACACACACACACACACACAATCACACTCACTCGCAAACACAGCTGTTGATCTTGATGGGATGTTACTTCCCCGAACACTTTGGGGCCAGGAATCACCATCACGTGACAGCGCTTTTCTCTGCAATATGTGACTTTCCTCATGACGTATGAATGCTAAACGAGGCCTTTTCCGCATGTGCTGTTTATGTGCTCACAGTGACTCGGTTTGGCTCAACAGGAACTTTTAACCTGCCATTGCCAGCGTGAAATCACGAATTTAAGTCGTCTTTTTTTAAACAAAATTTTCAGCATTTAGACAAAATAGTGGCTATTTCAAAATGGTTAACCATAATTGTTATATTCCTAAATGAAAATCAGACTCATGGAAATTCAAGATTCAAGATTCAATACTTTATTACCACATCAACTTGACAGTTGTTAGGAATTTGAGATAGTGTGCTCTTAAAGACAAAAAAAAGCATACATTAATGGGGCATGGAAAAATACAGGAATATGAGAAATATCCGCGGATGAGAGGTGGTGGGTTCGTACCATTTTCTGTTAATACAAGCAAGCAGAGGCAGTGGATATATATATAAACTGTGAGAAATAGTAGAACTCCACAGTACAAGCAGGGCGTCTCATTTGTATTAAATAAATAATCTGGAGATTAAATCAGACGCGGACGTAGCTTCGGACGGTCGATCTTTAATTTTCGACAAACTTTCGACCAACAAAGGTCTTCTTCTTAGTCGTCCCCAAGGAGGGACTTCCATAAGTGACCAGGATTTGATAAGTGACCAGTGACCACGTAAGTGGACTCCCCATCCATAAACGCCTTATTCTGCACTGCATTCACACCAATGCCGAAACAGTTGTGGTTTCAGCATGTGACACTGATGTGCTTGTCTTGCTAATTGCACATTTTGATAAGGACTTCCGCTGAACTTGGGGACGACTAAAAAGAAGACCTTTGTTGGTCGAAAGCTTGTCGAAAATTAAAGATCGATCGTTCGAAGCGACGTCGTCTGATTTAATCTCCCGATTATTTATATATACGTATATATACATACATACATACATATACAGGTTAAACCCCCTAACTTGACTGGGAAGCAAGGCACAGATTGAGTCTCACCCCAGCAATTACTGCACAACCTGTTAGAAACAAGTGTAGCCTGCAACGCTGACACATTGTCTCTGCCCTGCTCGTCAACAATTAGGAGGTTTGCAGTCAGGAATATTAAATTTAACCAAAGAAGCACACTAACCTTATGACATGACGCTGACATCATGTGCATAAATTAAACCAACACATCACCTCCAAATGAAGAGGCATCCTCCGTGTGGTACTCAAGTCTTTGCAGACTGAGATTAAAGCTCAATGGTCACAAATAAACAAAGACTTGAGTACCACACGGATGCCTCCTAGCTAGGAGGTCATGTGTTGGTATAATTTATGCACATGATGTCAGCACCATTTCATAGCGTTAGTGTGCTTCTTTAGTTATATATATATATATATGTATATATATATAGTATATATATATATATATAACTAAAGATCTTCATTTCAACAATATTGATAGATAAAGGTGATATAATATAACAAATATCATGAAACATTTACATTTTGTAGTCCATTGTATAATTTAAATAAACATAAATGCAAATTTCACATGTGGAAAAAGTAAGTACACCCCGACATTTATCACTACAAATACCTAAAATTAGAATCAGGTGCACCAGCTAAGGTGCAAATGATTAGAACATCGTTAGAGAGGATCTTGGAGGAACCTGTCTTATTTAAACCTCAGACATTTAGTTTGGTTTGCTCTTTGTTGTTGAAGTGTGTGGCGTCACCATGCCGAGATCAAAAGAGCTCTCTGAGGCCTTCAGAAAGAAGGTTATAGATGCCTATGAGTCTGGGAAGGGATTTAAAAAGATCTCCAAACAATTTGAAATCAATCATTCTACTGTCCGGAAGATCATCTACAAGTGGAGAAGATTCGAAACAACTGCCAACTGGTGCAGGCCAGGCCGCCCCAGCAAGTTCAGCCCGAGAGCAGACCGCAAGATGCTGAAAGAAGTCTCTAAGAACCCCAGAATGTCATCGCGGGACCTACAGGTAGCCCTTGCCACTGTTGATGTCAAAGTGCACGAGTCTACCATTAGAAAGAGGCTGCACAAATTCGATCTACATGGGAGGTGTGCCAGTAGGAAACCTTTGCTGTCCAGAAAGAACATCAGGGCAAGACTAAAGTTTGCCAATGAACACCGAGGCAAAAACCAGCACTTCTGGAACAATGTGCTCTGGACAATTGAGTCAAAGGTAGAGCTATTTGGCCACAGTACCAGAATACATGTTTGGCGAAAACCAAAGACAGCATTTGACCACAAGAACCTGATACCAACTGCAAAGCATCGTGGTGGAAATATTATGGTTTGGGGCAGCTTTGCTGCATCAGGGCCTGGGCAGCTCACCATCATAGAATCCACTATGAATTCTTCATTGTACCAGAGGGTGCTTGAGGATAATGTGAGGCCATCTCTCGGAAAGTTGAAGCTCAACCGATGGTGGACCTTGCAACATGACAATGAACCTAAACATACCAGTAAATCCACCAAGGAATGGCTGAAAAGAAAGAAATGGAGGGTTCTGGAATGGCCAAGTCAAAGCCCGGATCTAAATCCCATCGAGATGTTGTGGGGGGATTTGAAACGAGCTGTGCATGCAGGAAACCCCTCCAACATCGCACAGCTGAAAGAATTCTGCATGGAGGAGTGGGCAAAAATTTCTCCCAGTCGATGTCAGAGACTGGTAGACAGTTATAAGAAACGCCTACTTGAGGTTGTTTCTGCCAAAGGGGGCAATACCACCTATTAGAGCCAAGGGTGTACTTACTTATTCCACATGTGAAATTTGCATTTATGTTTATTTAAATTGTACAATGGAGTACAAAATGTAAATGTTTCATGATATTTGTTTTATTATATCACCTTTATCTATCAATATTGTTAAAATGAAGATCAAATAGCTGTATGTTGAAATATGTTGAAAAAGTCAAAACTTTACATGGGGTGTACTTACTTTTCCACGTGATTATATATATTAGAATCAGGTGTATATATCTATATATATATATATATATCTATATATATCTATATATATCTATATATATATATATATATATATATATATATATATATATATATATATATATATGTATATATATACAGTATGTATATATGTATATATATATATGTATATATATATATATGTATATATATATATGTATATATATATATATATATATTGATATATATTGATATATTGAAAGCTCGCAGTGTTCGTGTGAGAAATCTCTAATGTTGCCGATATGGGATTTGGCCTCCATATCCGCTTGTAAATATTCCCCTATTTCCCCAATACTCCCCAACTATCCCCAATCCCCCATTCCCTAGTCCCATTGTCTGTAAACAACACTCTGTAGAACCGACCTTCCCCTTTTTCCCCCATTAAATGTCGTGCCCAGGTTCACCGCATCTCACGTAGACAACTATAGGACATCTTGCTAGTTATTCTTAGTCTATGTCAGTTAAGGACTCGTTTCCATTAATTCTGACTCTTCGTTGCACCAGAATGTGATTGAATGGCACCAGTAGTGAGTTTAGGACCTCCCCATACCTCCTCCCATCTTCCTCATGAAACAACAACAACAACAACAACAACAACTACAACAACAGCGCGCGGGGAGTGTGCGTCCTCACTCCGGCTTGGTTAGCCGCCATTGCCCATGTGCGCCGACGGGGTTACCACGAAGGGGCTGACTGTCGGCCCCTCGTCAAGGGCGGAGCCCGGTAACCCCCCGCACCCAATAAGAAGCAACGGGCCGATTCCATCTGGGGCGGAGCTAACGAGCCGAGGGCGTGTCACTCCCCGCTGGATATACGCAGCCACTTACCGGACGTGAGGAGAGATGCGCCCCCAGCTTGAAGAGAACCAGACGCCACCTCCAGCGCGACGATACCTCCCTGCATCTTTTGGACCGCGCTATCCTGTCCCTGAGCCAAGGTGCACCTTGTGCTGTCCAGCGACTACCTGCCCTTCCTTGCCATCAATCCCTGTGTGAGTCAGTCTTGTCCCGTTTATCCGTGGTCTGTCAGGAATAAGATAAGTGTGTCTAAGTGCCTACCTTCCTATGCTGTACCTCTTGTCCTTGTAATCTCAACGCTCTGCATACAAATATTATAACCTCCTCCGGAGGTCTTGAGAACTGTACCCCTGGTGTCGTGTCATCTAACCCAGCCATTGTGTCCTTTCCTTCATTGATCTAGCGTAGCGCGACTCGGCCAACGTTCGAGTATAATCGGGTAAACTGTGCAGACGCGGTCATACCAAACCGCTCGGTAAACTAACATCCAAAACCGCGTCTGTAACATTTGGTGTCAGGAGTGGGATTCGGACCTGGGACTAAATTTGTTAGGCCCAAATTTTGGAACACCAATTGTACCATTAGGGTAACATTTGGTGTCGGGAAGTGGGATTCGATCCGGAGCGCGTTTCACGCGCTCGAAATTATAACAGCGAAATTTGATTTTGTTTTACGAAAATAAAAACCCGAATTTTGAAAGTCGCGCTATGGCAGACCAAGACGGCTGGGTTCCGGTAGAAGAGAGTGAGGCAGGGTCGATCCAGGACCAAAATGAGGGACATGAGGAGAGCGAAGCAGTGAGGGTAGCAGACGCACAAAATGGCGCCTCGCACATGGCCACGGCGACCGCGCCCGCGACCGTGGTAGCGCCGCTGGTGGATTCGAACCTTTTCCTCCTGCAAATGAGGGCCCTTATGGAACAAATGGGAGACCAAATTGTGGGAATGAGGGCTGATAGTGAGCGGTTGGGAAACCAAATGGGGGTAATGGGAAACCAAATGGGGGTAATGGGGAACCGGATGGATGCTCAGAGTGAGCAATTGGGAGCAATGAGGGACGAAGCGAGGGGTACCAGTGAGGGGTTAGACAATAATTTTAAGGGATTAGACAAGAAATTTGGGAAGTTAGACAATAATTTTGAGGAGTTAGACAAGAAATTTGAGAAGTTAGACAATAATTTTGAGGGGTTAGACAACGGGATAAAAGAGGTGAGAAATGGGTTAATGGGGGTAGAAAACAGAAAGGCCGCTCAAGAGAATCAAATGGAAGGGATGCAAAAGGGGTTAGAGGGGTTAGAAAACAGGATGGAAGGCAAATTGAGGGACATGAGGGACCAAGCGGAAAGGGAAGTTAAACAAATGGGGCAGCAGATAGAGGGGGTCAGAATGGGGGTAGAAACCAAACTGGATGCTCACAGGGAGGAAATGGAGCAGATGAGGGTGGCATCTGGGCAGGAGATGCAAGTGATGGGAGAAGAGATCAGAAGAGGTGTGAGTGAGGAGGTCGGAGGAGTGCGCGAGGAGGTGAGGCACTGTAAGGAGCACATGGAGAAGGAGGTGAGAAAGGGGACTGTAAAGTTACAAGGGGGCATAGAGGACCTGACGCAGGAGGTGGAACAGCTGACGGAGGGACAAAAAGGACTAACGGAGCAGGTTCAAAGGAACACTGCGGTATTAGGAGGGTTAAAAGCGACACAAAACGACATAAAAAACGACTTGATAGCGACAAAGAGGCAATGTCAGATGGTACGTGAGGGACTGACAACGAGGTTGGACGAGGTGATAGAGGTAATGGAGACGACGGACCGGCAGGTGAGGACGCACATGGAAACGGTCAAGGTAGCCTTAGAGGATGAGCTTGAGGAGACGTACCGGGACATAAAAGAGGTGAAGCAGAAATTAGAAGAAGTGGAAGAAGGGGTGAGCGAAATTAAGAAGCGACGGAGAGAGGATAAGAAAGAGATAAAGGAGGAAGTAAAAGAATTGGTCCAAAGTCTGTGTTTGGATCGTGATGATGTGCTCATTAACCGGATGAGGGATTCGCAGGTGATGGAGGAGAAGCGAAGAGGAAGAGGACCCGGTGTAAGTGGTGACCAATATGGTCGTGCGTATGATGCGCCAGGTGATTTAAGAAGCTTGGGGGTCGAGATGGACCCGGGTGTTCGTGAGAGGCCGTTGGTGAAGTGTGCGACAGGTCTGGTGTGCTAAAAAGGAGGTGTGCGAGAAAGTCCGACTCTGGGGTGTGTGAGGAAAAAGTGCGTGCCAAGGAGTGAGGGTGCTGGCGAGAGTGAGTCGGTCGTAGCGCGTGTGCGAGGGAGCACATGGAAGCGCGGTGTGGTAAGTGTTACAGAGGGTGTGACAGGAGAGTGTGCGCAAGAGTGTGCGCGAGAGAGGTGTGTGACGGACAGGTGCATGGGGAAAGAGTGCGCTGTCAAAGGCAAGGAAGAATGCACGCCTGTGCTGAGTGTTACAGAGGGTGTGACGGGAGAGTGTGCGCAAGAGTGTGCGCGAGAGAGGTGTGTAACGGACGGGTGCATGAGGAAAGAGTGCGTTGTCAAGAGTGGAGGTGAGAGTAGTAAGAGTGACACGGAGCGTGAGTTGGTTGTGACAGGTGAGAAAGGATGCACACCTGGAATGGTAGAGCGTGAGTGGGAATGCACGCTGGAATTGGTAGTGAGGCACGTGGTTGGGTGTGCGAATGAGAGCACACCTGTGATTGTCACAGAGGAGGTGACAGAGGAGGGGGCGCGAAGAGGTGTGTTGGTGAGGTGTGCGACCAACGAATGTGTGCCAAGGTGTTCGGTGGTCAGGTGTGTGACCAAGGCTGGGAGTGGAATGAGTGTACCGAGGTGTGTAAGGAAAGGTACGAGGAGCATGGAAACGGCTGGATGTGTGAGCAAGGAACGGGCTGCGGGGTGTAAGCATGCAGGTGAGGCATCGAAGGTAACCGGATTAGAGGTTAGAGCGACTTTTAGCCGAATCGGGCCCTCGGTGCGTGCCGGGCCTCGCTTTGAACGGCCGCGTCCGTGCTCCACTAGGCGGAGCGGGCGGCTGGATAGGAAGGGTCGTCATGGCGACCACTTTTTGTTGAGGCATTCCGGCAGGTCGAGATCGAACCATGGGATGGCTCCGTGCCGAGAAGGTGCGTGGGATCTCGGCCCGGGTAAACCCCCATCCCTGCACCGAATGCGGGATGTATCCAGCCGCTGGCACCACACAACCCGCATTCATGGCTTGGCTTTACGAAGCCGGGCTTTGGACAGGAATTGGCGCACCGAGAGGCATTAGTGAATAGACTGTGTGATGAGGTTAGTGTTTTGGACCCAAAATTAGAAAAAAACAAAATTTGATGATTGGCAAAGGATTGGCAGTAAAGATTGGCAGATGATGGGTAGTGATTGGCAAATTTTTGATTTGTTGAAATTTGATGTGCAAAATTGGTAGTGAGCGATGGGCCCGGTGGGTAAGGGTGGCATCCCTGCCACCCTTCCCATGGGGGGGCAAAGGAGCTATAGTTTATGGGGTGTATGGCAGTGAAAACTAGCCCGGGTGGGTTAGGTTATATTGATAGGGATCTAGCGAAGATGACATTAGGTAACGTTAAGAGTAGTTAGTGACTGATACCTGTAGTGGGGACGCAGGTGGATTAGTGTGGATGATAATGACGAGGGAGCGCAATAGTTTAAAGGGACGACTGGGAAGCGCGAGTTTCAGAGGGGAGTAGTTAGATGAGATGATGCTGTGTGAGAACTGGACAGGTGTGTGGAGCAGTGTATGAGTAGTGAGTGTTGTGGATCAGCGCGAATGCGCTTGGGGAGAGAAGGGTGCAGGTGGCACCAAGAGTGAGAGCACAGGTGTGCAAGTACAGGTGTGTGGAGAGAGTTGGAGTAAGTGGTACGGAGTGGTGTGCATGGTGCGAAGGTGTGGATGGGGGAAGAGTGGACCCCCATCACGGATACCCGGGGCGGGTAGTGTAAGTGTTAGGTAGAGGGTATAGGTAAATTGTGGTTGGATATTGGCATTTGTGGTGCGGTTGCAGAATGGTATTGTGGATGGGTGCATTAGTGTTGTGGAAATGGCTGGGCGTGTAGCCTGTTAGTGTGTGTAGTTGGTTGGGCACTCCACCACTGTGAGGATGTCGGCCAGGTGAGGCCGCAGGTGGGCTCTGGGAGCCGGTAGTTGTGGATGGGGCCCGAGGATCCGGAGGACGGACCCGGGTAGCCCAGTGCCATAGAGGGCACCGAGTGGGGAGAGCGCCAGAGGGCCTTCCCCAGGTAGATAGGTTAGGGTAAGGAGCAGGTAAGCTCGGAGGCAACTACAGTGGTGGAGGTGTGCAGGTGGGTAGACCGGCTAGGAGAGCTACACGTCGCAGCCCAGAAATTGTGCGAGGGCACCGAGAGATTAATCGGGGGAGTGAGGCCCCAAATTGAAAAGCACCACAGTTTGGTCAATGGGAATTGGTTTTTAGAACCCATAGTGTAAGAGGGCCAATGGTTTGGCAGGAGAAAGACCCCGGGTAATGTAAAGTTGTTAAAGTCATTTAGGAAATAGTTAGGATTGATGAACCTGTCGCACCATACGCAGCCACTTACCTGTGGTGATGATGACTCCACACCTGTGTTTTCTTTGTGCTGTGTGCAGGAAAGGAGAATTGCTGTTGGATTTGTGAGACGCATCACGACGTGGATGAGACATTGGGGTGATTCCATCTCTCCCTCCCTAGGAGGGACTGATGATGAATTGGTGATGGCAAATTATGATGTTGAGTTGGAGATGGCAAATTTTGATGAGAGTTGAAAATGGCAAATTTGATTGGTTAGGAGGGAGAGAAGACGAATTTGGTTTATGGGAGGAACGGGGAAGACAGTAGGGACGTTTGTTGATTTGTAAAGTAGACGTTTATGGGTCGTGTTGTGTTTTGTGGATACAGTAAGGGGTAAGGGAGGGGCCATGTAGGTTACCTGGTGGGGGGGGGGGGGGGCGTACGGTAGGAACGTACCTGTCTCACCTGGTTCCCATGTGCCCCCAGTGTGCATTACCTTACATTGCGTGCACTTTTGCGCCCTTACCACCTTACTCACTTGTCTTTTCTTTTGTCTCCCACCTCCGAGGATCTGGCTTTGGGGCAGAGAGAGAGGAGAGAGAGGTGCTGGCTCCGCAGTTGTGGGCCTGCACTTTCGCTGCTTGCTGCTGGGATCGATACACCATATGGACCGCAATGTTTGTGGCCGCCCACCATGGACCGCAGTTCTTTTGCGGGCAAGCACCACCCGTCGATGGACCTATGGGTCAACGTGGCACCTATGCCAGACAGGTGAACCACTAATAGTTGGCCCCCTGACGGCCACAATAAAGAAATGGACGCGGTTGGCGCCTTTCTTTATTTTTTAAAGAAGCCAGAAGGCCAAGTGCACCACATGAAGGCAAGACCAGCGGCAGAACATCGGCCGGCTGCGACACCACCGGTGATTTATGAACGCTTTATTGGTGCACCGGATGGTGCTGACTGTGTTATGGGGTGGTGCTTTTGGTGCTTGAACGGGGTGCTCTGCACATTATTAAAGGCCGTAAGGCCACAGAGCACTCGTGGGTTGGTGTATCGATGCTGGCATGCGTGCTCTCTCTATGCATAACATCTGCATGTGTTCCTCCAAAAACAGGTCCTGGATCGTAGTGTAAATATCAGCGTAGTCTTGTGTAAATAATGCTCCCTACCGGCTGTATGTTTAGTTTGAGAATTCTTTCCGCGATTCGGTTATCCTGTGGGTGTGTTTCTGTGAGGAGAAGGGTGCAACGTCGCAGGGGGACATATTTACTCATTTGTGAACATCTGTAAAACTGTCGCACTCAGGGTAGAGTTAATAGTAGAGGGAACTACATCTGAGTGCCACACTAAAGTAGGTAAAAATTTATCGGGTCGGGGCGCCCCGAGGGTAGAGAAGGGTGCAATGTTGCGGATATGGGATTTGGCCTCCATATCCGCTTGTAAATATTCCCCTATTTCCTCAATACTCCCCAACTATCCCCAATCCCCCATTCCCTAGTCCCATTGTCTGTAAACAACACTCTGTAGAACCGACCTTCCCCTTTTTCCCCCATTAAATGTCGTGCCCAGGTTCACCGCATCTCACGTAGACAACTATAGGACATCTTGCTAGTTATTCTTAGTCTATGTCAGTTAAGGACTCGTTTCCATTAATTCTGACTCTTCGTTGCACCAGAATGTGATTGTATGGCACCAGTAGTGAGTTTAGGACCTCCCCATACCTCCTCCCATCTTCCTCATGAAACAACAACAACAACAACAACAACAACTACAACAACAGCGCGCGGGGAGTGTGCGTCCTCACTCCGGCTTGGTTAGCCGCCATTGCCCATGTGCGCCGACGGGGTTACCACAAAGGGGCTGACTGTCGGCCCCTCGTCAAGGGCGGAGCCCGGTAACCCCCCGTACCCAATAAGAAGCAACGGGCCGATTCCATCTGGGGCGGAGCTAACGAGCCGAGGGCGTGTCACTCCCCGCTGGATATACGCAGCCACTTACCGGACGTGAGGAGAGATGCGCCCCCAGCTTGAAGAGAACCAGACGCCACCTCCAGCGCGACGATACCTCCCTGCATCTTTTGGACCGCGCTATCCTGTCCTTGAGCCAAGGTGCACCTTGTGCTGTCCAGCGACTACCTGCCCTTCCTTGACATCAATCCCTGTGTGAGTCAGTCTTGTCCCGTTTATCCGTGGTCTGTCGGGGATAAGATAAGTGTGTCTAAGTGCCTACCTTCCTATGCTGTACCTCTTGTCCTTGTAATCTCAACGCTCTGCATACAAATATTATAACCTCCTCCGGAGGTCTTGAGAACTGTACCCCTGGTGTCGTGTCATCTAACCCAGCCGTTGTGTCCTTTCCTTCATTGATCTAGCGTAGCGCGACTCGGCCAACGTTCGAGTATAATCGGGTAAACTGTGCAGACGCGGTCATACCAAACCGCTCGGTAAACTAACATCCAAAACCGCGTCTGTAACAATATGTATATATATATGTATATATGTATATATATATGTATATATATATATATATGTATATATATATATATATATATTGATATATATTGATATATTGAAAGCTCGCAGTGTTCGTGTGAGAAATCTCTCAGGATATCCCGGAGACTCAATAGCTCAATGGTCTGTCACCGCATAAGTGATGAGGTTCGTGGGTTCGTAGTCCCGGGTTGAGTCAGAATTTTTTCACACTCGGCCCACACAGGAATTTACCTCCTGTTTATTAAAATTATATATACTAGGGCGTGCCCGTACGTGGGTGCAAAAAAACATGCGTGCAAACAACAACAAAAAAAAACTTTGAAACCACGTGGCAGTAACGACCACAGAACCCCCCCTCTATTTACATGAAATGGTTTGGTCCATTCGCAAAGCCAAAGCGAACGGCTTGCGAGTACGGTAGAACCCCCCCCCCCCCCCCCTCTATTTACATGAAATGGTTTGGTCCATTCGCAAAGCCAAAGCGAACGGCTTGCGAGTACGGTGACCATACCTTGGGAACCACTTGTCCGATTAATTTCAAACCTTGAAAAGGCACATCCTCCGGTCCCCAGCAATATACCTGGCAAGTTTCAAGTATATCGGACCCGTGGTTGTCGAGAAACAGCGGTCACAGACAAACACACAGACACACACACATACACACACACATACACACAGAGATTACTGGAATTATAGATAGATATATATATATATATATATAACTGTAAGAAATAGTAGAAACTCCAAAGTACGAGCAGGGCGTCTCATTTGTATTGAATATATAATCGTTAGATTAAATAAGACGCGGACGTAGCTTCAGGATGTCGATCTTTAATTGTCGACAAGCTTTCGACCAACAAAGGTCTTCTTCTGAGTCTACAAAAACAGCAGGCATGTATATCAGTCAAGTGTGTATGGTGATGTCTGTGTGAGATGTGTGATGTGAGTAAAAAATTGCATACAGAAGGGAGAACCACGCCAAAGTTCACTCACCAGCCCCAAGTTCGACGGAAGTGACCGTTGGTTTGCGTCACGGTCACTTCCGTTAGGGTGCGCGTGCATATACAAATATAGAGATATACATACATAAACACACAAGCATATATTCATATCCCATTTATATTCATATAATATATTTATATATTTATATAAATGACATATAAAGGTAGAATGAATGAATGAATGAATGATGAATGAATGAATGAATGAATGGGTTACGGTTAACAATTTGATTGGGTTGATGTGGGAACATGCTTTAGTCATCAAAATTTATGCCATGAGGGACTTTTGTCCGAAGTTTGTGTATCCAAAAGGACTCACGTTTCAGAATCGTGGTGTGTGATCGATTTGTGATCGATTCAATGGCAGAGATCTGAATGTCATTTATAGAGTGATCCGGTTGATTAAAGTGTATCGTGTAAGGTAGAGATTTGCCCTGACTGGTGTGGAAGTTATTGATTTCTGACCGGGTGTTATTAAATCGTGTGTAGAGTGTATTTTCAGTTTTTCCAACATATTGTTTGTTGCACTTTTGGCAAGTAATTAGGTATATGACCCATGTAGATTTGCAGTTCATATAGGAGGTGATGGGGAATTTTTGTCCAGTGCTAGAACTACAGAATTTGTTTCCTTCTAGTAAATGTTTGTGAATAATACATTTGTTTGCTGTGCATTTATAGAAGCCAGGGATCCTAGTTTCTTTGTTGTGGGGCTGTGGGTGCTTTGCTTTTACCAAGAGGACACTCAGGGACCGTCACGTACCAATGCGACTTTCCCCCTCGATCTGCGCCTTATGTCCTCCCCATCTTTCTTATTAACTCCCCTCGGTGTCCATTCTGCTTTCCAGCCCGTTTTTTACCTCTTCTAATTGATCCCCCATCTTGTTTTCCAACCCTTTTATTTCCCGGGTAGATTTGTCCCCCAATTTTTTCAATTGGCCACCCATTTTGTTTTCCAATTTAGTTAACCAGTCTTTCATTTCCCTTATTTCATTGCTTTGCACCACGAAGCATGCTTTGATTTGCACCATGAAGGTGCCCATATCCATTGACGCCGCGGGCTCAGCTTCCGCTGCCTCGTGCGAGGCGCCGCCATTTTCTACCCCTACGGCCGGCCCCTCATCAATGTCCTCTTCTTCCCATTCTTCCCGGGGGTCCTGGGTCATTAATTCTTCTCCCTCATCTATCTCCTCCTCTACCCCCACCGGCATCCGACCGTCTTGGCGAGCCATGGCATGAATTAAAATTTAGGATTTTAAAACTAAATTTTTGGTCGCTTGTAATTTGGAGCCAATACGTCCCAAAAATATTTTGTAGGGTTCCAAATCCCACTCCTGACACCAATTGTTGTGGATCTCGCCGCCGGCCTTCTCCCCTTACCAAGGGGGGGTTAGTCCCCTTGTCTTTGACTAGCCGACGGGACCCGGGACCTATGACGTCCTTCCCGGACAGCGCGAAATAGGGTCGTAGGACTAGAATCACTATTACCTAATTACTCGCGCTGTCCATAAACGAGGAAATAAGCCCGCACGAATCACGCGTGCTGAGATGCCGAGCGGTGCATACACGCGATCTGTGCCGTTTATATGGTGAACCCGGTTCTAGCGATCTTACTCGTACCACGTTTAGCCAATGGAGAAATCACAGAAGCGGTCGAATTGGGAAGAAAGGAAGAACATAATTTATTCACACTATTTACAATGATTCCAGAAAAAAGGGACACAGTGCAGCCTTAAAAACAGTCTTAACTTACTCACAGGACAAACGGGCCCGTCTCCACACACAGACACACTCACACGGGGTTTGCAGCTGCAGGATGATGTTCACCACATCCAGGGATGGCTCTCGTGCAGCTCCCTCCGGCCTCCGGTTCGTCCCGGGCAGATGGTAAGTCGAGGGACAGGAGCTCTCCGCGTGTCATTGGCGTACACGGGATAATACGGGGCAAACGGTAGGGTCTGGGCTCTGGCGGGTAACACTGGAGATTATTGCCGCATTCACTCCCATGGCTGAATAGGCGATATTCGCCACCGGCACGTCTGGCTGCCTTTCCTTCGGCGCGTACATAATACTGAGATATCGTGTAAATGCCCACAAAGCGAGCGCTGCCTCAGTCGAGTCCTGCTCACCACTCACTCGTGCTCTCTCTCGTGCTCCTTGTAACAAGTCCCTCCAGTGCTAGTCCTTCCTCTCGTGCAAGTCCTCCCTCTCGTGCAAGTCCTGTTCAAGGGCTTTGTGCCAAGACTTTTATAGGCACGCCCTGCGAACCTTCTAGCACTCTCCAGACGCGCCTTACCACGCCCTGTCATGCCATGCCCTTAGAGCCCTGGTTGGCTGGTGGCCCTTAACGTCATCGCCTCTGGCGCGCTGCTTTGACGCCGCCCCACCCCGACCCCGCGCTCCTCCATCTTAGGCCTACCTCATGTCACTTGACTAGTGAGCGAACAAAGGGCAGCGAATGCTGCTGGCAGCCAAAGCGTAACAAACTGAGGGATCAGCCAGATGGGGCGTGGGATCAATTATGCCCATAGGTGGAACTTGGAGGGTGGACGCAAAATGAAAGGACCTAAACTCATGTCTTTACACAATGCAGATATTACTAGTGGAAATGGCCTATACTCACACATACTATGACATAACTAATACTCTCAGGTGGCCTACGTGTTGCTCGTGGGCTAACTATGGGGGCAAACCTTTAACCTTTAATGATCAATATGTGCCAATCTCAAAACCATAGCAATATATATATACAGTATATATATATATATATATATACAGTCACGTGAAAAAGTAAGTACACCCCATGTAAAGTTTTGACTTTTTCAACACATTTCAACATACAGCTATTTGATCTTCATTTCAACAATATTGATAGATAAAGGTTATATAATATAACAAATATCATGAAACATTTACATTTTGTAGTCCATTGTATAATTTAAATAAACATAAATGCAAATTTCGCATGTGGAAAAAGTAAGTACACCCCGACATTTATCACTACTTCAAAAACCTAAAATTAGAATCAGGTGCACCAGCTCAGGTGCAAATGATTAGAACATCGTCAGAGAGGATCTTAGAGGAACCTGTCTTATTTAAACCTCAGACATTTAGTTTGGTTTGCTCTTTGTTGTTGAAGTGTGCGGCGTCACCATGCCTAGATCAAAAGAGCTCTCTGAGGCCTTCAGAAAGAAGGTTATAGATGCCTACGAGTCTGGGAAGGGATTTAAAGAGATCTCCAAACAATTTGAAATCAATCATTCGACTGTCCGGAAGATCATCTACAAGTGGAGAAGATTCCAAACAACTGCCAACTTGTTCAGGCCAGGCCGCCCCAGCAAGTTCAGCCCGAGTGCAGACCGCAAGATGCTGAAAGAAGTCTCTAAGAACCCCAGAATGTCATCATGGGAGCTACAGGTAGCTCTTGCCACTGTTGATGTCAAATTGCATGAATCTACCATGAGAAAGAGGCTGCACAAATTTGATCTACATGGGAGGTGTGCCAGGAGGAAACCTTTGCTGTCCAGAAAGAACATCAGGGCAAGACTAAAGTTTGCCAATGAACACCTAGACAAAGACCAGCACTTCTGGAACAATGTGCTCTGGACAGATGAGTCAAAGGTAGAGCTATTTCGCCACAGTACCAGAAGACATGTTTGGCGAAAACCAAAGACAGCATTTGACCACAAGAACCTGATACCAACTGTAAAGCATGGTGGTGGAAATATTATTGTTTGGGGCAGCTTTGCTGCATCAGGGCCTGGGCAGCTCACCATCATAGAATCCACTATGAATTCTTCATTGTACCAGAGGGTGCTTGAGGATAATGTGTGGCCATCTGTCGGAAAGTTGAAGCTCAACCGAAGGTGGACCTTGCAACATGACAATGACCCTAAACATACCAGTAAATCCACCAAGGAATGGCTGAAAAGAAAGAAATGGAGGGTTCTGGAATGGCCAAGTCAAAGCCCGGATCTAAATCCCATCGAGATGTTGTGGGGGGATTTGAAATGAGCAGTGCATGCAAGAAACCCCTCAAACATCGCACAGCTGAAAGAATTCTGCATGGAGGAGTGGGCAAAAATTTCTCCCAGTCGATGTGAGAGACTGGTAGACAGTTATAAGAAACGCCTACTTGAGGTTGTTTCTGCCAAAGGGGGCAATACCACCTATTAGAGCCAAGGGTGTACTTACTTTTTCCACATGCGAAATTTGCATTTATGTTTATTTAAATTATGCAATGGACTACAAAATGTAAATGTTTCATGATATTTGTTGTATTATATCACCTTTATCTATCAATATTGTTGAAATGAAGATCAAATAGCTGTATGTTGAAATGTGTTGAAAAAGTCAAAACTTTACACGGGGTGTACTTACTTTTTCACGTGACTGTATATACAACAACATGCATTTTAAGGCCATTTTCCCTGCTCGAGCGGGGGTTAGCCTTGCGGTGCCCATGACAATCTTCTCCATTTTGCCCTATTTTCTGCATCTCTCCTTGTTAACCCCCTTGCCTGTATTTCTTCTTCCACCATCTTTAGCCAAGTCTTTCTCGGTCTTCCCCGTCCTCTACTTCCTTCGACATTCATTTCCATCACTCTTCTCAACCAGGCACTTTCATCCTTCCTCAACACATGACCAAACCATCTCAACCTGTTTCTCTTCACAGCATCAATCACAGGCTCTATTCCCATCATCTTTCGCAATTCATCATTTGTCTTCCTCTCTCTCAACGATACTCCACACATCCACCGAACCATTCGCTTTTTTTTTGTTGCTTTTTTTTGTATACTGAATCTCCACCCTTTCCAGCCTTCATTGCTGCTCTACGTTCATTACCCATGTCTCGCTCCCATAAATCATAACACTTCTCACACATGCAGCATACACCTTTCGCTTCAGCTTCAACGACACTCCCCTCATCATCAGCACGCCACTCAGTTCCCGAAACTTCTTCCATGCACATCTCACTCTAGCAACCGTTGCCGAGTCTGATCCACCTTCTCCATTCAGCATGTCTCCGAGGTAGCAAAATGTTTTCACTCCTTCCAGCTTCACGCCGTCTCCAAGATCCAACTCAACATTTCCTCCATCTGCAGCTCCCTCTGTGCACACCTTACATTTGAATGTAGCTGCCACACTGGTTAATGACCCTCTCATACCACTAAATTTTTGATGAACCCACTCAGCGCACATTGTACATTGAATGGAGTTCACTCTGACACCCTTCCTGCACACAGCACATGGCCACTTCCCAGTTCTTTCCACCTCACCACATGCTTTACCACTTGCCATCACCTTCGTCTTTCCGATATTCACCTTCAGACCTTTTGTCTCCATACATTCCTTCCACTTGTTCATCTTTTCCTTCAGTCCATCCATACTTTCCGCAATCAACACTAGATCATCTGCATACAACAACTCCCATGGTAAATACATATATATATATATATATATATATATATATATATATATATATATATATATATATATATATATATATATATACACACATTATATTATATGTATATATATTGTTACAGATCGCGGTTAGATGTTATAGACCGAGCGGTGGTGTAAGACCGCGACCTAACAAACTTACCCGATTCCACCCGAACTTTGGCCGTATCGCACCGTAGCTGCCCAATGAGGGGAAAAGACAAAAACGACGAATGCAAAGAGGAAAACGAAGGCAAAGAAAGGTTTGGAAATACTACTGAATTTATTCCTACTATTTACATGCTCAAAGTAACCAAGGAGAAGGAAAGATAATAAAATAATATACAGAAGGATTAGAGACACAGTGCAAATTTTAGCTTATCTACAGGCTTAACTTATCCCAGGACAGAACAAACAAAAGACACTGACTCACGCGGGGAATTGCAGGAATCGCAGGATGTGGAGGGCTGGAGGGAGAGGGAGGTCCAAAGGGGGGTCATGCAGCACGATCGGCGCGTTTAGCAGCCGCCGTTCCTTTTCGGCCCTGCTCCAAACCGCCGCCCAGGCCCCAAGCGGCTGCCGGGTGTCGCTGCTGCTGCCGCCTCCACTTGCCTTGCCAGGCCTTGTCCCACTCGTCTAAACCCTCAACTCTTTCTTGGTCCCTCACTCTTTTCCACCACTCTCTTGACGACCAACTCAGACCAACTCAGACCTCTCTCACCAAGACCAACCCTTTGTGACCAACCGACTCAGACCCTCTACTGGCAACCGACTCAGACCAACTCAGAGTGCATCTCTCACCAACTCCTCGTGACCACTTCCGTTTTGCGCCTTTTATAGCGCCTCCAGCGATTACGCCCCCGGCGTTTTGGACACGCCCATCGGGGTGCTCACCTCGGCCCTGGTTGGTCGCGGACCCTCGGGCTCCGCCCTGGATGACGACGGGCGGGCACGCCCCTCCTCCCCTCTGACGAGGTGGAGACACGCCTTTCTTCTCCGACTCAAAGCACATGGTCAATGGCGGTTATTGGAGGGGAGGTGATTGGGAATCGAGGGCTCAGCAGTGACGAGAGGGGATATAATATGGAAATGGAGGTTTTGGGGATGGGAAGGAAAGGGAGATTTTTGGGGATGGGAAGGAAAGGGGATCTATTCTCTTTCACTGGTGCAATGGAGTATTTCAATTAATGGAAGACACAGCCTTACACTAATACACATAATAAGGATATAACTGTCAAAAAAGATATATCGTGTCCTGCATGTATATTTTATGGACTAACTACGGAAACGCCCTTTGACCTTTATACAACCACAAACGGAGGGAGGAGGGGTGATCTTTTACAACAACCTTTTACAACAACCTTTTACCACAACCTTTTACAACAACGTTTTACAACAACGTTTTACCACAACAATAAAATAAAAAAAACATTCTCATATCCACAACAATATATACAGACTTGGCATTTAATATGGAATTATTTTTTTTTCTTGACTTGGGTTTACTTTCTTAACTCAGTATATCAATCTGGTGAGTTTCTTTTACACTTTGGTGATTTATTTGTTAAAAGAACCATGTCACTGATTGTCTGTCGCAGCAAGAAGTCAACAACAGGATTATATCACAGGTGGCGTGGCAAAATGTACGGACAGGTGCATTTGATGATTGGCTTCACAGTCGGGTATACAAGGGTTGTTGCGTTCTGTATTAGTGGAAAACAACTGCTGCACGTCTCCAAAAGTTATTGCCGCTTCCTCTGGAGATGGTCCGTCAACTCGACAATGCTGTTTGTCATGGAGTGGTGGCTTTACGAAATTACGGCATGAAACAGCGTGCTATTGCTCGGCAGTATGGCATCACTCAAGGTCAGGTGTCAAAGATCCTGAAACGAAATGCTCAGAGGGGTGTTCCTACTCCAATACCGAGGCCAGGACGTCCCCGCAGAACCACAAGGAGGGATGATCGCCAGCTGCACCGGTTAGTCCGCAATGGCCGTACCAAGTCAGCTAATCGGCTTAGGGCTGAGTGGCAGCAACTGACAAATGTGCCTGTATCCAGAAGGCTAGTCAACCTACGACTGGTTCAAGCAGGCTATCGTGCCAGGCATCCCCTGAGAAAGCCACGCCTGACCAGACAACACCACCAGCGCCGATTGCAGTGGGCCATAGAGCACCGTCAATGGCAGCCAGGACACTGGAATCACGTGATCTTCAGTGACGAGTCTAGATTTCTGGTCTATCGTCAAGATGGCCACGTCCGAGTGCGCAGACAAGTGCATGAAGCCTACAACAAAGATTGTATAGTGCCAAGAGTCCAAGCTGGAGGTGGTGGTGTGACCGTTTGGGCTGCTTTTCATGCAGGGGGCAAAACAGACCTGGTTGTTCTGAATGGAAACCTGAACCAGTTCAAGTCCAGGGCCATTCTGGAAGAAACATTGCTTCCATTTGCTCGTGCAGCCTTTCGTGGAAACTTTGTCTTCCAAGATGACAATGCACGGCCTCACCGTGCTCGCATGATCCAACACTTTCTTGCTGACTGTGGTGTAGAGCATATGGAGTGGCCTGCCATGTCCCCGGAGATGAATCCGATGGAGAACTTGTGGGCAGAATTAACGCGTCAAATCGACCACTTGGACCAGCAGCCGACCTATGTGCGTGAATTGCAGCAAGCTATTGGCACTGCATGGCAAGCGATTCCTGTCCAGACCTTGGCAAATCTCGTGAACAGCATGCCTCAACGTGTACGTGCTCTCCTGAATGCTCGTGGGGGTTACACGAAGTACTGAACTGTAATTTTACTGTCCGTAATCCCAGTCGTAATTTAACTTTTGTTTTTATTTAAAAAATTTGGCTAATGTGCAAAATAAAGAGATACTTCTGGAAAACGTACAGACGTTTAACACAGTACTGTCCATGAATTGAGTTCGATATCAGTTTACATCACTTTCAAGGATCAATTTATTTGTTTCAAAATGTCAAATGTGGTTTTTGTTTCTTTTAAAGGTCACATTAACAAAATCTAGAATAATTTCAACATAATTCCAATGAACTTTTGGTTCTAAGACATCTTGAAAAGTAAGTTCACCCCCAGAAAAAAAATATTCCATATTAAATGCCAAGTCTGTGTATATATATATATATATATATATATATATATATATATATATATATATATATATATATATATATATATATATGTGTGTGTGTGTGTGTGTGTGTGTGTGTGTGTGTGTGTGTGTGTAGTGATCCGTGACCTCTCTTCCAAGCTAGGTTTGAGAACCTGAATGGGTTTCAATTGTACTAATGAATACCCAGATCCCATACATTTAACGAAGGTTCTACGTCACTTTAAATACTCTGCAGTATTGCTTTTGTTGTTTCCTCGATTTTGCCTGGTTGAACACTTGTGAACTATATGCATAGGGAATAATTGGAAATGTATCTCAGCAATTGTTGCAGGTTATTGGTGCTGGAAAGGTGGATTTAATTTATTTTTTTTCTGTATTTAAAAACGAAAATTTGGTCTTTCTTGATAAAAACGTTTGACGGACTAAACTTGTAACTCCCACTTTATTTTTTTTTGTTTTGGTTCCACAGTTTATCACCACAATTCCCACCAAGCGGCTGTTTTTCCTCAAGGAAGCAGGTGGGGGAATATCTGATGAGCGGCAGCTACTGGGGAATGAGGCTGAGCCAGATGAAGATGAAATTGATCATGCGGAGAGAGAACTGCGTAAAGGGCAGGTTCTCTGGTTCCGAGGCCTAAACAGGATCCAAACCCAGGTGCTAAGTTTGGTCTTCTTCTTTCTTACTGAATGTCGCAGAATGTGCCGAAGAATTACTGCATGCATTAGAATCCCAATTGAATTAGCCTGATTTTGATTGACATACGAAGAGTTGAGGATAAAGGGGCAGGCCGATTTGCCCGACACAACTTTCATACCCACATCCTACATTGACAAACTGAAACAGGAGTCAATTTTTTAAAAGGTGATATTTACTAGATGTGATCATTTTATTCTCTTTTTTAAACTTTACACTTTGAAATGATAAATGCACAATTAACCAGCAAATGCGGCTTCTGTCAAGTTTGCAATAAATTCTGTGGAGGGAGAAAAAGTTCACCAGAAGGAAATTCTCTTTAACTATTTCAATTTTTTTTTTTTGGTTGCCTTACACCTTACTCACACCTTACACTTCCCAAAGGTAATCTCCATTTTCCTGTTGAACCCAAATTTCCCTGCATCTTTTGCATGCTCTTCCATAGTACATTCTTTAATTATTTGCTGATTTTCTTCCCTTCCAGTTGAGTATCATTTGCAGGCTCAGTACTTCAATATATACATCATTTATCTGGATGACATAAAGTAAAGTGGGGCATCTTGCCCCCCACCCCACCTCTTCACCACATTACCTCCTCGTACCGGTTGTGTTCAGGATGCTGAATATACACCAAACGGTTCGCAGTGTAGCAGGAAATTTCAAATGGGAAATGTTCAGTTGACCGAACAAAATGGCTGAACTGGATGTATATACTATCGCATGCATGGGGTTCGAACCCTCACTCCACATCATCTGAGAGACCTCACCGAAGTGAGATCATGGCCCGGACAGCCGAACATTCATTGGCTCTTGTGTACGGGAGATTTTGCTGCACTTTTTAGTCCCTAACTATGCTAATGGTGGTAAAGGAGTTCCTCCATGGAAAGGATAAACACAATTTTTACGGCGTAGCCCGTCCGGTGTATCGTATGTATGTATGTATGTATGTATGTATGTATGTATGTATGTATGTATGTATGTCCCTTCCGCCGGCATTTTGCAGGTTTATGTTCTTTAAAATTTGCTTTCTCTGCAACCGTTGGTCTGATTGACAACACACTTTAACAATAGGAGTGTCTCCTCCTGTGGAATTTTTTTAATGATAATTATGACGTCATATGTCACGTGGCATGGGCCCAATCTTGGAAAAATAAAGGAAAAAATTGTACCTCTCGATCTCCGAAACTGCTCCATGGAAATAATTGAAAGGTGGCTCAATGTAAAGTACTCCCCATGGGTAATAACATATGTTAATGACGATGTCATAGGTTCCTTCAATATGACGTCATATATCGACAAGTATAACAATATAAGTTGTTATAATATAACAATTGTTATAATATAACAGTTGTTATAACAATAATATAACAATATAAGTATAACAATCCCTGGTGTTGGGCTAGCGGCTAGGGTGCCGGCTTAGGATATTCCTAGGATCCTGGGTTCGAATCTCAGTCGATCGCCGAATTAATGCCAGGGGGGTTGACTCAGCCTGTCATCCTTCCGAGGTCGGCTAATTTGAGTACCAGTTCACTGGTAATTCCCTGTTTGTCGTTGAAGGCGGCAAAAAGGGTTGGCGTCAGGAAGGGCATCCGGCCGTAAAACATTGCTTCAAAAAGGGGACCAAAAAACAACAACTACCACGGTCCCCGAAAAGGCCAACCCCCGCTTTGCGGGGAGAAAATGGCCTCTAAACGGTGGTTATATCGACAAGTATAACGCTTGATCCGATCAGTATGAAATTTCTGGAGCATGATCGAGGGATAAATTGGGCAGAAAAAATGACATCATTTTTGGTTTGGCAGCCATATTTTTACGGCATAGCCCATAAGGCAATGCAGTCTGGAACAGCGTTTGGATGTCCGTCCAGTGCATGTACAGTCACGTGAAAAAGTAAGTGCAGCCCATGTAAAGTTGACTTTTTCAACATATTTCAACATACAGCTATTTGTTCTTCATCTCAACAATATTGATAGATAAAGGTGATACAATATAACAAATATCATGAAACATTTACATTTTGTAGTCCATTGTATAATTTAAATAAACAAATGCAAATTTCACATGTGGAAAAAGTAAGTACACCCTTGGCTCGAATAGGTGGTATTGCCCCCTTTGGCAGAAACAACCTCAAGTAGGCGTTTCTTATAACTGTCTACCAGTCTCTGACATCGACTGGGAGAAATTTTTGCCCATTCCATGCAGAATTCTTTCAGCTGTGCAACGTTTGAGGGGTTTCTTGCATGCACAGCTCGATTCAAACCCCCCCACAACATCTCGATGGGATTTAGATCCGGGCTTTGACTTGGCCATTCCAGAACCCTCCATTTCTTTCTTTTAAGCCATTCCTTGGTGGATTTACTGGTATGTTTAGGGTCATTGTCATGTTGCAAGGTCCACCTTCGGTTGAGCTTCAACTTTCTGACAGATGGCCTCACATTATCCTCAAGCACCCTCTGGTACAATGAAGAATTCATAGTGGATTCTATGATGGTGAGCTGCCCAGGCCCTGATGCAGCAAAGCTGCCCCAAACCATAATATTTCCACCACCATGCTTTACAGTTGGTATCAGGTTCTTGTGGTCAAATGCTGTCTTTGGTTTTCGCCAAACATGTCTTCTGGTACTGTGGCCAAATAGCTCTACCTTTGACTCATCTGTCCAGAGCACATTGTTCCAGAAGTGCTGGTCTTTGCCCAGGTGTTCATTGGCAAAGTTTAGTCTTGCCCCGATGTTCTTTCTGGACAGCAAAGGTTTCCTCCTGGCGAACCTCCCATGCAGATCAAATTTGTGCAGCCCGTTTATAATGGTAGACTCGTGCACTTTGAAATCAACAGTGGCAAGAGCTACCTGTTGGTCCCGTGATGACATTCTGGGGTTCTTCGAGACTTCTTTCAGCATGTTGTGGTCTGCCCTCTGGCTGAACTTGCTGAGGTGGCCTGGCCTGAACAAGTTGGCAGTTGTTTGGAATCTTCTCCACTTGTAGATGATCTTTCGGACAGTCAAATGATTGATTTCAAATTGTTTGGAGATCTTTTTAAATCCCTTCCCAGACTCGTAGGCATCTATTACCTTCTTTCTGAAGGCCGCAGAGAGCTCTTTTGATATAGGCATGGTGACGCCGCACACTTCAACAACAAAGAGCAAACCAAACGAAATGTCTGAGGTTTAAATAAGACAGGTTCCTCCAAGATCCTCTCTAAAGATGTTTTCATCATTTGCACCTGAGCTGGTGCACCTGATTCTAATTTTAGGTATTTGAAGTAGTGATAAATGTCGGGGTGTACTTACTTTTTCCACATGCGAAATTTGCATTTATGTTTATTTAAATTATACAATGGACTACAAAATGTAAATGTTTTATGATATTTGTTATATCATATCACCTTTATCTATCAATATTCTTGAAATGAAGATCAAATAGCTGTCCGTTGAAATATGTTGAAAAAGTCAAAACTTTACATGGGATGTACTTACTTTTTCACGTGATTGTATGTATGTTCCTCCCAAACGTCCACCAATCAGAGCTGAGGATCTGGTCACATGACAGGGGGACAGCAGATCCTCCACTTAGCAGATCCAATCCTGGCTAGGCCATTGTTGGACTATCAGTTTTGTTTAAAAATAGATATTTGCAAACAACAACAGCAATAATAAATACACAAAGCCATATCCTCCATCTGAATGAATGTGCTCATCCTCCAATGTGCACAATTCTGAATAGGCCCGTGTGAGACACGTAGCAGATGCAAATGTTGCGCCATTCAAGGCCGCAAGGCTGATTTACGTCAAATAAAAGGGCAGGGAAGACGGGAGTCGCAAAAAAACAAAGCAACTTGAAGCGAGGGGCAATTAATGAAAATGAGTGGGGAAGGGACTGGCAGTATATCCTTGAGGAATGTACATTTCCCTCCGAGCTGTCAAGCCTGGGTTCGAAACTCGGCTCAGCTACAAATTTGGATAACCGGTCATTGTCGGAAACGGTGCATCTGGATACCGGTGCTCACCTTAATTGGATAACCGGTGCTCACCTTAATTGGATAACCGGTGCTCACCTTAATTGGATAACCTGGCCAGTCATTGTTGGAAACTATCCCTGGAGTCGTATGTCCATTTCTTGTCTGTATACCTGGGTGTTTGGAACACTCCAGAGTTAAAGATCCCATGGTGTCTTTCGTGAAGAGTCGGTGAGTTAACTCCGGCATTTTGAACAAATTACAAATTCCTGCCCGAATCACCTTCACACAAATGTCAGACCTGGGAGGGCCAGGTTCGTTTATTGTGGAGGACTTGGGGGGGAAAAATCCGTTCCATGGCTGAACTCACAAGAAGGTGGGAATAATTTTGGCCATTAAAGTAGTTGTTGTATGAGATGATTCATCCTTCCATCCATATTAATATTATCAGGTTATCAGAAGATCATTCGTGATTTGGATGTTGTAAACCTGAAGCATAGTTTGTGGATATCAAGTGAACCATGTGTTGTTGTTCATGTTTTCTGTGTCTTTATTGATACTTGGTAACGATTTTTGTGTTAACATTTCCATCTATTTTGCAGCCTTGCTGTTCCACAGGTTTGGAATTGAAGTTCGTTACGGAACAAATTGCTGCACAATTTGTGGATTGATGGATATTCCTGCGTTTAAACCTTCGTCTCTTCCACCCTGCTTGTTCTTTTCCTTTTCTCTTTGGTTTGGCCTTTTTATTTCAATGACTTCTCTTTTACTTCATTGTACAACTTCCTGCCCCCTCATGCTTCTTTGTTTCCTTCCTCTTATTTTTGTTTTCTTTTCTCTTTTGTCCTTTCCTTTCCCTTAACTTTTCACTTCCTGTTTTGTTGCTTACCTTTCCCTGTGTTGGTTTTTTTTTTCCGTTCCTTTCTTTTTATCCCCGCTTTCTGCTTTCTTGTCCTCTTTCAACTCCGGCAGATGGATGTTGTGAACGCTTTCCAAGGCGGCGCATCTTTTCAGGCACCAGCGTCTCTTCGCAGACAGTCGTCCATCCTGAGCCAGCACCTTCCGTCCCAGCATGATGTAACTGAGCATGCGGCTTCTGCTCGCACAGCCCTTGCTTCCGCAGTCCCTCCTAGCCCCAGCTACCCCGCTACTAGGCCTTCCGCAGGTGGAAACTGATTCCCACAGTCTTCAACTGCTGCAGCTCACCGTGTGTGAGTTCCATGTCGGTGTTATGCCACCTTTCATTACTTTCGCAACGCTTGGCTTTTTCTTTTTCTCCTTTCACTATCCGATAATTTTCCATTGTGTTGGCAACTCTGTATCATTTCTTGCTTGTCAGAGCTGTATGAATTGCACCACCCATGTGTGTGAAAGACGAAAGTTGAGCTAATCATAGAAAGCAACTGGTAAGAGTGGTGCGGCTTGAAGGAAGTGGACAGTGACATGCAGGTGGGAAGTGGAATAGGTATTTCAGGAGATTTTTAAACTACCCATGAATTATTTTGCACTTAGTCATGCTTTATCAAGAGCAGAAGAAAATCAAACACAGAAATCATAGAAGAGCAATAGTTGGTATGCATCCATCACCAGTTACTGTAGTGAAGCTGTTACACTCGGGGAGATGCTCATTCAGACGAATAGTGTTTGAGACAAACTCAGATTTTATTTTGTACACATGATCACAGCTCGTGGGCCAGAGCTTTGATCATGTAGAGCTAGAGCATAGTGGAAAGGAACGAAATGGAAAGCGGGAAACACCAACAGCAGAGTAGAAGTGAGTGTGAGAGTGAGATCAAGGGGAGTGGAAGAAGGGCACTCGGGGGTGAACAATCTGCACACAAGCGGATTGAAACACAGCAAGAAGAGAAAGGGGAAAGTAGTGATGAAACAGAAAAGGAACAAACCAATGACAAGTAACAAAATAAAAGAGAGGAGGGAGAGTATTTTTCTGTCCATGATCTGACCTTGCGTAGCCCCAGCACGTATGCCAAATTTGGTGGAGATTGCTCCAGCCATGTTTTTTTTCCTATGATTTTTCAGACATATGCACACACATGTATACAGTCACGTGAAAAAGTAAGTACACCCCATGTAAAGTTTTGACTTTTTCAACATATTTGAACATACAGCTATTTGATCTTCATTTCAACAATATTGATAGACAAAGGTGATATTGTAGTGCGGAGCTATGCGCACGACTGGTCTTGCCAATAAAGGAAGCAACAACGTACGGAACCAAAAGCGTCTTTATTCGAAGGATCAAACGATAGCACTGCCGTGCTCGGGGCTGTGAGCCCCGTCTATATCCCGAGGCCACGCCTACCCCTCGGGCGTGGCCGACACCCTCTTGGTGTGCGGAATGATGTCATCGCGCCAGCGAGCCATCGTGTCCGCCACACGCGCCCCCCCAGAATTCCCGCGCACCCGAAGGGTCAGTTTGCGGGGCAAACGGATGACCCAGCCGAAGCGCCCTCTGGCGGCTGGCGGCGTCTGGGATGCCGGGATGCCACCAGCTGCCCCTGGGATGGGTGCGGGGCCGGGGGGCGGCGTGCCGGCGGGGTTGGGCGGTGCCAGGGGTCCGCCCGCCGGGGGGCGGCCCCGACATGGGGGCTGAGCCACTGGCGGGGGGTGGTCCACGTCGAGGTGGGCCGGTTTGAGGTGGTCCACGGAAACGCGGTCAGGAGTACCGCTGATGTCCAGGGTGAAGTGCTTCGCCCCGGTCTCCAGCATGCGGAAGGGCCCGTCGTACGGGGGCCGCAGCGGTGTCCGGAGGGCGTCGTGTCGGACGAACACGTACTCCGCCGTGCGAAGCTCCGGGGCGACGTGCGTTGGCGGGCGCCCGTGGTGCGCCATCGACACCGGGGCGAACCTCTGGGCGGTCTCCTGCAGCGCGGAGCGCTGCTGCGCCGCGGACCATGGTGCCGTGGAGTCGGGGAGGAACTCGCCCGGCACCCGCAGCGGTTGTCCGAAGACCAACTCCACCGCAGATGCGCGCAGGTCGTCCTTGGGCGCCGTCCGGAGGCCCAGCAGGACCCAGGGGAGCCTGTCGACCCAGCCGCCGTCGCGGAGGGTGGCCCGGAGCGCGGCCTTTAAGGAGCGGTGGAAACGCTCGCACAGGCCGTTGGCCTGGGGGTGATATGCCGTGGTACTGTGCAGCTGGACACCGAGCCCCCGCGCAACCGCCCCCCAGAGCTCTGAGGTGAACTGGGGGCCGCGGTCGGACAAGATGTCCTAGGGGGCGCCGAACCGGGCAACCCAGGTGGCGATGAACGCCTGTGCGACGTCCGCCGCCGTCGTCGCTGCCAAAGGCACGGCCTCCGGCCACCGGGTGGTGCGGTCCACCATGGTGAGGACATGGGTGAAACCCCGCGAGGGGGGCAGAGGTCCCACCAAGTCCACGTGAACGTGGTCGAACCGACGTTCGGGCACCGTAAACGGGGCCAACGGGGCCTGGGTGTGGCGGTGCACCTTCGTGCGCTGGCACGCGAGGCACGTCCTGGTCCAATCGCGGACGACCTTCCGGAGGCCATGCCAGACGAACTTGTTGGTGACCAGCCTCTGGGAGGCCTTCGTGCCCGGGTGGGACAGGCCGTGGATGGCGTAAAAAACCCGCCCGCGGGCACGATGGGGCGAGGCCGCCCGAGGGAGACGTCGCACAACAGGGCCGTGCCCGCACCGCCGAACGGCACCTCGGTGACGTGGAGGCCCGTGACGGCGGTCCGCAAGGCCTGGACGTCGGGGTCGGTGGTCTGGTCTGCCGCCATCCGGGCATAGTCGATGCCGAGGTGGACCGCGTGGGCGACGGACCGGGAAAGGCAATCCGCCACCGGGTTGTCCTTCCCCACGACGTGCCGGATGTGCGTTGTGTAGTCGGACACGGCCGAGAGGTGACGCTGCTGCCGGGCCGACCACGGCTCGGCGACCTTGGCCATCGCGAAGACCAGGGGCTTGTGGTCGACGAAGGCCGTGAACGAACGGCCCTCAAGCAGATGGCGAAAGTGCCTGACCGCCAGGTGGAGCCTGAGCAACTCGCGGTCGAAGGTACTGTACCGGCGTTCGTGCGGGCGAAGCTGCCGGCTGAAAAACGCCAGCGGTTGCCAAGCTCCACGCACCCATTGCTCGTACACCGCGCCCACCGCATAGTCCGACGCGTCGGTGGTGAGGGCGATCGTTGCATCGGGCGCCGGGTGCGCGAGCATGGTGGCGTTGACCAAGGCGAGCTTCGCGCCCGCGAAACGCCGCGTCCATCTGCTCGGTCCAAACAACGTCACCTTTGCCCGGCTTCCCCCGGAAGGCCTCGTGCAGGGGGCGCAGGAGCTGGGCGATGCGGGGCAGGAACCGATGGTAAAAGTTCACCATGCCCAGGAACTCCTGGAGCCCCCTGATCGTGCGGGGGCACGGAAACCCCTTGACCACCTCCACCTTTGCTGGTAAGGGGATGGCCCCATGCCTGGTGACGCGGTGCCCCAAAAAGTCGATCTCGGCGACGCCGAACCGGCACTTGGCAGGGTTCACGATCAGGCCATGCTGGCCCAGGCGTTCGAAGAGTGCGCGGAGATGGTGGAGGTGCTCTTCACGGTACGTGCTTGCGACGAGGATGTCGTCCAGGTAGACATAGACGAAATCCAGGTCGCGCAAGACGCTGTCCATCAGACGTTGGAACGCCTGAGCCGCATTCTTCAAACCGAAGGGCATCCGAAGGAACTCAAAGAGGCCGAATGGCGTAATGACGGCCGTCTTCGGGATGTCCTCCGGCCTGACGGGGACCTGGTGGTAGCCGCGTATGAGGTCCATCTTAGAGAAGCAGGACATTTTTGTCAACCGGGCGGAAAAGTCTTGGATGTGGGGGACCGGGTAACGGTCGGGGGTGGTGGCATCGTTGAGGCGGCGGTAGTCCCCGCACGGCTGCCATCCCCCGCCAGGCTTCGGCACGATGTGTAGCGGCGACGCCCAAGCACTCTTGGAGCGCCGCACGATGCCCAGCCACTCCAGCGTAGCGAACTCCGCTCTCGCCACCGCGAACTTCGTCGGTTCGAGGCGGCGGGCCCGGGCATAGACCGGTGGCCCGACGGCGGGTATGTGATGTTCCACACCGTGCTTCACGGCCACCGCCGAGAAGGTGGGCCGCGTGAGGGCCGGGAAACTAGCGAGGAGGCGGGTGAACTCATCCGCTGCCGGAAGCGTACAAACCAACCTCGCCGGGACCGAACCGCTCAGCAAGCCGCTTGGCGAGCCGCTCGGTGAGCCGCTCAGTGAGCCACTCAACGAGCTGCTCAGCGCGCAAGCAAGCGAGCTGAACGTTTCGGCCTGGACGAGGCGTCTGTTCTTCACGTCTACCAATAACCCGTTTGCTCAGAGGAGGTCCGCACCGAGCAATGCCATGGGCACTCCGGCGGTTACGAACGACCACTTGAAGCATTGCCCTCCGAACCGCAGGGAGAGGCAGCGCTTCCCGAACGTGCGTATGGGTGTTCCGTTGGCTGCAAGCAATGCGGGGCCCCGGCCCGCGGTTCGCTTGTCGGACGCAGAGGCAGGAATAATGCTCACCTGTGCACCTGTGTCACATAGGAAGCGGCGCCCGGACAAGGTGTCCGTTATAAAAAGAAGGCTGCCGGAAAGGCCGACGCTCAAAGCCGCTATCGAGCATCGGCCCGGGCATTTCCCGACTTGCCGAACGAGCACGGCGGGCAACACTTCTTTGCCTTGTGGCCGAACCTGGTGTGGAAATGGCACCAGGCTTGTGGCGGGTGTGGCGGAGGCCGCGGCTTTCGTGGTGGTGGTGGGCGGGGCGTGGCGGCGGCCATGAGGTGTGCATCAGCCTCGGGATCCACGAGGTGTGGTGCATCAGCATCAGCCCCGGAATCCGCGACGGCCGCACCGAAACTCGCCTGCGTGTCACAGGCCGCGAAAAACTTGTCAGCCTCGACGGCCAGCACGCGGGGTTCCTTTATTTTGGAACCGGCCAACGCGAGGCGTACCTGGGCCGGTAGCTGGCGTAAAATGAGCGCCCGGAATAAAAAAAATCCGGTGCTTTGTCCCCCAGTAGCGACAGCATGTGGTCCATTCGGACCGATGGTCGCGTGTCGCCGAGGTCAGGAAGGTCCAGGAGACGGTCGGCCTGTTCGTCCTCTGTGAGGCCGAACGTGGCGATGAGGCGACGCTCGAGCGCCTCGTACCTGTGGTCGGCCGGTGGGTTCCGCAGGGCGGGCATGACTCGGGCGGCTGTGCCGGGCCCGAGGGCGGCGATGACGTGGAAATAGCGCGTCTCGTCCGCCGTTATACCCCGATTGTGGAACTGGGCCTCGGCCTGCATGAACCATACCTCGGCCTGAGCCTCCCAAAACTCAGCGAGTTTCACCGCTACCGTGTTGCTGCTTGTCATGGCGCGTTCTGTAGATCAGCGTCGGCTGAACTAGTCGGAGGTCACCAATGTAGTGCTGTGCTATGCGCACGACTTGTCCTGCCAATAAAGGAAGCAACAACATACGTAACCAAAAGCGTCTTTATTCGAAGGATCAAACTATAGCACTGCCGTGCTCGGGGCTGTGAGCCCCGTGTATATCCCGAGGCCACGCCTACCCCTCGGGCATGGCCGACACCCTCTTGGTGCGCGGAATGATGTCATCGCGCCAGCGAGCCATCGTGTCCGCCACAATATAATATAACAAATATCATGAAACATTCACATTTTGGAGTCCTTTGTATAATTTAAATAAAAATAAATGCAAATTTCACATGTGGAAAAAGTAAGTACACCCCTACATTTATCACGACTTCAAATACTTAAAATTAGAATCAGGTGCACCAGCTCAGGTGCAAATGATTAGAACATCGTGAGAGAGGATCTTGGAGGAACCTGTCATATTTAAACCTCAGACATTTAGTTTGGTTTGCTCTTTGTTGTTGAAGTGTGCGGCGTCACCATGCTTAGATCAAAAGTGCTCTCTGAGGCCTTCAGAAAGACGGTTATAAATGCCTACGAGTCTGGGAAGGGATTTAAAAAGATCTCCAAACAATTTGAAATCAATCATTCGACTGTCCGGAAGATCATCTACAAGTGGAGAAGATTCCGAACAACTGCCAACTTGTTCAGGCCAGGCCGCCCCAGTAAGTTCAGCCCGAGAGCAGACCGCAAGATGCTGAAAGAAGACTCTAAGAACCCCAGAATGTCATCAAGGGACCTACAGGTAGCTCTTGCCACTGTTGTTGTCAAAGTGCACGATTCTACCATTAGAAAGAGGCTGCAGAAATTTGATCTACATGGGAGGTGTGCCAGTAAGAAACCTTTGCTGTCCAGAAAGAACATCAGGGCAAGACTAAAGTTTGCCAATTAACTTGGCAAAGACCAGCAAAGACCAGCAAAGACCAGCAAAGCAAAGACCAGACTGGCAAAGACCAGCACTTCTGGAACAATGTGCTCTGGACAGATGAGTCAAAGGTTAGATCTATTTGGCCACAGTACCAGAAGACATGTTTGGCGAAAACCAAAGACAGCATTTGACCACAAGAACCTGATACCAACGGCAAAGCATGGTGGTGGAAATATTATGGTTTGGGGCAGCTTTGCTGCATCAGAGCCTGGGCAGCTCACCATCATATAATCCACTATGAATTCTTCATTGTACCAGAGGGTGCTTGAGGATAATGTGAGGCCATCTGTCGGAAAGTTGAAGCTCAACCGAAGGTGGACCTTGCAACATGACAATGACCCTAAACATACCAGTAAATCCAACAAGGAATGGCTGAAAAGAAAGAAATGGAGGGTTCTGGAATGGCCAAGTCAAAGCCTGGATCGAAATCCCATCGAGATGTGGGGGGATTTGAAACGAGCTGTGCATGCAGGAAACCCCTCAAACATCGCACAGCTGAAAGAATTCTGCATGTAGGAGTGGGCAGAAATTTCTCCCAGTCGATGTCAGAGACTGGTAGACAGTTATAAGAAACTCCTACTTGAGGTTGTTTCTACCAAAGGGGGCAATACCACCTATTAGAGCCAAGGGTGTACTTACTTTTTCCACATGCGAAATTTGCATTTTTGTTTATTTAAATTATACAATGGACTACAAAATGTAAATGTTTCATGATATTTGTTATATTATATCACCTTTGTCTCTCAATATTGTTGAAATGAAGATCAAATAGCTGTATGTTGAAATATGTTGAACAAGCGTTACGCCTAGGTCCCCCGTCGGTGAAGTGATGTGAGTTGACAAAGTGGAAGACGCAGAAAACATGCTATGATATGATATTTCGCTCACAAGGTTCAGACATACATGGAGGCGGCCATCTTGGATTTTGACGTGGCGACCCAATTTTCAATAGCGTTCTTCCTTATGCCTAGATACACCGACACACCAGATTAGAAGTTGGTACTTCGCTTATTTTTCAAGATATTCTGCTCACAAGGTTCAGACATACATGGCGGCGGTCATTTTGGATTTTGACGTGGCGACCCAATTTTCAATAGCGTTCTTCCTGATGCCGAGATACACCCACACACCAAATTAGAAGTTGGTACTTCGCTTATTTTTCAAGATATTCATCTCACAAGGTTCAGACATACATGGCGGCGGCCATCTTGGATTTTGACGTGGCGACCCAATTTTAAACAGCCCTCTTGCTTGTGCCTAGATACACCCACACACCAAATTAGAAGTTGGTACTTCGCTTATTTTTCAAGATATTCATCTCAAGGTTCAGACATACATGGCATCAGACATACATGGTGGCGGCCATCTTGGATTTTGACGTGGGTTGCACCAACACACCAAATTCGAATGCGGTCCTTCGCTTATGCACGCACGCTCGCCCGCACGCAAACACACACACCCGCACGCACGCACACACGCACGCACGGACGGACGGACAGACGGACACACGGACAGAGGGGAAAACCATAGTCCCCCTTTCGCTCCGCTGTGCGACGGGGGACAAAAAGTCAAAACTTTACATGGGGTGTACTTACTTTTTCACATGACTGTATATGTATATATATATATACTGAAACGCAAAAGAAACTTACCACCTTTGAAACCTTTAAATATCAACAATAACACTGCGTGTAGTAAATGTGTGAACTTATTTGTGGACAATAGTGTCCTCACTATCAGACAAAACGGTCACGGATGGTCACTTGAACCTTCAATGGTCACTTCATAGCACAGCTGTTGAACAGCCGTTTTGACTGTCAGTGATTAGCCAAGGGGTACGGGATGATTTTAATGAGCTGCACGTGATGTCTTGATATTGGCTTTAAAAAGGCCAGTGCAAAATGGGCATTTTGACCGAAAAATTTGACCATTTTGACCAACTTCAAAAAGACCGAAAACGCAAAAGAAACTTACCACCTTTGAAACCTTGAATATCAACAATAACTGCGTGTAGTAAATGTGTGAACTTATTTGTGGACAATAGTGTCCTCACTGTCAGACAAAACGGTCACGGATGGTCACTTGAACCTTCAATGGTCACTTCATAGCACAGCTGTTGAACAGCCGTTTTGACTCTCAGTGATTAGCCAAGGGGTACGGGATGATTTTAATGAGCTGCACGTGATGTCTTGATATTGGCTTAAAAAAGGCCAGTGCAAAATGGGCATTTCAATCAACATGCCACGATTGTCAAGGGATCAACGGCAGCGTGCCCTGGGCATGCTGCAAGGCGGACTGAGCTACCGTGAGGTGGCACGTCGCCTTGGCTGTTCACACCAGACGATATCGGCCCTGGTGGTCAGAGACACCCTCCACAACTCTGCAGATGACAGACCTCGATCAGGGAGGCCAAGAGTCACCACTGCAAGGCAGGACAGGCAGATGGTCCGAAGTCACCTGCGGGATCGATTCCGTCCAGCATCCCGCACTGCGGCAGAAACTCCGGGGCGTGCAAACCCACGGATCTCCAATGATACTGCATGAAGACGACTGCATGACTATGGTCTGACTGCCAGAAGACCATACAGAGGCCCTGTGATGACGGCTGCCCATCGCCGCAACCGACAGAGATGGTGCCAGCAGCATCAGCGGTGGACCTTGGCGCAGTGGAATGAGGTCGCTTTCAGCGATGAGTCAAGGTTCTGTGTGGACAGTCCTGATGGGCGTGAGCATGTCTGGAGAAGAACTGGCGAGCGATATGCCGATTGTTGCGTGCGTCAAGCCAACAGGTGGGGTGGCCCAAGTGTGATGGTGTGGGCCGCCATATCAGGCCGGTACAGGACGCCACTGGTGGTTGTGGATGGGAATCTTAACGCCCAGCGGTATGTGGATAACATCCTGCGACCTCATCTGCTGCCATTCCTGCGAGACCACCCAGAACTGAGAACCTTTCAGCATGACAACGCTCGTCCCCATGCTGCTCGCTTTACCACTGCATTTCTCCAAGGCGAGAACATCAACACCATGCAGTGGCCTGCGCTCTCCCCTGACCTGAATCCCATAGAGCACCTGTGGGATGAGCTTGGGAGACACGTAGTTGGCAGGGCCAGGACACGGGCAGAGCTGCTTCAGACATTGAGGACTGAGTGGGACAGAATCCAGCAGCAATCCATCCAAAGACTGGTAGGCAGTATACGCCGACGATCCACTGCCTGTATCCAAAACAATGGTGGCCACAAACGCTATTGAAAGGGGACTGACATTGCACCCTGTGCTGTTCTGTACTGTAGAACAAACTGATGAGATGGTGTATCTTGGTCAAAAACTTGACATGTCATCAATAAAATGCCAATGTTTCAATTAGCAATTGTTGGTTTGTTTTATTTTGAACTGTTACAATTTTATTACATTTCAAACAAGTGATAAGTTTCTTTTGCGTTTTCGGTCTTTTTGAAGTTGGTCCAAATGGTCAAATTTTTCAGTCAAAATGCCCATTTTGCACTGGCCTTTTTAAAGCCAATATCAAGACATCACATGCAGCTCATTTAAATCATCCCGTACCCCTTGGCTAATCACTGACAGTCAAAACGGCTGTTCAACAGCTGTGCTATGAAGTGACCATTGAAGGTTCAAGTGACCATCCGTGACCGTTTTGTCTGACAGTGAGGACACTATTGTCCACAAATAAGTTCACACATTTACTACACGCAGTGTTATTGTTGATATTTAAAGGTTTCAAAGGTGGTAGTTTCTTTTGCGTTTTCGGTCTTTTTGAAGTTGGTCAAAATGGCCAAATTTTTCGGTCAAAATGCCCATTTTGCACTGGCCTTTTTAAAGCCAATATCAAGACATCACGTGCAGCTCATTAAAATCATCCCGTACCCCTTGGCTAATCACTGACAGTCAAAACGGCTGTTCAACAGCTGTGCTATGAAGTGACCATTGAAGGTTCAAGTGACCATCCGTGACCGTTTTGTCTGACAGTGAGGACACTATTGTCCACAAATAAGTTCACACATTTACTACATGCAGTGTTATTGTTGATATTTAAAGGTTTCAAAGGTGGTAAGTTTCTTTTGCGTTTCAGTATATATATATATATATATATATATATATATATATATGTGTGTGCATACACACACACACACACACACACACACACACACACACACACACACACACACACATGAAGGTGGATACTTTGAGACCTGGGAGGGCTCTGTTATACCTTCTGAAACCTGCATATGGAGGTAACAACGAACGACACACACACACACACACACACACACACACACACACACACACACACACACACACACACACACACACACACACACACACACACACGAAGGTGGATACTTTCAGACCTGGGAGAGCTCCGTTACACCTTCTGAAACCTGCATATGGGGGTAACAACCAACGACACACACACACACACACACAATTGCCTTATTGTACATGGTAGTATGCATTTAATGATTCTTCCTGAGCTATGACTGCCGATTCAGATTCAAAGACGTTGAATTTAAGAGTTGTGCAAATGCTCCCCTTTTTCTGTTTCTGCAATTTTCTTTTCAGTATATATACAGTACTGTGCATCTACTGCACATGTGCAGTGTGACTCATATTTACTTACAGGTGTTTTGTATTTTACACCCTTAAATCCATGTACCTGCACTCATACTACTGTGACTAATTGCCAGCATGTCATTACTGGCTGGTACTGTGCGATTGCTTTGCAGGAAATTTTTATTCCCATCTCTGCCTCAGCAGCTCGTTCCTGATTTGCAGCATTCTGCCAGCTTCACCCACCCCAGCTCTCACCTTACCTGCACCGCATTCCCCTCCTGCCTCTGCACCCTCTCCCTCACACCCAGATGTATTCCCATTAATGAGATGCTCTATTACATCTTTCACTTTGCAAGGTTATAAAGCATTCTTTTTTTATATATAAAGCTGAAACTACAAAGGTTAACAGGTCACTTCCGTTACCCTTTAATGTCACATTGGTTACATCACTCCGAGGCCTCGGGGCTTTACACATCTTCCTTCTTTCTTCCCTCTCTTTACATCTGACTCATCCAAACCTCCTTTCACTTTCACCCCAAATTCTGCCCAACTCTTCTTCCTTCTGTTCTCTTCCAAAGTCCCTCCCCTCTTTATTTTCTAATTTCACCCATCCCCTGATATCCTCCCTCACCTATTCCAATTTGGTAATAAGTAGATGACCAATCCATGACTCAAAAAACACTGGTAGTGATTAATGAAATGACAAATGCGATTACTATATCTCCGCATGCTACAAACAATTATTTGGCGGATTAAAGTGAAATATGCATGAAACTTCAAAAACTCAGAGTTTCTAAATCTTATTATTGATATATCAATTTTTTTATTTCCACTTTTTTTCAATACAAAATCGAGGCTCATCGAAGAGTGAGATTGAGGGTAAAAGACAACGTCTTGACAGTGGGGCAATAATTAGACATGATAAGCTCATGCAAGAATGGACCGAAGAGGGAGAGAGAAAACATAAAACCCACAATATCCTGCAAGTAAGAGGGTTGGATTGGTAATGTGTAATGGGGGTTAAAAATATATATATATATTTTTTTTTTGGGGTATACAAGATCTAGGCTCGTGTAAGAGCTAATGAATGTTTCAAGCTGCCATATTGCTGCGTTAGCATCCACATGTTTAAATATTAAGATCAAAAACAAACGGATACACAAAACATACAATAAAGGGAGCGGGAGACAAGATGGGGAGAGAGAGGGAAGCACACAAGTACAATAGCAGAGAACAGGGACATCGGGAGATCTGTGGGAGGGAGAGGGCTTGGGGGGATGGGGCATGGGAAAGGGGGGAGGGGGTGTGGGAAAGGTATAAAACACATGGACACTGCAAGGACTTCCAGGAAAGAAGTTGGTATTTCAAAAAAAAGTGGATCTGGGGGTGAATTGACGGGGGTAGAAAAAGATCAAGGTTTTGGATGGGGGAAGTTGTGAGTCGGAATTGGGGAATGACATGACATCGTCGTTCAGTGCTTTGCATCTTTATCATGGGTTCTAGGCTGGTTCATCTGGCTGGGTTTGTGCATTATGATTTGGTGTTTTAGGTTCAAATTGTGGTCTGAGTTGTGAGGGAATGGCAAACCACCCAGTGCATTACGTGTTTGAGTAATCTGCTTTAGCAGCATAATCCTCCTCTGAGCGAAGAATTCAGAGTTTCTTACTGTCGGGCAGAAAAAAAAAATGATGAAAGAAACAGACGAAGTAGTAATTGCAAAACCTCAGCGAATCGTCGCGATTTTCTTTGTGGGTTACACGATCTGTGGTCCCAGATTGGCTGTCACTTTTCCCATGTCTCAAAATGATTGTATGTTTACAATCGAGTCGTTCTAATTCATTCATTCCCTTTTATATTTGTATAAAAGTTTTACAAAGATTGTAGTACTTTTTAATTACACCATGTCACAATTACATGGTAGTATCAAACCTTGATTCTATTGAAAAAAAGAAAAAGCCTTTGCTCATATATTTAAACATGTGGATGCTAACGCAGCAATATGGCAGCTTGAAACATTCATTGATCATTCATTCCCACTTGCTTCACATGACATCATCAAAGAAAACATTAATGTTTATGGAAGCCTTGTTTTGGTGGATATCGTGGGTCATGTTCCATAATGCTAGAAATCTACCAGGACTCATACATTGGAAGGTCAAATATTCTCCTCTCCAGAACGAAAATTAAAATCGCACCCGTGTCCGAAGGAGGTGGTTCAGTTTGGCATTTTAAATATGAAATAGGCAAAGCCTAGAAATGAACCGAACCCATTAGAATTACCCTTTAGGAACCTTTAGAATTGCCCTTTAGAACCCCTTAGAATTACCCTTTAGAACCCTCTAGAAGTACACTTTAGAACCCTCTAGAAATACACTTTATAACCCTCTAGAAATGCACTTCAGAACCCTCTAGAAGTACACTTTAGAACCCTTTAGAATTACCCTTTAGAACCCTCTAGAAGTACACTTTAGAACCCTCTAGAAAAACACGTGAACCCTTTAGAATTACCCTTTAGAACCCTCTGGAAGTACACTTTAGAATTACCCTTTGGAACCCTTTAGAATAACCCTTGAGAGCCCTCTCGAAGTACACTTTAGAACCCTTTAGAATAACCCTTGAGAGCCCTCTCGAAGTACACTTTAGAACCCTTTAGAATAACCCTTGAGAGCCCTCTCGAAGTACACTTTAGAACCCTTTAGAATTAAAACGGTGGGTTAGAACGATTCTTCTTCATTTTTTGATGGACGGATGGAAGGAAGGACATAGCCAAATATTGAAGCGGCTTCACTGTTTAAAAATACATGTACAACTTTCACTGACCACACAAGGTAGGAATAATTGGGACTATTAAAGATGTAGTAGGTATGGGAACATTGAGGATTTCAAAGTTGATAACATTAGTATGGGAGCAACAAAAAAATAAGGGAAGGGTGGCCCTACCCTGAGGAGATTCCTCTCTGAGGTTATTACCCCATTCACGCAAAGTGAAAAGTGGTGCTAAGCAATTGGTTGCTTTCCTCCGTCTGTCCCAAACGTCAGATTATGATGGAGCAACAACTTAATTTCAACTGAATGTTATATTTTGAACAAAAATCAGAAAATGAATCGGAAAACAAACCTGTAGTTTAGTAGTACTTTGTCTCTGAATTCATTCCAATCGTGCATGGGCAGAGAGGAGTGAGATTTAATTTTTTTTTCTCTGCCTGTCTGGCAGTAAAACAAAATTAAAAATCATTCCAAACAGGAAACTTACTGTTTTTAAGGATGTCACAAAGGACACAAACAATAGCCATGAAGAACCAATATAACGCGTTAAATAAGGTGGTGTAACAGATGCTGCGTCAATGGCGGTAAAATGATGATAAATTCCAGAATTAATTTTTTATACGACCTTCACAATTTATATATTATTTGAATTGAATAGAACACAAATCGCCTTCTTGTCACTTCCTAGAACCTCCAGTTTTGTATACTTGGGCACGTTAAATAAGGTGGTGTAACAGACGCTGCGTCAATGGTGGTAAAATGATGATAAATTCCAGAATTAATTTTTTATACGACCTTCACAATTTATATATTATTTGAATTGAATAGAACACAAATCGCCTTCTTGTCACTTCCTAGAACCTCCAGTTTTGTATACTTGGGCACGTTAAATAAGGTGGTGTAACAGATGCTGCGTCAATGGCGGTAAAATGATGATAAATTCCAGAATTAATTTTTTATACGACCTTCACAATTTATATATTATTTGAATTGAATAGAACACAAATCGCCTTAATGTCACTTCCTAGAACCTCCAGTTTTGTATACTTGGGCACGTTAAATAAGGTGGTGTAACAGATGCTGCGTCAATGGCGGTAAAATGATGATAAATTCCAGAATTAATTTTTTATACGACCTTCACAATTAATATATTATTTGAATTGAATAGAACACAAATCGCCTTCTCGTCACTTCCTAGAACCCCCAGTTTTGTATACTTGGGCACGTTAAATAAGGTGGTGTATGAGACTGCATCAATAGCACTAAACTTGTGGAGTTTTTAAAACGATTTTAAAACTTAATGTTTTATTTCAATTGAAGCTTTCAACTTGTATTTCAATTCAATGGCTTCTCCGTATGATGGTTCAGAAGCACCAGCCATGCGTATTACTGTTAATCCTATGGAAATATCCGACTCAAATCACCTATTTTGCTTAAATCCCTCATGCATTACGGATGACACGTCTTCTGCTAAATTGTAGGCTTCTCACCTTATATCCTCCCACCCTTCACCTCCAAACTCAACCCCAACCATTGAAGAAAATGATAATTAAAACGTCCAGAAATCGCGTGGCATTCGGGGTAATAATACAAGCACTTGTGAGCACTGGAAAATTAAACCCTCATTATATGTTGTGAATATATGAAACAGCGTCATGTGGACTTAAAAGAACTCCTGTTCCGTGTTCACAAGGATGACATCACAGACTTTTATCACGAGTATCGGGAAATCTATCTCAATATATTCCTTCCGGAAATATAAACTTCCTAAAACTATTTGTCTAAATATAATGTGATTTTTGAACAAATTATTCGAATGACTTACTATTCAATAATGTTGGAAAACAGAGTTATATGAAGGATACGAGGGCATCATTAATGTCACTAGTTACAGCCAATCGTGGGCAAGAGATGGCAACACCTATAAAAGCACAATACAACAATATTCATGAAGATGATTATCAGAAAAAAGTTTTTTCTCGTGTTTTTGAAATTTCATGCACATTTCACTTTAACTGACCCTGAAGTTGAACAAATATATTGAAATGGAATTATTACAAAAAGGTTTTTCACCATTAGTGTTCCAGCTCTTGTTGTAAATTTCCATCACAGGTCGAGTCTCCAAAGCTACCTGAAGTGGTGTCTTGCGAAGGACTATCAAATTTATGGATGGTAAAAGAACAAAACGTTCAAACAAAAAAAACGTTCAAATAAACAAAAAAGAAGAAGAAGACAAACCCATGAGTTATGATTTGAATATAAGAAAGTTTATCGGACGTTAAATAAAATGAATATACATGACGGTTTTAAATATGGAGGACCTTACGAAGAAGGCTCAGAGTTCTCGTAACAATAATGAGACAATCCATTTTACAGACTTGGCAATTAATATGGAATATATTTTTTTCTTGACTTGGGTTTACTTTCTTAACTCAGTACATCAATCTGGTGAGTTTCTTTTACACTTTGGTCATTTAATTGTTAAAAGAACCAAGTCACTGATTGTCTGTCGCAGCTAGAAGTCAACAACAGGATTATATCACAGGTGGCGTGGCAAAATGTACGGACAGGTGCATTTGATGATTGGCTTCACAGTCGGGTATACAAGGGTTGTTGCGTTCTGTATTAGTGGAAAACAACTGCTGCACGTCTCCAAAAGTTATTGCTGCTTCCTCTGGAGATGGTCCGTCAACTCGACAATGCTGTTTGTCATGGAGTGGTGGCTTTACGAAATTACGGCATGAAACAGCGTGCTATTGCTCAGCAGTATGGAATCACTCAAGGTCAGGTGTCAAAGATCCTGAAACGAAATGCTCAGAGGGGTGTTCCTACTCCAATACCGCGGCCAGGACGTCCACGCAAAACCACAAGGAGAGATGATCGCCAGCTGCACCGGTTAGTCCGCAATGGCCGTACCAAGTCAGCTAATCGGCTTAGGGCTGAGTGGCAGCAACTGACAAATGTGCCTGTATCCAGAAGGCTCGTCAACCAACGACTGGTTCAAGCAGGCTATCGTGCCAGGCGTCCCCTGAGAAAGCCAGGCCTGACCAGACAACACCGCCAGCGCCGATTGCAGTGGGCCAGAGAGCACCATCAATGGCAGCCAGGACACTGGAATCACGTGATCTTCAGTGACGAGTCTAGATTTCTGGTCTATCGTCAAGATGGCCGCGTCCGAGTGCGCAGACAAGTGCATGAAGCCGACAACAAAGATTGTATAGTGCCAAGAGTCCAAGCTGGAGGTGGTGGGGTGACCGTTTGGTCTGCTTTTCATGCAGGAGGCAAAACTGACCTGGTTGTTCTGAATGGAAACCTGAACCAGTTCAAGTACAGGGCCATTCTGGAAGAAACATTGCCTCCATTTGCTCATGCAGCCTTTCGAGGAAACTTTGTCTTCCAAGATGACAATGCACGGGCCTCATCATGCTCGCATAATCCAACACATTCTTGCTGACCGTGGTGTAGAGCATATGGAGTGGCCTGCCATGTCCCCGGATATGAATCCGATAGAGAACTTGTGGGCAGAATTAACGCATCAAATCGACCACTTGGACCTGCAGCCGACCTCTGTGCGTGAATTGCAGCAAGCTATTGTCACTGCATGGCAAGCGATTCCTGTCCAAACCTTGGCAAATCTCGTGAACAGCATGCCTCAACGTGTACGTGCTCTCCTGAATGCTCATGGGGGTTACACGAAGTACTGAACTGTAATTTTACTGTCCGTACTCCCATTCGTAATTTAACTTTTGTTTTTGTTGAACATTTTTTTGGCTAATGTGCAAAATAAAGAGATACTTCTGGAAAACGTACAGAAGTTTAACACAGTACTGTCCATGAATTGAGTTCGATATCAGTTTACATCACTTTCAAGGATCAATTTATTTGTTTCGAAATGTCAAATGTGGTTTTTGTTTCTTTTAAAGGTCACATTAACAAAATCTAGAATAATTTCAACATAATTCCAATGAACATTTGGTTCTAAGACATCTTGAAAAGTAAGTTCACCCCCACAAAAAAAATATTCCATATGAAATGCCAAGTCTGTAATATACAAGTATATGATTAGTAAGGGAATTGTTTCTTACTCATTGTATATACTTGTGTATTACTGTATAAACCGAGAAAGGCACTAAGTAGAGAGCATACCTCCGCCAGCTGAACAGTTTATGTTTTGTATCCCAGAGTAGACCAGAAAATCATAATACAGAATCACATTTAATCAAAATCATCCGTCCATAACTTTTTGAGATATCCTGTTTGGTATCGTTTTTGGCGAGATCTCTCAATTGTGAAGAATCACTCAAGAAATAAAAAATGATCTCATCTGCATTCGGTTCCGGATCTTCACTAAAATCAAATCAATTCATCCTTGTAACAAACCTAGTCTGTCCACCACGTTGTGTCCGAATCCCTCCGTAACTTTTAGACCGTTGTATCTCGTTTGGAGACCTTCTTGAGCAGCTCTTGTAGTTGGACATTGAGAGTGAACAAAACAGGATAATCCCTTGTGCTGAATTCCAGATATAATATTGCCGAGTACTTGTAAACATCAAACGCCAATAATGGTCGTAGTAGTAGTAGTAGTAATAACAACAATCCATAATTATACTGCAGTTTAAATAAAGTTACTAAAATCGCTCATACACCTTCACCGATAACACTGAGGTGTCTCAATTCTACAAGAGGACCTACCATCGATCACCATTTCCTTACATCAACCTCAGCCATCAACCTCCTCAACCTCAACCCGTTCTTGTCGGTCCCCAGATCCGTGTGGTGAACGCCTTTCGTACGGGGAGCTCATTGTACGGGGGACGAGAGAAGCCTTCATCCAGAAATTCCATCAACAACTTCATGGCCGACCCAGACTTCGAGCATCAATGCCAGGGCACGAGACGACCCCTACTTGAGGGCAGGCCCACTTTGGAGAACCAAGATGGCGACAGGACGGACGGCTGCGACGGTCATGGCATGGAGGCCGGGGCTTCGCCACGTCGGCCCCAT
>NC_136264.1:186903502-187108502 GCF_964187855.1 Myxine glutinosa | reverse complement strand
CAACCTCCTTCATACATGTAACCTCAACCTCGCTCATAAACCTCATAAATGTAAACTCAACCTCACACATCTCCCTCATAATGATAACCTCGAACTCCTTCATACATGTAAACTCAACCTCACACATCTCCCTCATAATGATAACCTCAAACTCCTTCATATTACACATAACCTTAAAACCTCTAGCATATAACCTCAACCTCTCGAATCCTGCACATAACCTCAACCTTACTCATACATGTAACCTCATCTTCCAGCACAATAACCACAACGTCCCTCATCCTGCTTTTTCTCCAGTTTGACCTCTTTGTCCTAAATCATCACAGAGCCCACATTTTACAGCCTTGCTTCAAGTTGCTATTCCCAAAAGGTTTTTGAATTTATTTATATACATTTGTTGCAGGTCTGGGGGTAATTCTGATCTACAACCCAAAGTGCTGCAGATAGTGTTCATTTGTCCCTCAACCAACACCAATGCTGTGGCACACGGTAATGGGTTAACTTCTGACATATTTACAAATAGTGTAAAACTATAAAACAATGATAACGTTTTGACCGAATTTCACAATTACACATTTGGAGCAATGAGTGCTGGGCTGGCTTCCAGTATTAGTTGGTGGACGTTAAATATCCCACGGTGTGCTTTGGGAAGAGTAGGCGAGCTATCACCGGAACCCTGGAACAAATTACAAATTCCTGCCCTGGCTACTGTTAGGAAGGCAATGGCAAACCACCCAGCATAGCTCTTGCCAAGAACCACTTCAGCAGCACCGATGCTCTACAAAAGAGTATGGCACATCATAATCACAATGCTGGATTCTTCCAGGCCTACTCTCAGCAAAGGTATCATGTAGAATAGCACGTGACTCGTATTTCAATCGCCAAACCCCATACGTCACAATGCAGCCCCTTCCATTATTTTGAACCCAATGCTGAAACATATATTTATGTAACCAATGGTAACCTGACCACTTTACTTTCCCACGATTGCAAAAGAACGAGTTTTTATGCTGAATAAGCATTTTTCAACAGGATTTAATGTAATTGGCACATTTATAAAATCGCACTAGTTTCCAAAAACAAAACTAGAATGGCACTCGGTACAGCGCATAGTCTCGCCTTGTGTGCTCCTTCTGAACAAAAATGTCATCGTTAAACTGAACACGCTGCTAGTATGGTCCATACACCCGTATCATCCATGCGCCCTATTATGTGACACAAACTGCCATAATCTGTAGCTTCACTGATTATTAGGATATTTAACGACTACTTTTGTGCACATTAAGGCTAAATTGTGTCAATGTAGATGAAAATGAAAAAAAAACCTCAAACTATATGCCGCATGGCTCGTCGATCATATGTATGAAGTTTCACATCGATCTGTTAAGCGGTTCTGCAGAATAATTTTTACGTTTTTATTTTCAATCTAATATGGCCACCAGACCTCGTGACCAATGACATCATAAATTTAATTATGTACTCACATTGGTTCATAGATCAGATGTATGAAGTTTCAGATTTTTCAGATGAGGATGTTGATTTAATTGATGACATCATTATTATCAGCCTATGACACTCCATGGGGAGTCGATTACATATTGCAAGTTTAAATTTTTTTTGTTCAGCAGTTTCGGAGAAGATGTCCTATTTATTTATTTTTCCCTTTAATCCAATAAGACTGCCATACCATGTGCTTTACGATGTCAGAGATAACATTAAAATCTAAATGGGGAGTCCCAGTCCCGCCTTTATTTAAAGTTTCGCATCAATTGGACAAGCAGTTGCATAGAAAAAAAAATGAGCGAAAATATATAGACGCGGACACACAGACACCATGATATTGGGACAACATCTTACCGATGAGGACACAGAGTATCGTGCACCGACTCCGCATATACCGGTCATCACCCAGACACAAAATTTTTGCCTGATCTCCTGTGCACACTGACACACCATGTGACACGTATGTGAATTAATGTAAAGTTTGAGAGTCAAAAGTTAACGCAGAGCAACAAATACCAAACACAATTTTTTCCAAACTCCAGTGAACAGCTCCCTGAACTGGTTTGTCATATCGCTTACTGCAGTGTGGTGGTTTAAGTTTCCATTATTCACAAGGTTTTTATTTTTTAAATAATGCCGTGGGAGAATATACTCAACAATGTTGGCATTTATTTATTTTAAAAATGGCTCTCCTTGTACAAATGAGACACAGAGAAACTCAAGTATAACTTTGGTTCGTCTTGTCCGAACGGTGCCCCTCTCGCCGCGAACATATTAATGTAAATAATAAACATGTATGTGATTTGGTTTGAACTATGCAAACGGTTGCAGGTGCCTGTGTGTCGTCCGTGTCCCGTCATTTGTGTCTGGAATGTTTGTGGTTTAAAATATCAATGTGCAATGTCTCAAAATTGTCCATTAAAGACATTTTATACAACTATCCTTCTCTCTTTTGGTCATTTGAATTCGATATTACTGATGAGATGTTGCATTATGCAAATTAAGCATTTCAGGCAAGTACCACTCATGTAATGTAAAAATGTTTTACTCATGTAAAAACTGTAATGTTTCACTCATGTAATGTGGTATACAAATATACAGTATACAAGCCTTATGGAGGTCTGCACTTTAAAGCTTCTTGTTGTCTTGGAGATGATTGAGGATGGAGATGATGCTGATAGGAGGCACAAGTGGCCTGAAAACAAATTAATGTGCTTGTGGGCTCCAAGTCCTTTGCATCCTGGGAGAGAACTAAAAAGTTTGAATATTGTTGTGGAAAACCAATCAGGTCCACACAACTTTAGTCCAACGGGTGGTTTAATTGCATTTAGATCATGACATCATCCTGTAAAGTAGGAAATACAATAAGTAAACGATGTGACATCACATGGGAGCATTCATAACATTCAATGCAAGCAAGCTGGATATTCTATGCAGGCGTACCGTTAGCGAGTCTACCAGATGTAACGTGTCACAGGAGAAGTCTCGGAGCACCGTCCGCAGCAGCGGGTCTTATAGTCACGCCCCTAGTGGTGTCAACGAGCAGCGAGCATCACCCCGGGTTCAGTACGAATACGATTTCACTACATTCTCCCCCCTTCAGAATTATACGGCAGCGCGGCTAAAGGCGAGTGAGCGTCAGCACGAACAGGGTACGGAACATCAGTCGACCCAACCGTATCGGGCCGGGCGGCGAATTTCTCTGCCAGCACGCGTCCGAAATTCCCCGGGTACGGCATCACATATCCCTGTGTCCCCGGCGTCGGAGGCGCCAACAGGGTCGGGTGACGAAGGGGGTAACTCCAAGTCGTCGGGCCCAGGTAGTCTCGGCGAGGGGAGGGTCGGTAGACTTTCGGCGGTGGGAGCGTCGGGAGAGGCCATAGTCTCATAGATGGGTTCGATCGGTTCGTCCGATTCCCTACTTAGGTCGGCGACCCCGCAAGGGGCAAGGTGACGGACGGAGACAGTAGTCTCACGGCCATCAGTCGTCATCACACGAGCATGCTCAGGATTAGCCTGGAGAATCTGCACTTTGTCCACAAGGGGGTCGTACTTGCTCGCGCGAACCGCCCGTTTAAGGTAGGCCGGCCCGGGCCCAGCGAGCCAACTGGGCAAAGACCGTATACACCCCGAGCTCCTGGGGTGGTGGAAAAGTCGCTCGTGGGGAGTTTGGTTGGTTGCCGTACTCAGGAGAGCCCTGATCGAGTTCAACGCCGCAGGTAGCGACCAAGCCCATTTATCGAGGCCCCGGCCGAGGGTCCGGAGGTTGAGCATGACGGCCCTCCAGATAATCCCGTTGAAGCGTTCGATCTGCCCATTAGCCTAGGGTCTGTACGGCGTGGTGTAACTAGAAGCAATGTTATTTTGGAGCAGAAAGCCGCGCACCTCCTGAGACAAGAAGACCGCACCCCGGTCGGTATGGACATAGGCCGGGTAGCCGAACATTGAGAACAAGTTCTGTAAGCAACGCATCACCGTGGCAGCAGTCATGTCCGCGCACGTATAAGCAAAGGGGAATCGCGAGTACTCATCAACGATAGTGAGCAGATAGCGAGAGCCGCTCGACACCGGCAATGGGCCCTTGAAATCCATCGCCAAGCGTTCCCACGGGCGCGTAGCCTTCACCAGAGTCCCCATGGGAGGGTTATAGAAACGCGGTTTGATTTCCGCGCAGATAGCGCAGTCGCGACAGATACGGCGGATATCGTCAATCGAGTATGGGAGATTTCCACACCGCACAAAATGAGCGAAACGCGTTACACCGGGATGGCTCGCAGTGGCATGCAGCACCCGTAGGCCCTCCAAAGAGGTGATACCCGCGCATGTAGCCGGTCGTGATAAGGCATCGGCGGCCCGGTTATCCTTCCCCGGGCGATATTTGATGGTGTAACAGAAGTCAGCGAGTTCGATACGCCAGCGAGTGATTTTCTCATTCTTAATGCGCTGGGCGTGTAAGGTGTCGTACATGAACGCAACGCTTTGCTGGTCCGTGATGATTTGGAAGCTCCGCCCGAGTAAGTACGGGCGCCATCGCCGAATAGACTCGACGATCGCATACGCTTCCTTTTCAACGGACGAGTGTCTCCGCTCAGCGGTGGTAAGAGTCCGTGAAAAGAAAGCCACGGGACGCCCCCCTTTCGTCGATTGTCGCCACGGCGGCTCGGGCGATGTCGGCCTTAAGGCCTTCAAAGGCCGCCAATGCGGCCGGACTCAGTGGGAAGGTGTCGCAGGCCACGAGGGGGCGAAGTTTCACGGAGAAACTTTGCACCCATTTGGAGTAATGGGCGAACAGCCCAAGGGCGCGCTTCAGGGACGCCCGATCACAGGGAGGGGCCATGTCGAGCAAAGGTCGCAGACGCTCCTTATCCGGAGCGACAGAGCCATGGGTCACAGTGTACCCCAGAAGATCTATCGTGCGTAGGGAGTATTGGCACTTATCCTCGTTCATAGTTAAGTGATACCTCTGCGCGACCTCAAGGAAGCGCTTCAGATTAGCATCATGGTGCCCTTGGTCATATCCACAAACCGTAAGATTATCGAGGTAGACGAAAACATCGGTTAAGTGCTCCCGCGCAACGAGGTCATCCATGGCCCTCTGGAAACAAGAGACCCCGTTCGTTACCCCAAAAGGCAATCGCGTAAATTGGTACAACCGCTGCCCCGACTCAAATGCGGTATAGATACGATCCGCCCTAGAGATAGGGATCTGGTGGTACGCACTACGGAGATCGAGAGTGCTATAGACCGAATACTGGGACACCTGTTGCACTAGCGCGTCCATCCCCGGAAGGGGGTAGGCATCCAGCTGTGTAAAGCGGTTAATCGTTTGGGAATAGTCGATTACCATGCGTCTGCGATGGGCCTCGCTGCGCACCACCAAGACCTGGGCGCGCCACGGCGACCTACTAGGTTCTATGATGCCGTCTTTCAAGAGCTGAGCCGTTTCGTCCGCAATGAATTGCATGTCTGCGCGAGAGTAGCGCCGTGATTTCACCGCGACAGGGGTGCAGTCGGAGGTTAGATTGGGGAACAGCGAAAGCGGCTGGACGTCCATTTGCGCTAGGGCGCACACCGCAAGCGCGTCGTCCGCCCCCACAACAAGCGTGTCAGGCCCACCAAACTCCATTACCAGACGTCCATGCAGCTTAAGAAAATCGTGTCCTAACAGAATATCAGCACATAATGCGGGTAAAACCATAAGGTGTACATCAGGGAAAACCCGTCCCTTTAGCACGAGTTTCAATCGGCATTCCCCCTTCGTGCTGAGTCGAAGCCCCTGGGAAGCCATGAAGATCCGTCTCGTAGACCTCCAGATCCGCCATCCATGCCTGAGCACAAGTCGCTGGTCGATGAAACTATCCGTAGACCCTGTATCCACCAAGGCTCGAACACAATGGCCTTCGACCATGAGGGGAATAAGGGCTTGAGCCAGGCCAGACGAGGCTGCTGGGAGCGGGACTGAGCCCCCCGAATGGGTCGGACAAGCCTCGCGGGTGGATCCTACGCCAGCAGCAGTTTTGCGGTCGTGGCCGGAGTCTGCGTTGACCATGGGGAATCCATTAACGCCATCAGAGGGCTTTCCCAAGCATCCCGGTGTTTCGCGATTCAAAATCTGACAATTCTGACGGGAAAAGGCCTCCGTAGTATTTGAAATCGCCTCTTGACACTTTTGGCAGAAAAAGGCCTCCGTAGTATTCGAAATCGCCTTTTGACACTTTTGGCAGCAAAAGGCCTCTGTAGTATTCGAAATCGCCTTTGTCGGGGCGTGGGCCTCCGTTAGCTCGTGGACGACACGAGGAGAACGTTCCGCTGGGGCTTGGCGAGGCTTCAAAGCCCCTTGCGTGGCCCGGAGTTTGGTCAAGGACACGTACTTCGTGCCCGATGGAGGATGAGACGGTGGTGGCTGTCCAGTGACGCCCGCCAAGGACGTCTGAGCGCCCAGGGGCTCGCAGAGAGGGGCCCTCCCCTTCGAAGTCGGGTAAGGCGCCGGGTTTCGGGCTCGGCTCGCGGGCTCCGCAATGAGCCCATTCAAGGTCGCCGTGCCCGCGCGACCGCGCGATTCAATGAGCCGCGAGCCGCGTGCCGTTTTCCTGCACACTCTCGCGTAATGTCCCTTTTGCGAGCACAAATGGCATATAGCGTCTCGTGCCGGGCACACGAGCCGGGCATGGCGTGGCCCCCCACAGAAAAAGCATGCGGCCCCACGTAAGGCCTTGGGTCTGGTCGTAACGGCAGCCGTCAGGGCTGGGTCTTCCTCCGGAGCATCCCAGAGTTCCGCGAGCGGATCCGCGTCCTCGGCGGTAGCACTCTCCGGCCGGGCGTGTAGTGTAGTGCCCGCCAAGAGGCGCGTGCGATCATAGGTGTTCGATTGCATCCACGCTTCAGTGTATACCTTCCCTTGCTCGAGTGCCGTAGCGAAGGTCAGGTCGGTCTTCTCTAAGAGCTTGAGCCTTAGTTCCTGGGAGGAGACCCCTGCAATGAAGGCATCTAAAAGAAGATCATCCTGAGCCTGCGCGGGAGTCCGTGGCTCCCCGATGCTGTCCAGCAAGAGCTGCCGGAGCTCCTGGGCGTAGTGGTCCATCGCCTCGTTGGGTTGCTGACGTCGCGTTTGCAGCAAATATCGTGCATACACCGGGCTTTTTTCCTTTATGTACTGCCGTTTGAGCTCCGCGATGGAGAGGTCATACGTCGCGCATTGAGCGATAGAGTTGTACACCCGGTAGTCGATTTTTGAATGTAGTGTTGCTAGCTTCACGGTCTCAGGCTCATCAAACTGATTCTCCAATGTTCTGAGCCAGTGCTTCAGTTGCAAGCCACCATCCGGGGCTTGCGGGTCGGCGCTGAATACGGCAACCGTCAGCGTCTTGTTGCCAGCCATGTCGGTAGATCTTAAATGCAATTAAGTGTTGTGGAAAACCAATCAGGTCCACACAACTTTAGTCCAACGGGTGGTTTAATTGCATTTAGATCATGACATCATCCTGTAAAGTAGGAAATACAATAAGTATACGATGTGACATCACATGGGACCATTCATTACATTCAATGCAAGCAAGCTGGATATTCTATGCAGGCGTACCGTTAGCGAGTCTACCAGATGTAACGTGTCACAGGAGAAGTCTCGGAGCACCGTCCGCAGCAGCGGGTCTTATAGTCACGCCCCTAGTGGTGTCAACGAGCAGCGAGCATCACCCCGGGTTCAGTACGAATACGATTTCACTACAAATATCATTCTCTGTTACAACTCTGATGACAGGGGTCCCAGCCACTTTGATTGACAAAATAATAGGAAAAATAGGAATTCTGATCACAAAAAATAGGAGTTTAATAGGAAAAAACTAGGAAGTAATAGCACAGATTTCAGCATTGGAACAACATCGGTAGCTTTATTGCTGCAAGATTTATGCAAATACATGTACATGTATGGGCATGGACACACCCCCAATGAACTTGGGCCCACCCGTCTTAACATCGACAACAAAAACTATGACTTCTTCTTTTTGGCAGCCCCCATGGACTCTATCAAAGTCTGCTTTTTCTTCTCCACTTTTCTCTGCGCCTCCCTGGTTTCCACCATACGAGTCTGTGTCTCTTGAATCTTTTTCTGAGCAGACTCAAGCATGGCCTGAGCTACTGCAATTTCAGTCATGTCACCTTTCTTAAGCGCCACCTTAAGCTTTTTATTTGCTTGATCAAGCAGACTGTTGCTAACAGTCAGTGACATCTGCTGAGATGACTCTTTTGCTGCCAGAGATTTCTCTGTTTTCTTCAAGTCCTCGCTCTTACGAGACAGCTCCGCTGCCTTCTCTACAGCAATCTTAGCTGTTCTCTCTCTTTCTTCTTTCTCTTGCCTGGTTTTCTCCCTGGCTTTCTGTTCATCTTCCTTGGTTTTTCGTTCTTCTTCAAGTCTCTGCATATAGTGCATGTGAGCAGAACGTCCTAATGAGAGGAGTCCCTTTGTGACTGGGACCATTTCGGGCCGGTCACCATACAATCTCATGCCATCCATTGTTGCACGGAGACCATTGATTGATGCCTCGCTCAGACTAACTCTCTCCTTGGTGACACTTTTCCCACTGATTGAGAACGCGCGTTCCACGTCACTGTTTCCGTGAGACAGTGCAAGGACAATCCTTATCATTTGTCTCACTTGGGGGAATTTACAGTTTCCCGTACAGCCTTTTAAAGCCAACACTTTTCCCCAGTAACTGTCCACTCTCTTCATGCAGACTTCTTCTTCATTCTCCTGTGTTTCCTGGGACCAGTCAGTAGGAATGGCTTCCTCTTGGTACACCTTCCATTCATCTGCAATGCTGTCACTGTCAATATTCCTCTTCAGCTGTCTGGACAGGCTCTTGGCTGATTCAAGAGACCATGCAGCAGTCCTGTTTTGTGGCTGCAGACATCTGGCATTCTTCAGGATTTTGTTTGTCAATGGAAGCTTCTTTTGTAGGTGTACTATGGCTGCCTGGTAGCACTTCCTCATCCCAAGATACATCCTTTCCCTCTCGGAGACTTTCAACTTAGCGATACACCGTTGGGTATCCTCTCCCACACCCATGGATTCATTCTCCAGCTGGTTTGCAACAATGGAAACATCAAGGTTTGAGATGTCTTTCACAGCATCAACTGAAGGAGTCTTCATAATTCTTCTGATCAGTTTTTTGAGCAGGTCATGGAGTTTGTCATATAGAATGTGCACAAGTGGTTGCTCTGACTGGAAGAAGGTGAGGAACTCTGCAAATGTTGCTGCCAAGAACTTCAGGAAATGCAGTTGAGCTTTTATTTCCGGTCGCTGTAGTTCTGTTTTGATTCTTTTGTACCTGGGTTTAAACATGTCCTTTGGCTGCTGCTTTGGAAGAAATACCAAGAAATACTCTTTGAGAGATTCCCAGATCTCTATCAGCCGCTCCACTGCAGGTCCCAGTGTCAACCACCTGCACTCGACATGCTTCAAAGGCTTTTTTGGAACAGCACCCAATTTATGCTGAATGTCTTGAAAATCAACAGATCTAGCAGCAGAGCCTTTGAACCAGTAGAAAATGTCCACTGCAAGCTCAGTTAGGTTTCCACAGTACTCTGCAAGTCCTTTGGCAAAAGCATTGTGTACTGTATGGAGAGTACATGTCCCTACATCAAGGAGACCAGGGCCCCTGTTGTCGAGAATGGCTTTGTCAATCTGTCTCCACACAGTGGTGCTCACATTAGGCCCATCACTGCCGAGCATGATAATATCCTGAAGCTGCAGTTTCGATTCATCCAAGGCAGAGATTATTTTCCTGGACAAATCTTCTCCAGTTGCATGACCCATGAGGTAAGTTTTGAGGTGAAATACTAATATCTGTTCCTCGGCATCAGACCAATACCGTACACGGATTTCTAGTTGCTTCAAGTTCTGTTTATTGGTGGTTTCATCATACATGAGGCTGAAGCCAGAAGCTGAATTCTTAACATCAGTGACTATCATGTCCTGAAAATAAGGACCTGTGGCTTCGCTAATGAGATATGAAACTTTCGATGAGCTCATTGAGAAACCATCCGGGATAACACCAGGAAACATTGCCTGCAGAAGATCCTTCAAACCGTCACAGGAAGAGTAGCTCAGATTCGAACGAACAACTTTCAATGTCCATAGAAGTTCTGCTTTTGTAATAGCGTCTTTTTTGGACATACAGACTAAAGCTGCACGACTTGGCTCATCTGTAGAAGCTGACCCTGATGCTGAAGCAGATGAAGTTGATGGTTGAACGAATGTCAGCAACGTCTGTGACCCACCCAGCAGTTCCTTCGCACGCTTCAGGTGCCCTTTGTTTTGGGCATGTTGTGTCAGTTGTTTCACACCCTGATTGTCACACCTCACTTCCGAATGGCACAACGAGCAGTAAGCTGAGAACACTGAGGACTTGCTAGGCTGACACCAGTCAGAAAGCCTACATCCATGTCCACTTTTCAACCACTCTGGGTTAAATTTAGTTCTCCCACCAGGCATTATACTGCTGGGAGTATACCTGTCAAAAAGAAAACAAATATGAGATAAGATTAAATGAATTAGCATAGAAAATCCTAACCTGTTAACGCATGAAGTGGAAAGAACTGTGAACCAAACAGTTTTTTTTTTCAAAACTGAAACATAAGTTAGTAAAATAATGAGAACAAACAAAGTAATTTAAAGGCAAATCAACAAATTTCTTACCGCTCTGCAGATTATACCTGAAACAAGAAAGATGATAAATAACATGTCCTAACATGTTTACCACCCGATAATTGCATTTTCTCCACTGCTGAATAGCTTGAACACTAATCTGAGTTCAAGCTAAGCGATGACAATTCAATTATGTATCTTTGGTATTGTTGTTGTACTATCTTCAGAAGATTATGAAACAACAAGACTTTAACAGTCTTTATTGTTTTTTGTTTGTTTGTTTTTTTATTGTCCTACATTGCTTGCATTACCTATTGTGCAGCATTGCGTATGTAAATTTTAATTCTACTGTAATTTTGTTAAAAGCTGAATATGCAACTACCACACGAAAGTATACAGAATTAAGTTGTAATCCCTATTTTGTGTCGTGGTCCTTCTTTATTATCTGCAATTAAATGATGAAATGTGTGAATTGTCGATTGAATTAGTTCTTTGCCAAATACTATTAGTTTTAGGCAAAATACAATCTCATTGTAATAAGCGAAAGATTGAGTTAAACATGTAGTATCAAATGTCAATGTTTAGCAAATTAGTAGAAAAGTTCAATTTCAGGTAGAATCTTTAGGGAAAGGTTGTTAGTAATAACTGAATAACCGCAAAGTTCACAGTTGGTTTTGTTACTCTAAGTAAAGTACAAACCTTAAAAATTGAGCTCAGCTGAACTTTTGAAATAAGACAAAGGACAATGATAATGGTCAAGGTATCATTCAGTCATTCTTCACAAAGTATATGAGATAATCCAAGAGAAATGCGTGATAAACATAGTTATATTATTTTCATCTCATTTTATCTTTTATAATTCTGTTACTGAATAGCATGAAGCACGAATCATAAAGGTAAAACAATTGTTTGGAAGGATATACTTAATATTAGGACAAAGTCAAAAATAACAATAACATAATATACATAAGATATACATATCATTTCCAGTCGAGATCAATAACAACACGTACTTTACACCATGGTGTAAACGACATGCCTCCACTTCGTACAGTATTTATTTGTGACGTCATCACTGCATACTCAATTTTTCCTCAACACTGCACTTTGTTGAGTCCTCAAAAATGCACTCACCACTTGTGAAATCGATCGAACAAACGGTTTTCGAGAAAAAGACAAAGAGACATATGTTCTTCGGGGATTTGAGCTTAAAGTCGTTTTGGAAATTTGTCTTGCGATTATGGACCCAGAAAGCAATTCCATGGCTGACGATTGGTATAGGAATGTCTGTTCTGATGCTTAGATACAGAAATTCTACTAATTAATATATCAATTTAAATTTTGGAACATTGAGGGTTAAAAAATAGGAAAAATAGGAATTTCCACCAAAAAATAGGAGATTTATAGGATCCTATTAAAAAGTAGGAATAAATAGGAAAAATAGGAGGGCTGGGACCCCTGTGATGAGGAAGTGTGACATTAATGAGCGCAACAAATATGTGTCCTGGAACATTGTGCCTATTAATGCGATTAAATATCACGTGGCAAAGAAAGAGGCATCCAGTACGCTATATGTGCAAGGACTCCAATCACCAACATGATCAGTGAGAATCTGGTCGGGTTACAGAATGCTTAACCTCATTCTTCATGTATATGACAAAATATGCAGAGCAACCACTGTAGCTAGTGGTTGCGATCTGCCCCTCAATCATATTTGGAATAACAGCGTTGGACAGTCCAGGTGGCCCGGTAGTCGTCGGGTCATCCAGAGGGGGCGCTCGAGCCACGCGCATGGGCCCGACGCCAGCCAGCTTCGATCGTGAAGCCGAACGAGCCCCAGGCGATGAAAGGATCCCAGTCAAGGGCGTTTGAGCCGAGCGTGGCGCAACTTGTTTCGTCGGCAGGTTGATCCTAGTCAAGGTCGGGCGAGGCGCCGATTGTCTCTCGGGCAGAGAGAGAATCACAGAAAAAGTCGAGCGAGTTCGCCGGCCCCGTGACGAGCGACAAACCTTTGCAAAATGTCCTTTCCGAGAGCACGAGTGACACGTCACTTCTCGGGCCGGACAAACTGACCTTAAATGATTCCGGTTCCCACAGAAGCACTTAGCGTTACTTCCGGCTGATGGAGCGGCAGCGGCAGTGGTTGTGTCTGTGCTTGGTACACAAGCGATAATTTATGAGCTTTTTCCAGTGTCAGATCCGTTTCTTCAAGCAATCTCTGTCGTATTATAGGCGAGTAAAGCCCCAAAACAAATGAATCTCTCATCAAATCGTCACATACTTGTCCGTGTGTCCGTGCTTCCGTCGTACAGTCCTTCGCTAATCGGCGAAGTTCCTGGACGAAGTGGTCGATGGTCTCCGATGGGTCTTGTCGCCGTGACACGAGCAGGTATTGAGTATAGACCACGCTCCGAGTCTTGATGTAGATCCGTCGTAATTCTGCATCAGCGGCGGCGTGTGTGCCGCACTGGGATATGTACGTGAAAACTATATGAGACACGCGGGAGTTCAGCACCACGAGCCTGGTTGCATCCGTAAGACCTCTTGGGCTCCCAGGTAGCTTGTCAGCAGACTTAGCCAATGCTGGAGCTGGGCAGACGCGTCCGGCGCCTGTGGATCCGCTCCGAAGATCGGGACATGTATCAGCTTATGAGTCATGGCGTTCCCGTTCAAGACAAGAGAGCATTATTCAGAATTAATTGTTGTAAAAACCAGAGTTACAACATTGTCTCAGATTGTGAGTTTAATTCTGAATCGATCTCTAGCAATACCTGTAAGAAAACCAACAAGCAACATATCAATATTCAGCATTCATAGGAATCAGTAATGGATTTGCAAACTAGCACAGGCAAGCCAGGAACAAAGGAATGATATGCACCATCTAATTATGCACAACATTACACACGATAAATGTCACAGGAATGATCGTAGCGCTGTCCGAGTTCTTATAACTGCCGTGCAGTGGACAGAAGCCGCAGGACACCTGGGTTCAAACTTAGGCACAATTTCACTCCAGCAACAACAAGGCCTCACCCCCGGTCCCTTCAACGGAAGTTATTACACAATCCGACATGAGACTTCTCAAGAGGTTGTTCTGTGCAGGCCAGGTGATGCACATGATCTGGTGGTGGTGGTTCGTATGCAGCCTGTGACTGCTTAGCTGTATCATTTTCTGTGGGTGTGTCTGTGGCGTTGATGCAATGCCCCCCATTACCAGTCAGCTGGTACTCATTTTGCCGACCTCAGAAAGATGACAGGCTGAGTCAACCCACCTAGTGTTAATGACAGGGGCTCAACCTCAGGACCGTAAGATCTCAAGCCAGCCACCTTAACCGTTATGCCAACACGAAGCTGACATGACGTGATGATGTTATGAGCAATAATGTCCAATGCAGGAAATTCTTAAGTCATCAACGTGGCAGTTCAACCATTTGTGCATGGCCCAGCACGGTTTGTAGCAAATCTTTGGCAGAGGATAAAAGCCAACCAGTCTTCTTTGTTTGTATGCAGCACAAGGCTGCGGGGTAGCATCAATGGCTGAAGGCAGGGCTGTGCCGCTGATGCAATGCCCTCTGCTGGTTAGGGCAGGAATTTATTTTAAAAAATAATTGTATACAAGATCGAGGCTCATGTAAGAGCTAACATCAATCACAAAAAAAAAAACCGACACATAAAACATACAATAAAGGGAGCTGGAGTCAAGATGGGGAGAGAGAGGGAAGCACACAAGTACAACAGCAGAGAACAGGGACAATGGGAGATCTGTGGGAGGGAGAGGGCTTGGGGGGAGGAGGCATGGGAGGGCAGGGGTGGGGGCGGTGGGAAAGGTATAAAACACATGGACACTGCTAGAATTTCCAGGAAAGAAAGAAAGCCGAGATTTCGAAAAAAGTGGATCTGGGGTGTATTAACGGGGGTAGAAGAGATCAAGGTTTTGGATGGGGGAAGATAGGAGATGGTGGTGAACAGCTATTTTGAAGACCTGGAGGGAGGAGTGGGATTGAAGAGTGCAGGAGTTTGTTCCAGAGGCGGGAGAAAAGAGGAATGAAAGAGTGAAGGTGAGCAGAGAGTGTTGATTTTGGCAATTTCACCATAAGAGGGTTGCAGGCAGATCTTGTGCGACCTTTAGGAATATTTGGGGGACAGAGCACAGATAGAGCTGGGGGAGCTAGGCCAGGTAGGAGTCGGTAGAAGACAGAAAGACCACCTACCTGCCTACGGTGAGTGAGTGAAAGGCCCTCGGAGATTTATTCAGGGTGTCGGCGGAAGCTCGCCTACTCTTCACGAAGGACACCGTGGAATGCTGACAGATTGGACACCCGTTTAATGTCCATCTGAGGGACGGCACACACATTGATGAATCACCATGCCTGTACAACTCCAAGATGACGGTCTATAGCTGGGTCGGGACTCACACCCAGGCTACACAGCTTGGAGGTGAGTGTTTGTACCTGTAGTCCATCCTGTCAGCCCAGCCAACCAGTGAGCGAAACGTACATCACAATTTTGATGTCCGGTTTCAGGAAGAAAAAAATTAAAACAAGATTCAATTTTAGCTTTTGTGCAATGATAACTCTATTGCCCGAGCAGGTCTAAATTGTTCCAAATAAAGAATGCCACCCAATCCTCTTAAGGAATCGCATTTCCACCGACCAACCTCAGCGAGGAGGAATAAACAACTCAACAAACAAATAAAGCAAATGGTTTCTGTTCCTTTACTGAACATACGTGCACTGCAGGCATGCTTTACGCTCCGTTCAAAGTATGCGCAGAGTTGTACAGATTTACAATCTTTATCCACATGCCCAAAGATTTCCCACAGGTAAAAGCGACATGAAAACTTCCTGTGGGAGGTTATATTGAGATGGGTCGGTGCTTTGTGCTTTACCAGCGTTTACGGCCCCGCACCTTTTGCTAAACAAAGCCAGGTACAAGAAGCATTTGTGGCTATCTATACTTTATGTACATGGATGGGTGAGGTGGGGGTGCTAAAGTGAGATGAGGAAAGGAAGGTAGGACAGGAAAAATGGAAGATACAATGAGTTGGAGAGGAGGGGAAAACGTGGAGCAAAGTTTCCACCATTTAAGCATACGTAATAGGTAGATGACACCTTGCAGTTGTTACCATAGATCCGAGATAGAGTAAGCCGGTAACAAGATGTTTGTTTTTCACAGCGGAGGAAGCATTGTGCACAGCTCGCAGCATACACATGGAAATCCATTTGAAAGTTCACAAACACGGCCGCCATGAGGACGTTCCTTCTTCCTCATTGCCCCTTGGCATTGTGGGTCTGAGTGCAGAGCGGGTTAGGCCCCAAAACTTGGGTGGCGTCAGCTCCTTGTACGTGGCGGAAAACTTCCAGCCGACGTGGTGTCCACAATGACGGCACTGTGCGATGGTCCAGGCATACCTGTTGGAAGATGCGAACATCAAATTTACCTGCTGAAAATGAAAAAGAAGATAAACGAATCACACCTGAACTGCCGATGCGACAAAGCACCATTTGAGAGGATCAGCGAGGGTATCATGATGTTTCTATTTCAATTGTGTGTCTGGCGGAACAGAGCAGGTATCAATACTGAGTAATATCAATACTAATACTGAGTTCCCTTGCAAGGAATTTCAATTAGGCCCATCAAGCATGAGCATTGGTTGCCAACCTATGGTTGTTTGTCCGTGCTCTATCCTTTTTTAAATTGCTCTGTGTCAAGAAAGAAAGCAGCACGTACCATTTTTAGTCTGATATTACTCGGCCGGGGTTCTAAGCACTGACCTCCGAGACTCATTACACCACCTGGTATATAGAGCCACAATAATGACGTGCATATTGTGGAGTCATTTATTCCATATTTAGTGAAATGGACATCCGGCTTCATACTCAGTCATCATTAATGGACTTTGTTTACTTTCTGTACAACTATTGAGGCAAATATTATTTGTTTTACCAAAAAACAGAATATAACATCACGGCAGTTACCCTGGAAACCAGCTGTACTGGGTGGATGGGCGGCCAGCCAGATTAACATTAGTGGTCTTGTGGACAGTGAGGGCCTCGTGCACATATCCGTGAGGGTTTACGTAGGCCGCCATGGGTCCAGATCGAGAAAGGCTGGAAAACAAAAAGGCCCAGGAAGTTCAATAGTGACTGCTTCAACAGGAAAAACATTTTTTAAATAGCAATAAATCTAACAAATTGTGTGAAAATGTAATCCAATCCAGTGTGAACTCCAATCAACCCACAAATTATTATGCTCTTTACCTACGCTCAAAAAGATCGAAGAAACTACAAAAAAACCAACAAATAAAATCAAAATATTTTGCACTCACACCTGAAAATGTCGCTCTGTGTTGTGATTTCACACCTGCAGTTCTTACAGCAAAGTGACGTGCACTGCACACACGCGGACCCACGAGAGATCATGTAAAAGCTGTTCTAAACACCAACACCTTTAAATACACACATATACAGTCACGTGAAAAAGTAAGTACACCCCATGTAAAGTTTTGACTTTTTCAACATACAGCTATTTGATCTTCATTTCAACAATATTGAAAGATAAAGGTGATATAAGATAACAAATATCATGAAACATTTACATTTTGTAGTCCATTGTATAATTTAAATAAACATAAATGCAAATTTCGCATGTGGAAAAATTAAGTACACCCCTACATTTATCACTACTTCAAATACCTAAAATTAGAATCAGGTGCACCAGCTCAGGTGCAAATGATTAGACCATCATTAGAGAGGATCTTGGAGGAACCTGTCTTATTTAATAAACCTCAGACATTTAGTTTGGTTTGCTCTTTGTTGTTGAAGTGTGCGGCGTCACCATGCCTAGATCAAAAGAGCTCTCTGAGGCCTTCAGAAAGAAGGTTATAGATGCCTACGAGTCTGGGACGGGATTTAAAAAGATCTCCACACAATTTGAAATCAATCATTCGACTGTCCGGAAGATCATCGACAAGTGCCAGGCCGCCCCAGCAAGTTCAGCCCGAGAGCAGACCGCAAGAGGCTGAAAAGTCTCGAAGAACCCCAGAATGTCATCACGGGATCTACAGGTAGCTCTTGCCACTGTTGATGTCAAAGTGCACGAGTCTTGCATTAGAAAGAGGCTGCACAGATTTGATCTACATGGGAGGTGTGCCAGGAGGAAACCTTTGCTGTCCAGAAAGAACATCAGGGCAAGACTAAAGTTTGCCAATGAACACCTCGGCAAAGACCAGCACTTCTGGAACAATGCGCTCTGGACAGATGATTCAAAGGTAGAGCTATTTGGCCACAGTACCAGAAGACTTGTTTAGTGAAAACCAAAGACAGCATTTGACCACAAGAACCTGATACCAACTGTAAAGCATGGTGGTGGAAATATTATGGTTTGGGGCAGCTTTGCTGCATCAGGGCCGGGGCAGCTCACCATCATATAATCCACTATTAATTCTTCATTGTACCAGAGGGTGCTTGAGGATAATGGGAGGCCATCTGTCGGAAAGTTGAAGCTCAACCGAAGGTGGACCTTGCAACATGACAATGACCCGAAACATACCAGTAAATCCACCAAAGAATGGCTGAAAAGAAAGAAATGGAGGGTTCTGGAATGGCCAAGTCAAAGCCTGGATCTACATCCCATTGAGATGTTGTGGGGGGATTTGAAACGAGGTGTGCATGCAAGAAACCCCTCAAACATCACACAGCTGTAAGAATTCTGCATGGAGGAGTGGGCAAAAATTTCTCCCAGTCGATGTCAGAGACTGGTAGACAGTTATAAGAAACGCCGACTTGAGGTCGTTTCTGCCAAAGGGGGCAATACCACCTATTGGAGCCAAGGGTGTACTTACTTTTTCCACATGAGAAATTTGCATTTATGTTTATTTAAATTATACAATGGACTACAAAATGTAAATGTTTCATGATATTTGTTATATTATATCACCTTTATCTATCAATATTGTTGAAATGAAGATCAAATAGCTGTATGTTGAAATATGTTGAAAAAGTCAAAACTTTACATGGGGTGTACTTACTTTTTCACATGACTGTACATATATACATATATACATACATATATATATATATATATATATATATATATATATTGTTGCGAATATGGAATTTGGCCTCCATATCCGCTTGTAAATATTCCCCTATTTTCCCCAATACTCCCCAACTATCCCCAATCCCCCATTCCCTAGTCCCATTGTCTGTAAACAACAATCAGTAGAGCCGACCTTCCCCTTATTCCCCCATTAAATGTCGTGCCCAGGTCCACCGCACCACACGTAGACAACTTTCGGACATCTTGCTAGTTATTCTTAGTCTATGTCAGTTAAGGACTCGTTTCCATTAATTATGACTCTTCGTTGCACCAGAATGTGATTATATGGCACCAGTAGTGAGTTTAGGACCTTTCCCATACCTCCTCCTATCTTCTTCCCCAAACAACAACAACAACAACAGAGGGGCACGGCGCTGCGCGGGGGGGAGTGTGCGTCCTGACACCGGCTCGGTTAGCCGCCATTGACAATGCGCTCCAGACCATGCGCTCCACGGGGTTACCACAAAGGGGCTGGCTGTCAGCTCCTCGTCAAGGGCGGAGCCTGGTAAACCCCCCGCACGCACCCAATGAGAAGCAACGTGCCGATTCCACGAGGCGGAGCTAACGAGCCGAGGGCGTGTCACTCCCCGCCGGATATACGCGGCCACGTAGCGGACGTGACGTCAGATGCGCCCCCAGCTTGAGCAGACAAGTCACCATCTCCGAGCGCTGAATACCTCCCCGCATCTCTGGACCGGACCGAGTCGATTCTGACCTTTGAGCCCAGGTGCACCTGGAGCCATCGATCCTGCCTTTCCTAGCCATCAAACCCCGTGTGAGTCAGCCTTTTGTCCCGTTTATCTGTCGTCTGTTGGGAATAATATAAGAGTGTGTCTAAGTGCTTGTCTTTCTATGCTGTACCTCTCGTCCTTGTAATCTAACCTTCCGTAACAATATAACCTCCTCCGGAGGTCTTGAGAACTGAACCCTGGTGTCGTGTCATTTGAATCCCAGCTGTGTGTCTTTTCCTTCATTGATCTAGCGTAGCGCGATTAGTCGACGTTCGGGTATAATCGGGTAACTTGTGCAGACGTGGTCATACCAAAACCGCTCGGTAAATAACATCTAAGCCACGTCTGTAACAATTGGTGTCGAGGAGTGGAATTCGAACCCGGGACTAAATTTATTAGGCCCAAATTTGTAACAATTAGAATCGATTCGGAGCGCGTTTCCCGCGCGAAATTATAACGGCGAAATTTGATTTTGTTATACGAAAATAAAAACCCGAATTTTGAAAGTCGCGCTATGGCGGATCAAGACAGCTGGGGTCCGGTAGGGGAGAGTGAGGCAGGGTCGGTCCAGGACCAAATTGAGGGACGGGAGGAGAGCGAAGCAGTGAGGGCGGCAGGGTCGCAAAATAGCGTTGTCATGCACGAGGTGGCCACGGCGTCCACGCCCGCGACCGTAGTGGCGCCACCGGTGGATTTGAACTTGTTTTTCATACAAATGAAGGCCCTTATGGCCCAGAATAGGGAGGAAATGAGGGCTCAGAGTGAGCAAATGAGGGCTCAGAGTGAGCGATTGGAGGGCCAAATGGGGGTAATGGGAAACCAAATGGGGGTAATGGGAAACCAAATGGGGGTAATGGGAAACGAAATGGGGGTAATGAGGGACGAAGCGAGGGGTACCAGTGAGGGATTAGACAATAATTTTAAGGAGTTAGACAATAATTTTAAGGAGTTAGACAATAATTTTGAGGGGTTAGACAACGGGATAAAAGAGGTGAGAAATGGGTTAACGGGGGTAGAAAACAGAATGGCCGTTCAAGAGAATCAGATAGAGGGAGTGAAACATGGGTTAACGGGGGTAGAAAACAGAATGGCCGCTCAAGAGAATCAAATGGAAGGGATGCAAAAAGGGTTAGAGGGGTTAGAAAACACCATGGAAGGCAAATTGAGGGACATGAGGGACCAAGCGGAAAGGGAAGTTAACCAAATGGGGCAGCAGATAGAGGGGGTCAGAATGGGGGTAGAAACCAAACTGGATGCTCACAGGGAGGAAATGGAGCAGATGAGGGTGGCATCTGGGCAGGAGATGCAAGTGATGGGAGAGGAGATCAGGAGAGGAGTGAGTGAGGAGGTCGGAGGAGTGCGCGAGGAGGTGAGGCACTGTAAGGAGCACATGGAGAAGGAGGTGAGAAAGGGGACTGTAAAGTTACAAGGGGGCATAGAGGTCCTGACGCAGGAGGTGGAACAGCTGACGGAGGGACAAAAAGGACTAACGGAGCAGGTTCAAAGGAACACTGCAGTACTAGGAGGGTTAAAAGTGACACAGAAAGAACTAAAAGACGACTTGATAGCGACGAAGAGGGAATGTCAGATGGTACGTGAGGGACTGACAGCGAGGTTGGACGAGGTGATAGAGGTAATGGAGACGAAGGACCGGCAGGTGAGGACGCACCTGGAAACGGTCAAGGTAGCCTTAGAGGATGAGCTTGAGGAGACGTACCGGGGAATAAAAGAGGTGAAGCACAAATTAGAAGAAGTGGAAGAAGGGATGAGCGAAATTAAGAAGCGACGGAGAGGGGATAAGAAAGAGATAAAAGAGGAGATAAAAGAATTGGTCCAAAGTCTGTGTTTGGATCGTGATGTGCTCATTAACCGGATGAGTGATTCGCAGGTGATGGAGGAGAAGCGAAGAGGAAGAGGACCCGGTGTAAGTGGTGACCAATATGGTCGTGCGTATGATGCGCCAGGGGATTTAAGGAGCTTGGGTGTCGAGATGGACCCGGGTGTTCGTGAGAGGCCGTTGGTGAAGTGTGCGACAGGTCTGGTGTGCGAAAGAGGAGGTGTGCGAGAAAGTCCGACTCTGGGGTGTGTGAGGAAAAAGTGCGTGCCAAGGAGTAGTGAGGGTGCTGGCGAGAGTGAGTCGGTCGTAGCGCGTGTGCGAGGGGGCACATGGAAGCGCGGTGTGGTAAGTGTTGCAGAGGGTGTGACGGGAGAGTGTGCGCGAGAAAGGTGTGTGACGGACAGGTGCATGAGGAAAGAGTGCGCTGTCAGAAGTAAGGAAGAGTGTCCACCTGTGGTGAGTGTTACAGAGGGTGTAACGGGAGAGTGTGCGCGAGAAAGGTGTGTGACGGACAGGTGCACGAGAAAAGAGTGCGCTGTCAAGAGTAAGGGTGAGTGCGCTGTCAAGAATGGAGGTGAGAGTAGTGAGAGTGACAAGGAGAGTGAGTTGGTTGTGACAGGTGAGCGAGGATGTACACCTGGGATGGAAGGATGCACACCTGGAATGGTAGAGCGTGAGTGGGAATGCACGCTGGAGTTGGTGGTGAGGCACGTGGTTGGGTGTGCGAATGAGGGCACACCTGTAATTGTCACAGAGGAGGTGACCGAGAAGGGGGCGCGAAGAGGTGTTTTGGTGAGGTGTGCGACCAACGAATGTGTGCCAAAGTGTTCGGTGGTCAGGTGTGTGACCAAGGCTGTGAGTGGAATGGGTGTACCTGGGTGTGTAAGGAAAGGTACGAGGAGCATGGGCACGGCTGGATGTGTGAGCAAGGAACGGGCTGCGGGGTGTAAGCGTCCAGGTGAAGCATCGACGTTAGACGGGGTAGAGTTTAGAACGACTTATAGCCGAATCGGGCCCTCGGTGCGTGCCGGGCCTCGCTTTGAACGGCCGCGTCCGAGCTCCACTAGGCGGAGCTGGCAGCCCGATAGAAAGGGTCGTCATGGCGACCACTTTTTGGTGAGACGTGCCGGCAGGTCGAGAGCGGGACATTGGATGGCTCCGTGCCGAGATGGTGCGTGGGATCTCGGCACGGGTAAGCCCCCGTCCCTGCCCCGAATGCCGGACGCATCCAGCCGCCGGCACAAAACAACCAGTATCCATTGCTTGGCTTTACGAAGCCGGGCTTTGGACAGGAATTGGCGCACCGAGAGGCATTAGTGAGTAGACTGGGTGATGAGGTTAGTGTTTTAGACCCCAAATTAGAGAAAAACAAAATTTGACGATTGGCAAAGGATTGGCAGTAGTGATTGGCAGATGATGGGCAGTGATTGGCAAATTTTTAATTTGTTGAAATTTGATGTGCAAAATTGGTAGTGAGCAATGGGCCCGGTGGGTAAGGCTGGCATCCCTGCCACCCTGCCCATGGTGGGGACAAAGGAGCAATAGCTTATGGGGTGTATGGCAGTGAAAACTAGCCCGGGTGGGTTAGGTTATTAGTAGGGATCTAGAAGAGATTGACATTAGGTAACGTTAAGTTTAGTTAGTGACTGATACCTGCAGTGGGGACGCAGGTAGATGAGTGTGGATGATAATGACGAGGGAGCGCAATAGTTTAAAGGGACGACTGGGAAGCGCAAGTTTCAGAAGGGAGTAGTTAGCTGAGATGATGCCGTGTGTGTGAGAATTGAACGGGTGTGATTGCACAGGTGTGCAACTGGACAGGTGTGTGGAGCAGTGTGTGAGTAATGAGTGTTGTGGATCAGCGCGAATGCGCTTGGGGAGAGAAGGGTGCAGGTGTCACCAGGTGTGAGAGCACAGGTGTGCAGGTACAGGTGTGTGGAGAGAGTTGGAGTAAGTGGTACGGAGTGGTGTGCATGGTGCGAAGGTGTGAATGGGGGAAGAGTGGACCCCCATCACGGATACCCGGGGCGGGTAGTGTAAGTGTTAGGTAGAGGGTACAGGTAAATTGTGGTTGGATATTGGCATTTGTGGTGCGGTTGCAGAATGGTGTTGTGAATGGGTGCATTAGTGTTGTGGAAATGGCGGGGCGTGTAGCCTGTTAGTGTGTGTAGTTGGTTGGGCACTCCACCACTGTGAGGATGTCGGCCAGGTGAGGCCGCAGGTGGGCTCTGGGAGCCGGTAGAGTTGTGGATGGGGCCCGAGGATCCAGAGGATGGACCCGGGTAGCCCAGTGCCAGAGAGGGCACCGAGTGGGGAGAGTGCCAGAGGGCCTTCCCCTGGTAGTTAGGTTAGGGTAAGGAGCAGGTAAGCTCGGAGGCAACTGCAGTGGTGGAGGTGTGCAGGTGGGTAGACCCACTGGGAGAGGTACACGTCGCAGCCCAGAAATTGTACGAGGGCACCGGGAGATGAATCGGGGGAGTGAGACCCCAAATTGAAAAGCACCACAGTTTGGCCAATGGGAATTGGTTTTTAGAACCCATAGTGTAAGAGGGCCAATGGTTTGGCCGGAGAAAGACCCCGGGTAGTGTAAAGTTGTTAAAGTCACTTAGGAAATAGTTAGGATTGATGAACCTGTCGCACCATACGCAGCCACTTACCTGTGGTGATGATGATGACTCCACACCTGTGTTTTCTTTGTTTTGTTGCAGGAAATGAAATTGCTGTGTGGATTGTGAGACGCATCACGACGTGGATGAGACATTGGGGTGATTCCATCTCTCCCTCCCTAGGAGGGACTGATGATGAATTGGTAATGGCAAATTATGATGTTGAGTTGGAGATGGCAAATTATGATGAAAGTTGAAAATGGCAAATTTGATTGGTTAGGAGGGAGAGAAGACGAATTTGGTTTATGGGAGGAACGGGGAAGACAGTAGGGATGTTTGTTGATTTGTAAAGTAGATGTTTATGGGTAGTGTTGTGTTTTGTGGATACAGTAAGGGGTAAGGGAGGGGCCATGTAGGTTACCTGGTGGGGGGGGGGAGCGTACGGTAGGAACGTACCTGTCTCACCTGGTTCCCATGTGCCCCCAGTGTGCATTACCTTGCATTGCGTGCACTTTTGCGCCCTTACCACCTTACTCACTTGTCTGCTTCTTTTGTCTCCCACCTCCGAGGATCTGGCTTTGGGGTAGAGAGAGAGGAGAGAGAGGTGCTGGCTACGCAGTTGTGGGCCTGCACTTTCGCTGCTTGCTGCTTGGATCGATACACCATATGGACCGCAATGTTTGTGGCCACCCACAATGGACCGCAGTTCTTTTGCGGCCAAGCACCACCCGTGGAAGAACCTATGGGTCAACGTGGCACCTATGCCAAACAGGTGAACCACTCTTAGTTGGCCCCTGACGGCCACAATACAGAAATGGACGCGGTTGGCGCCTTTCTTTATTTTTTTGAAAGAGGCAAGAAGGCCAAGTGCACCACACGAAGGCAAGACCAGCGGCAGAACATCGGCCGGCTGCGACACCACCGGTGATTTATAGACACTTTATTGGTGCACCGGATGGTGCTCACTGTGTGATGGGGTGGTGCTTGATGCTTGGAAGGGGTGCTCTGCACATTATTAAAGGCCGTAGGCCACAGAGCACTCGTGGGTTGGTGTATCGATGCTAGCATGCGTGCTCTCTCTATGCATAACATCTGCATGTGTTCCTCCAAAAACAGGTCCTGGATCATAGTGTAAATATCAGCGTAGTCTTGTGTAAATAATGCTCCCTACCGGCTGTATGTTTAGTTTGAGGATTCTTTCCGGATTCGGTTATCCTGTGGGTGTGTTTCTGTGAGGAGAAGGGTGCAACGTCGCAGGGGGACATATTTACTCATTTGTGAATATCTGTAAAACTGTCGCACTCAGGGTAGAGTTAATAGTAGAGGGAACTACATTGCGTGCCACACTAAAGTAGGTAAAAATTTATCGGGTCGGGACGCCCCGAGGGTAGAGAAGGGTGCAATGTTGCGAATATGGAATTTGGCCTCCATATCCGCTTGTAAATATTCCCCTATTTTCCCCAATACTCCCCAACTATCCCCAATCCCCCATTCCCTAGTCCCATTGTCTGTAAACAACAATCAGTAGAGCCGACCTTCCCCTTATTCCCCCATTAAATGTCGTGCCCAGGTCCACCGCACCACACGTAGACAACTTTCGGACATCTTGCTAGTTATTCTTAGTCTATGTCAGTTAAGGACTCGTTTCCATTAATTATGACTCTTCGTTGCACCAGAATGTGATTATATGGCACCAGTAGTGAGTTTAGGACCTTTCCCATACCTCCTCCCATCTTCTTCCCCAAACAACAACAACAACAACAGAGGGGCACGGCGCTGCGCGGGGGGGGAGTGTGCGTCCTGACACCGGCTCGGTTAGCCGCCATTGACAATGCGCTCCAGACCATGCGCTCCACGGGGTTACCACAAAGGGGCTGGCTGTCAGCTCCTCGTCAAGGGCGGGGCCTGGTAAACCCCCCGCACGCACCCAATGAGAAGCAACGTGCCGATTCCACGAGGCGGAGCTAACGAGCCGAGGGCGTGTCACTCCCCGCCGGATATACGCGGCCACGTAGCGGACGTGACGTCAGATGCGCCCCCAGCTTGAGCAGACAAGTCACCATCTCCGAGCGCTGAATACCTCCCCGCATCTCTGGACCGGACCGAGTCGATTCTGACCTTTGAGCCCAGGTGCACCTGGAGCCATCGATCCTGCCTTTCCTAGCCATCAAACCCCGTGTGAGTCAGCCTTTTGTCCCGTTTATCTGTCGTCTGTTGGGAATAATATAAGAGTGTGTCTAAGTGCTTGTCTTTCTATGCTGTACCTCTCGTCCTTGTAATCTAACCTTCCGTAACAATATAACCTCCTCCGGAGGTCTTGAGAACTGAACCCTGGTGTCGTGTCATTTGAATCCCAGCTGTGTGTCTTTTCCTTCATTGATCTAGCGTAGCGCGATTAGTCGACGTTCGGGTATAATCGGGTAACTTGTGCAGACGTGGTCATACCAAAACCGCTCGGTAAATAACATCTAAGCCACGTCTGTAACAATATATATATATATATATATATATATATATATATATATATATATATATATATATATATATATATATATATATATATATTTATTTATATGTATATATATATGTATATATATATATGTATATATATATATATATATATGTATGTATACATAAATAACCAGAAGAAATAAAATGAGTTCCGGACGTATCTTCAGGACGATCTTTTTTCAGACAACCTTTCGGCCAAGTAGGCCTTCTTCCCAGTCTACAAGGAGGCATGCATCCAAGACAATGGCGTGATATCGATACAAAAGTAATATGCAAAAAGGAAAGAGGTTCTGTCAACAGCTCTCACCTTCCTCAACGAGAGTGAGTGTACAGTAGATACAGTACACGAATACATATACAAATGCACACATGCACATATTCATATGGTGTTTATATTCATATACATACACTGCCTGTGTTTATTAATGGGATGGAAAGGTGAAAAGGATGTTTTTATGAAAAAGTGAAGTGAATGAGTTAATGTGAATGAGTTGAGGTACTTTGGAACAAATGAGTTGGAACACTCGTTAATTGTCAACATTTATGCCATGAGGGAACATTTTTTGAAGTGTATTTTTTTTTTTTGTATACTGAATCGAGGCTCGTGAAAGAGCTGACATTTACTTCACAAACAAATCAACTAAACAAAATATATAAAAAGAGGGAGCGGAAGACAAGATGGGGAGAGAAGGGGAAGCACACAAACACTTGAGGGCACACAACATTTGAGAGCAGGGAGATGTGTGGGAGGGAGAGGGCTTGGGGGGAGGAGGCGTGGGAAGGGGGTATGTATCCAATCATGATATGTATCCACATGACAGTATGTATCCAAAATGACTCGCGTCTCAAAATTGTTGTGTGTGATCGATTTGCAATTGATTCAATGGAAGAGATTTGTTTGTCGTCAATTGATTGCCTTACGCCTACACCATACATTTCAGAGATTTGCCCTGAGGTGTGAAAGTTACTGTCTGACGTTGTGTTATTAAAGTGTACGTGTGTGTGTGTGTGTGTTTATGTGTGTAAGATGCATGTATGTATGTGAGATACACACATATGTATATATATATATATATATATATATAAAACACACACACACACACACACACACACACACACACACACACACACACACACACACACACACACACACACACACACACACACACACACACACACACACACACACACACACACACACACACACACAATCATAGAAGAAAAAAAAGGATCCATCATACGACACCTTGAAAGAAGAGCACCCCATGACTGCTGTGGTGACCTTTCCTACCAAGGAAGCCCCATTTAACAGCCAACATCCAATACAGTAGCCTCTGATTCGAAATCAGTTTTTCACATTGTCTTATTTTGTGCCGTTGCCATTTCATTCCTGGTTTTCTCTTTTGTTGAAAACAAAGTCGGGGCTCATGGAAGAGCTCGAACAAAGAACGGATCAAAAGTGCAAATGGGAAATACGCTCCTAACAAGTGGTCACCTCCAACATCTAGAAGGGGGCTTAAATGGTCTTCTGGTCTTGCACCCTCTACTCTTTCCATGTATTAACCACCCACATCGACCACTCCCACCCCACCACCCCCAACCCCCCCCCCCCCCCCACCACCCCCAACCCCCCCCCCCCCCCCACCTTCCTCAATGTAACCCTTCCTTTCCAGGTAAATGTGTTTTCTCATTCCAGCCACATTTCCATTATTTCGTTCCATTGATATTTTGTCTCTGATGTTCTCATATTGTTCTTTCTACCCCATTCTTGTAATTGAGCTTGTATCCAGCTTTAATAGCCCCCCTCCAACCTCCAAGTCCTCTCCCCCTCTCATTATTCCTCAAAGTGTTCCCCTACGTTGCTGTTGGCCCACGAGCTTGGACATTTATACAAAGAGGTTAATAATAATTTTGGAAAAAGGGTGAATAAAAATCACTACAGCTGTATTTGACAGATTTAGCAAAAATTTGTCCGTAATTTTTTTTTTTTTTTTTTTTTGTATACTGAATCGAGGCTCGTGAAAGAGCTAAAATTAGAACGGGTCATCAAAATTCAAACACTCACTCTTTCAAGTATTGAAACAATGCATCTATCAATGCCAATCAAGGCCAGGTAGACGAATGTGCCCTGTCAAAATCAGTTCAGCACCAATGTAATCAAGCTCAGTGGTTTTTTGGGGCCAAACTGCGAGTTTTGGGCCAAACTGCGAGTTTTCAAATTTCTCACAATTTGAAAAAGGAGATTCCGAATTACTAAATGGTAAATCACGGTTTTCCAGTGGGTGGCAATTCCAGGGCTATGCGGAAGATTTTAAAAATAAAATTAACACTGCAGTGGACGTGTCGCACCCAACCTAAAAACAAGAGGGGCCCTCTGAACGAAAAAGCAAAGAAAGAAGATGGGGAAACGTGAATGAGACAGACGATCTATAGTGATTTGAATGGTTGCAAGTTAAGAGAAGTTGGGAACTCTGCTGTTGAAAAGAAAGACAGTGCAAGAGAAGGCGCGGCATGGTAATTGATACCAAGGCATGGGAGGGTAAGGAGGAAAGGGTAACGAGTACAAGCTAAATGGGTGTTATCATCAGAGTGAAGAGGAGCGAGAGAAACCGATTGTGATTACAGCGGTACAAGAGGCACAGGGAAGAGACTACTCGACGATGGGTCAACGATGGACTGTAAATCAGTTGGACAGGCTTGGCTTGGACACAATCCAAAGTGCTGATGACTGACAGAGGAGCACCATCCTGGCAGTGTTCCTTCCCAGTCATGGCTTGGGATTTGTGGAGGGTGAGAAGCTGATAGGTGGTGAAATATTTGCAAACTCTGAAGAAGGAGCTAAGTTCCTTGGAGGCAAATTTGGCGATATTGAAGATGTGAGGTTGCCAGGAGAGATTTATTAAGATGGTGATGACATCGTTGCTGTTGTTGTTGATCTATGACCCTCTCATGCTAATAGACAATGTTGAGCCAAATATAATAAAATACAGCCTGAAAACAAAATTAATGAGATTATAAAAAATAAGGAAAACTTGATAGTCAAAGTAAGACTCCAGTTTGGACTGAGAACAGGCAAGAATCCAAGAGTCGGGCAAAAGGAGATCCCACTAATAACTGATCGATAGTTATCCTGCATCAATGTGTGCTCGTCTCGGTCAGTTCCGCAAAAAAAAACAGCTTCATCAACTTGGACTGATGTTTATATTTGACAAAAACAACGTCAACAGAAAGAAGAAGCCCCAATAAATTCCCGATATAGGTATTGTCAAACAAGCAGATTAGCTTTCAAATAATTTTAAGGGAAAAAAAAAATTGCAATAAGCGAGAAAAAAAATATTGCTTTGCAAGCAGTGCACATCATATAATAAATAAATAATTGCTTATTTCGTTTAATATTTTTTGAATGAAATATTCGCCTGCTAAATTGATGCATTAAAGGTTAGCTTTGAGGTATGCACATTCGGTTCCGAGCTGTCCGGCCTCAGTTTGAATGTCAAGCCAGTTTGGGTTAGGGTTCTCGAATAAACTCCTCAAATGTGAAACCGTTCATATTTGAAACACCGATAAACAAAAACACTGCACATCATCACTCACCTTTTCGAGGATGTCAAGTTCGCATCGTAAGCGTTTTACAGCACTTGCAACACGAAGCAGCTGCAGCCTTAGTCCATCATCGATGGGTAGACATGAGGCGACCCAGTAGGAGAAATCTGCACAAGAGAAATGTAGAGCGTTACATCATTTGGACCGTCCATGGCATTCACTACAAAAGTGTACTAACTTGTGCCGTAAGCTTCATAATATTTCTGGTTTCTCTCGTAGGATTCCTGGGCCAAAAGCACGATAATACGAGTTCCCTTCCAAAGAACTTTGGCGTGGAAAACGGCCTTTAGGACCATCACAGCCTGCACTATTATAACCAGCCTATGGTTGTTTCTCCATGCTCTAACCTTTCAAATAATGAGCAACGGGCAAGGAAGTAGCACGTACCATTTTCAAACTATTTGGCAGGACTCAGCAGGAGTTCGAACCTCCGACCTCCCAGACTCAGAGTAGACGCTCTAACCACTACACCACCAAAGCAGAGTCTTGTTAAGGTTACCATGCATCTTTATCATTGGAACAACTAAAACAACTGCCTGCAGATGAAGGTCCACTTTCTTGCGCAGCACATGCTGCTGGCGCAACAAGGAAATGTATCGTCGAACCCCAATAAGCTGGGGAATGACCATGAACTAAACAACTCAAAACAGATGTCACAGAAGAAATTTTCTACAATCAAAAAGGTCTACTTGTAACTTTGATGTTGCAATTTAATCTGCAGATAATAAAATTATCTCCTTTACTCCAGAGGGGGTTTGTATTAGAACAAGTCAGTACAGTTTCGTTCATGTGGTTCAAGCCAATGTTGCGATCACGTGGACGAGAGATGGACTTTGCCAACAGACGTTAGCCGTTTTTATCAGACGGCTAAGAGGGACAGTTTTATTATTAGCCTGTACAAGTAAGAAGTGAACTGAAATATCAAGATCCCTGATGTATTTCAATAAATGTATGCATGACGAACAAAAATGTCGTCCTACACCTACACAGCCTACAATCCTACACCTACACAGCCACAGTGGAGTGCTATACACACTTGATACAAAAAAGTTTATGTTTTGTATCCCACTGATGGGCCGGATCTCGATATGGACCTCCAAAAAATTAATCAGCTGGTTCTTATCACCTAACCAACTCATCCACCTAGTTTTATCATAACTCGTCACCAACGTTTTCAAATATCATGCTATATATTATTTTTGGCCCCATCTCTCAATGGTGAAGAATCACTTTTAAAAAAATAAAAAAAATAAAATTATCATATCCGGATCCAGATCACAAAAATCAATTAGTCGTCATCATACACCCAAACCTGTGCACCAAGGATCGTCCAAATCTATCCACATACTTTTGAGATACAGTGCTATCCATAGTTTTTGGATGCATCGCTCAATGGTGAAGAATCACTTAAGAAATGCTCAGATTTCCTCCCACTCCCACTTTTCAAAGAAAACTCCCTCACTCTCTTCAATCCCACTCCTCCCTCCAGGTCTTTAAAACAGCTGTTCTTATCTTCCCCCATCTATCTCTTATCTTCCCCCATCCAAAACCTTGATCTTTTCTACTCCCGTTAATTCACCGCAAATCCACTTTTTTGAAATTCCGACTTCTTTCCTGGAAATCCTAGCAATGTTCTTGTGTTTTATACCTCTCCCCCCCCCCCCCCTCCCCACCCCCCTTCCCATGCCTCCTCCCCCCAAGCCCTCTCCCTCCCACAGATCTCCCGATGTCCCGGTTCTCTGCTGTTGTACTTGTGTGCTTCCCTCTCTCTCTCTCCCCATCTTGTCTCCCGCTCCCTTTATCTTGTTTTATGTGTCAGTTTGTCTTTTTGTGATTAATGTTAGCTCTTACACGAGCCTCGATTTTGTATACAAAAAAAAAAAAGAAAAAAAAAAAGATCCAAATCCGGATCGTCATCAAAATTGAATAATTTAGTTCCTGTCAGTCAGTGTCAGCGAGTCTTAATCTTGGCATGAATGAATGTAAAAATGTCCATGTAAGCTGGCGATGAATGTCTATGTAAGAGTTTGTGCACACAAAAGCAAATATTTCACGATAAGACATTGTACATGCAAGCTGAAAGCGGACATTTTCCAGTATACAAACTGTACACACTGCGGGCACAACACCATCCATAACATACTTGTAGACGCTGCTACCCTGTGCCGAATGATGGAGGAAATGTCCTACCAACGTGTGTAATTACCTCCACCAGCAAAGGTTGACGAAAGTTATGTTCTCATCCCTGTCTGGTTGTCTGTCTGTGAGCAGGACATGTCAAAACGTTATGGACAGATTCGGACGAAACCTTATAGACAGATTGGGTATGTGACAAAGACCAATAGATTAGATTTTGGTGAAGATCCGGATGTGATCATTTTTATTTTTCAAGTGATTCGTCACCATTGAGAGAGTGGGCCAAACACAATAGATAGCACTATATATCAAACAGTTGCGGACAAATTCAGATGGAACTAGGCGGATGAGTTGGTTTGGTGGCAAGAACAAGCCCATTCGCCAATTAAGGTCCAGTTGAAGATCCGGCCTATCATTGGGATACAAAACGTAAACTGTTAAGCTTGGCAGAGGTATGCGCTCTACTGAGTGCCCTTCTAGTTGACGTCTTGTTCACATTGACGCATTTAGGAATTATAGATAGCAGACCTTCAAATTTGAACAGCTCATCGATGCATGGTGCTGGTTGGCCATTATAGTCGCAATACATTGTTGACAATAAACTATCTAATGGGGAATGTGATTGTGCAACCCACATCTTAGCGGGACCCTCCCCATTCTACCAGTACAACCCATGAGTGCATTGCAAGCATCACATGGGCACTCCCACACCTGGAGGGTATAGCTACAGGCCATGAAATAATTTAAGGTCATCATGGCAAAATAATCTGAATTAAAGTAAAATGTACATTTCAAACTTGCATCTCATTGGATGAAGAAACCGTTTTTAAAGTGTCAGGCCACATGCGGGCGGCTTTTATGCGGGCAAGTTGTTGGTGGTTGCCGTTGTTGGTGGAAGCCGAGGCTACCTTGCGGTGTGCTGCTCACCAATAGGATTGTTTGGGAGGAAACTGTCTTGGAGCTTTTGGTCCCACTGACGCAAGTGTCTCGTTATCTTGTCCATCAGGGTGTCCTGCACCAGTGGAGTTAGAAAAAAGAATCTCTCAAAGACGAGCATTTGCATCACGTGTCAATGCAGTTGGCATCGATCTGCTGCACTGTGTGCCCTGAAACATATTTTAATCTCTTCATTACTCCTGCATTTCTAACCTTCTTCATCCCCCACTCTTTACACCTCACACTGCGTCATTAGCCAGCAATGCTGCGTATCATGCCGGCTATCAAATGAATCCCCAAAGGAAGAGGAGGATGTTACTTCCATAATATCTCGGCTTATTTTCTAGCTTCCTCTTTCTAATTTTAGTCTTGCCTTTGCTTCTTTATACCTTTGCCAGTTTTAACCTCCTTGCTTTCAGGTGGCCTTTAACTTTTAAAGCTTTTTAAAAGATTCCTAGAAACTGTTTTTATCAAAACATTTTATTAAATGAAGCCATCAAGACAGAAACGACACTGCACTGTCCACGAGAAAATCTTAAACTAGAACGGCACTCTTCAACATCGTGGCATCGACCAATATGCCTCCGTCCACATTATTACATCATTATACATACTTGCACCACATTTGATTTAAATCCCTTCAGCAGTTCTCAAGTATCACATTTTTACCTGTCATGACCTCTGATGCTGATATCTATTCAGTTTTCTTATCTTTTCATCTATATATATATATATATATATATATATATATATATATATATATATATATATATATACAGTCATGTGAAAAAGTAAGTACACCCCATGTAAAGTTTTGACTTTTTCAACATATTTCAACATACAGCTATTTGATTTTCATTTCAACAATATTGATAGATAAAGGTGATATAATACAACAAATATCATGAAACATTTACATTTTGTCGTCCATTGTATAATTTAAATAAACATAAATGCAAATTTCGCATGTGGAAAAGGTAAGTAAACCCTTGGCTCTAATAGGTGGTATTGCCCCCTTTGGCAGAAACAACCTCAAGTAGGCGTTTCTTATAACTGTCTACCAGTCTCTGACATCGACTGGGAGAAATTTTTGCCCACTCCTCCATGCAGAATTCATTCAGCTGTGCGATGTTTGAGGGGTTTCTTGCATGCACAGCTCGTTTCAAATCCCCCCACAACATCCCGATGGGATTTAGATCCGGGCTTTGACTTGGCCATTCCAGAACCCTCCATTTCTTTATTTTCAGCCATTCCTTGGTGGATTTACTGGTATGTTTAGGGTCATTGTCATGTTGCAAGACGTCCACCTTCGGTTGAGCTTCAACTTTCCGACAGATGGCCTCACATTATCCTCAAGAACCCTCTGGTACAATGAAGAATTCATAGTGGATTCTATGATGGTGAGCTGCCCAGGCCCTGATGCAGCAAAGCTGCCCAAAACCATAATATTTCCACCACCATGCTTTACAGTTGGTATCAGGTTCTTGTGGTCAAATGTTGTCTTTGGTTTTCACTAAACAAGTCTTCTGGTACTGTGGCCAAATAGCTCTACCTTTGACTCATCTGTCCAGAGCACATTGTTCCAGAAGTGCTGGTCTTTGCCAGTCTGGTCTTTGCTTGTCTTTGCTGGTCTTTGCTGGTCTTTGCCAAGTTCATTGGCAAACTTTAGTCTTGCCCTGATGTTCTTTCTGGACAGCAAAGGTTTCCTCCTGGCACACCTCCCATGTAGATCAAATTTGTGCAGCCTCTTTCTAATGGTAGACTCGTGCACTTTGACATCAACAGTGGCAAGAGCTACCTGTAGGTCCCGTGATGACATTCTGGGGTTCTTAGAGACTTCTTTCAGCATCTTGCGGTCTGCTCTCGGGTTGAACTTGCTGGGGCGACCTGGCCTGAACAAGTTGGCAGTTGTTTGGAATCTTCTCCACTTGTAGATGATCTTCCTGACAGTCGAATGATTGATTTCAAATTGTTTGGAGATCTTTTTAAATCCCTTCCCAGACTCGAAAGCATCTATAACCTTCTTTCTGAAGGCCTCAGAGAGCTCTTTTGATCTAGGCATGGTGACGCTGCACACTTCAACAACAAAGAGCAAACCAAACTAAATGTCTGAGGTTTAAATAAGACAGGTTCCTCCAAGATCCTCTCTAACGATGTTCTACTCATTTGCACCTGAGCTGGTACACCTGATTCTAATTTTAGGTATTTGAAGTAGTGATAAATGTTGGGGTGTACTTACTTTTTCCACATGCAAAATTTGCATTTATGTTTATTTAAATTATACAATGGACTACAAAATGTAAATGTTTCATGATATTTGTTATATTATATCACCTTTATCTATCAATATTGTTGAAATGAAGATCAAATAGCTGTATGTTGAAATATGTTGAAAAAGTCAAAACTTTACATGGGGTGTACTTACTTTTTCACGTGACTGTGTATATATATATATATATATCCACCAGCAAGACCACAAAGACCCAAAGGACTATGAAGACCCAAAGGACCCTTAAAGGCCCTGAAGTACCAAAAAATACCAGAAGATTAAAAAGACCTTTAGAGACTCAAAATACCCCAGAGACCCTTAAAGATCTAAAATACTCCAAAGACCCAAAATATCCCCAATACCTCTAAAGACCCCTAAGAACCAAAAGACCCAGAAGACCCAAAATATGCAGAGGACCAAAAATATCCAGAGGACGTAAAATACCCAGAGGACGTAAAATACCCAGAGGACGTAAAATACCCAGAGGACGTAAAATACCCAGAGGACGTAAAATACCCAGAGGACGTAAAATACCCAGAGGAGGTAAAATACCCAGAGGAGGTAAAATACCCAGAGGAGGTAAAATACCCAGAGGAGGTAAAATACCCAGAGGAGGTAAAATACCCAGAGGAGGTAAAATACCCAGAGGAGGTAAAATACCCAGAGGAAGTAAAATACCCAGAGGAGGTAAAATACCCAGAGGAGGTAAAATACCCAGAGGACGTAAAATACCCAGAGAACCTAAAATAACCAGAGAACCTAAAATACCCAGAGAACCTAAAATACCCAGAGAACCTAAAATACCCAGAGAACCTAAAATACCCAGAGGACGTAAAATACCCAAAATAATACCCAAAATACCCTGGAGACCCAAAAGATCCCGGAGACCCAAAATATCCCGGAGACCCAAAATATCCCGGAGACCCAAACTATCCCGGAGACCCAAACTATCCCGGAGACCCAAACTATCCCGGAGAACCAAAATATCCCTGAGACCCAAACTATCCCGGAGACCCAAACTATCCCGGAGACCCAAACTATCCCGGAGACCCAAAATATCCCGGAGACCCAAAATATCCCTGAAGACCCTTAAAGAAACAAAAGACCCAGTAGACCCTTAAATACCCAGATGACCCAAAAAACCCATCCCAAAGACCCCAAGGATCCAAAAGACCCTGAGGACTCAAAAGACCCTAAAAAGCCTGAGGACTCAAAAGACCCTAAAAAGCCTGAGGACTCAAAAGACACCAAAGCCCTTTAAATATCTCAAAGACCCAGAAGAACCAAAAGACCAGAGGACCCAAAAGACCTAGAAGACACAAAAGACCCCAAAGATCCAGAGGAACCAGAGGACCCCAAAGACCCTTTAGACAGGCCCTGAAGACTTTGCAGACCCAAAAGACCCCGAGGAATTTCCACAGGCCCCTGAAATTATGCTGTTGAAGGACATTCTGGTCAAACGCCCTAAATATTCCACACTTGTATTCCATCTACATTCTACAACCTTCTTTATCTTCAACATTCCCATAAATTATCTCATAATTACATCCTTTCTAATTATATAAAGTATTGCCTCTTTCAGTCGCTGCTTAATCTATCTAGCCTCAGAACTCTGGGTTCCTTTCAGAGCCTCTTACTGAACCTCGAAACACGAAGTTCACAGAATGCTTCCTGAAGATGCAACACCAGCCTCCTCTCAATATCCATCAAAATTTAATAAACGTTTTTTTTCGCTTCTATCACTGCTGCCACCCTTAACTTTTGCCTTTTAATTTTCTTTCACCACTGAAGGCATCACCAAGCAGCAAATAACGTTATCTACAATCACCGAAGTAAACCTGAAATGTCTGCACTTACGGCATCGTATAATGCGTACAGCCAACTCGGCCAACAAGTGATGCAGGCACAGCAAAATTTCCTCTGTTGCAAAGGAGGAACACAGGGAGTGATTAGTTTATGGAGAGAATCCAAAAATGGTTTATCAAGTCAAGGTGGATCAGCATTTGGGGTCATGCAGTGAAACATTTATAAATCAAAAAAGGCATAGCCATAGATGGTAAGGTAAGACTGGTAAACATCAAAAGGTATGTTTCGAAGGAATGAGCCTACAAATGTTTGGCATATTAATGGGAGAAAATACTAAAAGCAGAAGAAAGGTTCTTTGAAGATGACAGGAAAATAAAAATAAAGATAAAGAATGAAGTATCCAAGCAATCAACCATGTTAACAGTTACGCTATCCCTATATCACTGCACACTTTCTCCCTGAGCGTACAACCTGCAAGACTGTGCAGTGTGCAACACATACTCACCCTGTACAAGGAGTGAGGCTTGGCCGAGGTACAAGAAAATCCACGAAGAGATGCAAGGTGAACCGAGGAGAGGCACGATAGCTGCAGCTGCTCCGGCAGAATTTGCACCTTGGCTATCTTGTTCCTACAAGAACAGCATTACAAAGATTTAAAGGACAGACAACATGTTTTTGTACCCTTGCGTCCATTACAATCAACAATGGCCTGCTCACGAGAGTGCTATTAATATACAGTCAAGTGAAAAAGTAAGTACACCCCATGTAAAGTTTTGACTTTTTCAACATATTTCAACATACAGCTATTTGATCTTCATTTCAACAATATTGATAGATAAAGGTGATATAATATAACAAATATCATGAAACATTTACATTTTGTAGTCCATTGTATAATTTAAATAAACATAAATGCAAATTTCACATGTGGAAAAAGTAAGCACACCCCATGAAATGTTTTTTAAATCTTTTTAACATATGTGGACATATCAATATTTGATCTTCATTTAAACAGTATCTATAGATAAAGGTGATCTAATTGAACAAAAAACAATGAAAAATTGACTTTGCAATAATTTATTCAACAAAAAATTGTTGCACAGCATGCACAATTGCATGCACAGCTCGTTTCAAATCCCCCCGCAACATCTCGATGGGATTTAGATCCGGGCTTTGACTTGGCCATTCCAGGACCCTCCATTTCTTTCTTTTCAGCCATTCCTTGGTGGATTTACTGGTATGTTTAGGGTCATTGTCATGTTGCAAGGCCCACCTTCGGTGGAGCTTCAACTTTCCGACAGATGGCCTCACATTATCCTCAAGCACCCTCTGGTACAATGAAGAATTCATAATGGATTATATGATGGTGAGCTGCCCAGGCCCTGATGCAGCAAAGCTGCCCCAAACCATAATATTTCCACCACCATGCTTTACAGTTAGTAGGAGGTTCTTGTGGTCAAATGCTGCCTTTGGTTTTCGCCAAACATGTCTTCTGGTACTGTGGCCAAATAGCTCTACCTTTGACTCATCTGTCCAGAGCACATTGTTCCAGAAGTGCTGGTCTTTGCCTCGGTGTTCATTGGCAAACTTTAGTCTTGCCCTGATGTTCTTTCTGGACAGCAAAGGTTTCCTCCTAGCATACCTTCCATGCAGATCAAATTTGTGCAGCCTCTTTCTAATGATACACTCGTGCACTTTGACATCAACAATGGCAAGAGCTCCCCGTAGGTCCCGTGATGACAATCTAGGGTTCTTAGAGACTTCTTTCAGCATCTTGCTGTCTGCTCTGGGGCTGAACTTGCTGGGGCGGCCTGGCCTGAACAAGTTGGCAGTTGTTTGGAATCTTCTCCACTTGTAGATGATCTTCCGGACAGTCGAATGATCGATTTCAAATTGTTTGGAGATCTTTTTAAATCCCTTCCCAGACTCGTAGGCATCTATAACCTTCTTTCTGAAGGCCTCAGAGAGCTCTTTTGATCTAGGCATGGTGACGCCGCACACTTCAACAACAAAGAGCAAACCAAACTAAATGTCTGAGGTTTAAATAAGACAGGTTCCTCCAAGATCCTCTCTAACGATGTTCTAATCATTTACACCTGAGCTGGTGCACCTGATTCTAATTTTAGATATTTGAAGTAGTGATAAATGTAGGGGTGTACTTACTTTTTCCACATGTGAAATTTGCATTTATGTTTACTTAAATTATACAATGGACAACAAAATGTAAATGTTTCATGATATTTGTTATATTATATCACCTTTATCTCTCAATATTGTTGAAATGAAGATCAAATAGCTGTATGTTGAAATATGTTGAAAAAGTCAAAACTTTACATAGGGTGTACTTACGGTACTTTTTCACGTGACTGTATATAATTGCGCTACTACATCTCCAGTGGTGTCTATAATAGCAGACATGGAGTTTTCTTCCATTGAGGGAAGACCATCTCGTGATTAGGCCGTATCTATATCTATCTATATCTATATTGTTACGGTTTTTAGAACCTTCACTTTATAAAATAATAATTCTTGTAAATATCCCCCTTTGTAAAGGTTGCACCCTAGTTAGGCCATGTACAACACGTAGGACACCATAGATTCTTCTTTAGTTATTTCATTAGTATGTGTTTCAGGTAAGGATCTGTTTCCAATAGTTGAATCTGCGTTGCATTAATCAAATAACCTAGCCCTCTTCTCCAATTCCTATTCCATTCATATTGCGGCGTAAACTGCCCTCCACAACATATCGCGCTTCTCTGCTAGCTGCAGCGCCCGTCTCAAGACGACAATACGCACGCGGTCAAGTTGGAGAAGAAGGGAGGAGCGGCCAGGAACCTAGGCGTGGCCCCATCAACGCGTCACGAGGGGAGGTAACAATTAACCCTCGTGACCAATCCGGCCTGAAGCGTGTTCACCGGTAGGTAGAGCAAAGTGGACGTGGCTTAATACACGAAGCTTGCAATAAAAGCGCGAGCGCGAAGCCTTTTCACGCAGAGACCAGTGAGAGGATTCGGGAGATGAACGAGAGAGCAGATGCGGGGGAGATCGGCAGATGCGAGAGAACAGCGCAGAGGCGACGACTATAAGAACATTGCGCAGAGGTTCGTTTGGGACGATCGTTTTCGATACGAACTGCCGTGGTTTTGAGAGCGTTCGGCACGCTGTACGTACGCGCATTCCAGCCCCTCACGTTTGTAAGGTCTGGTCGCGCGTTAAGCTGCCAGCCATTCTTCGCCCGCGGACCCGGAGCCTGGACCACCCCATCGCCTGGAACCATCTGCCTGGACCTTCCTCCCCTACCAGCTACCATTCCGTGAGTCCGTTTGTATTGTCATGGGCGTGCTATATAAGAGTTTATAAGGTTGCTCAATGTCCTTTTGTTTCCTCTTCTTGTATATTCCCTTCTTTCGTTTCCTCTTTTAGATAGTGAATAAACCATATTTGTTTTTCCTTTACCCTTCTTATTCTTTGGCTTCCTCTCGTCCGATCGTCTTAGACTTTTCCCCATTGAGTACCTGTGGCACGATTTGGCCAACCTCTTTAAATCGGGTTTAGTCCCTTTGTTAACGGCTCGAGCTGCGGATTGCTAAACCGCTCGGCAATCTTCCATCTTGTCCGTGGTTCGAGTGGTACTTGTCTCCCTGTTTTGCGGAGGGATTGGTGAAGGTATTCGGGAGAACACCTTGACCAATAACCCTGATCAATCCCACCCCGCAAAAGAGCGTTACAAGTACCAGGACCAGAGACGGCCGGCTTAACAGGCCAAGGGGATTAACCCCCCCCCCCCCTTGCTAAGGGGAGTGCCGTCTCTGAGATCCATAGCAATTGGTGTCGAGGAGTTGGGATTTGGACCCGAACCAAATTTTTAATCCATCGAAAAAAATTGGTCAAAATTTGGAGCGGCCAAAATTTTTATTAACACCGAAATTAAATCATGCCATGGATGGTCAAGGCGGTCGGATGCCGGTAGGGGAGGTAGAAGAGGGGTTAGAGGCAACCCAGGACCCCAGGGAGGAGTTGAGAGAGAGGGAGGAAGAGAGCAATGAGGATGCGGTAGAGGGGGTTGCAGGCGCACAAGATGGCGGTGCCCCGCACGAGGTCGCGGCAGCACAAAACGGCGGCGCCGAGGAGGCCGAGCCCGCGGTGGCAGCTGGGGCCGCTGTGCCAATCGGGTTCGACTTCAGATTATTCCTGACCCAACTGGATGCAAAAATGGATAAAAGGAGGGGCGAAGCAAGGGGTACCAGTGACCAAATTGGGACGTTAGACAGCAAATTTGGGGGATTAGAAAACCAAATTGGGGGATTGAGGAAGAATATGGGAGAAATGAGGGCCGATAGAGAGGGAATGGAAAACAGAATCGGGGAGCAATTGGGAAACAAAGTGGGGGGATTAGGAAGCAAATTAGGGGGGCTAGCAAGCAAATTGGAGGGCATAAATGGCCAAGCCCGAGAAAGTAATGAGGGGCTAGCGAGGGACAAAGCCACATATGAGGCAGGGGAAGTTGAGAGGGAGGCTAACTGCAGGTTGAGCGAAGAGGACGGGGGGTACGCGACGAGGTAACACGTGTCGAGGAGCGTGGGAGCAGCGAGTTGGAGCAAGGCGCAGGTACTGGACCGGGGTAGAAATCGTGACCCGGGGTATGGGGGAGCTGGAGACCACCGAAGTAGAAAAGGAAATTTTAGTCGGACCAGCGGTCGTCGAGGGAAAGAAAAAAGAAATTAAGTCCGAATCAATCGAAGCAGTAGTGGAAATTGGAATTGGAGAGACCGCAGAGTTGAAAAGCACCAGCAGAAGGGAGAAATAGAGACTGTACAAAGTCCATGTTCACATCACGATGCTGTGCTTAACCCAAATGAAAGTTTGCAGGTGTTGGAGCGAAGAAGAAGAGGCGCCCAGGTGAGTCGTGCTGTATATTGTGCGGGGAGATTTTACAGGAGGATGTTTGGCGCAAAAATAATTTTCGCGCGCTTGGGATCGAGAAAGCACCCGGGCGTTGGTGGAGGGTCCCTTGTGAGTGGTGTGTGGAAATAGCACGCGTGTGAGGAAAAAGTGTGCGTCGAAGTGAGTGTTACAAAGTGTGGGAGTGATACCGAGTGCGAGTGAAAATGCACATCGGAGTGTACGTGTGACGAGAGTGACACGGAGAGTGAGATGGATGAGGAGCGGGTGCGAGAATGCACACCTGAGTTGGTGGTGAAGCGCGCGATTGGGTGTGCAAAAGAGTGCACACCCCTGGTTGTCACAGAGGATGTGACCGAGGAGTGGTCGCGAGGTGTGTTGATGAAGTGTGCGAACGACGAGTGTGTGCCAAGGTGTGTGATGATAGAGTGTGCGAGGAGAATGGGTGCGCGAGAGTGTGTGGTGAGCGTTACGAGTAGACCTGAGTATGGAGCGAAAGAGAACGCACGAGCAAGTGCAATAACGGAGTGTATGGAGACACCTGGATGTGTGAATAAGGAACGGAACGCGTGGTGTGAGCATGCAAGTGAAGCATCGACGTTAAACGGAGTAGCGGTTGGACCGACGTTTAACTGACGCGAGCTCTCGGTCCGTGCCGGGCTGTGTGTATTGCGGGAGCCGGCGGGGATCGGTGGAGCGTCGTGCACGATCCGCACCGGGCCCCACCCCGCACGGTCGAGTCCGGGCTTTGCCGGGCAAGGCGACCGGCCCGGTTCGAGGGAAGTTAGGAGGGATCGGAACGGCGCTCCTTGTGGTGGCGGCGTTCTACCCGGGCAAGGTTGGCCCACCGCGCGGGAGACAGAAGGGCCCCGCGCCGGGATGGTTCTTTGAACCTTGGCCCAACCAAACCTCCTCCCCTGAACCGAATGCCGGACGGACCAACCTGCAGGCGACCAAACCACTCGTATGCATTGCGCGGCTTTGCGAAGCCGAGCTTTGCAAATGTAATGACGCACCGAGGCTCGAAGTTTAATGGACTGTGATGGCGATAGTGATAGTGTAATTATTTGAAATTGATAGGGAATTGGCTTGGAATTACTCGTGATTCGAAATTGGGAATAGTGAATAGGATTGGCAATCATGATTGGCAAATTTGATGGGTAAAAATGATTGGCAGTAATGATTGGCAAATTTGATTGGCAAAAATTGGATGGGCAAAATTGATAGGGGGGAGATGCCCAATGCAGAGGGATGGCAAATCCACCATCCCTCCCATCATCCCAGGCACATGAGCTATAGTTTTATGGGGTTATGGCGGTAAAAACCAAGCCAGGGAGGGTTTGGATAATTGTATAGGGAAATAGCTGACCATAGGTAACGTTAGACTTAAGTAGCGACATGTACCTGTAGTAGGGGACGTAGGTAGATTAGTTGGATGATAACGACGTGGGAGCGCAATAGTATAAGGGGCGACTGGGAAGCGCGAGTTTCAGAAGGGGGTAGTCAGCTTAGACGATGCAGTGTGTGTGAAGGAGGTGATTGAGCAGCGTATTGTGAAAAGTGCGAGTTGAGTGTGTAGTATTGAACGAATGGTCCTGGAGGGAAGACGGGTGCAAGAGCCACCAGGTGTGTGTGAGCACAGGTGTGTAGGTGAAGTACAGGTGAATGGAGAATGGTTGAATGGAATAAATGGTCTGGAGTGAATTGAGCATATGGAGAATGGTTGTGTGAAATAGCTGGTATGGAATGTATGGAATATATGGAGTAAGGAATGGATGGTGTGGAGTGAGTAGTGTGGAATATGTGGAGTGGAGTGGTTGGTGCGAAACGAGTGAATGGGGAAGATGGACCCCTTTCACGAATACCCGGGAGGGTAGTTTAAGAGAAGGTAGAGGGTATAGGTAAATTGTGGTTGGATATTGGCATCTGTGGTGCGTGTGGTACAATGGTGTTTGGATGGGTGCATTAGTGAAGTGGAAATGGCTGGGCGTGTGGCCTGTTAGTGTGTGTGGTTAAATGGGCACTCCGCCACTGTGAGGATGTCGGCCAGGTGAGGCCGTGGGTGGGCTCTGGGAGCCAGTAGAGTTGTTCAGTGGGGCCCGAGGATCCGGAGGACGGACCCGGGTGGCCCATTGCCAGAGAGGGCACCAAGTGGGGAGAGCGCCAGAGGGCCTTCCCCAGGTAGATAGGTTAGGGTAAGGAGCAGGTAAGCTCGGAGGCAACTGCAGTGGCGGAGGTGTGCAGGTGAGTCTACCTGCTAGGGGAGCCACACGACTCAGCCCCGAAATTGTGCGAAGGCACAGGGAGTTGAATCGGGGGAGTGAGACCCCAAATTGGTGAGCACCACAGTTTGGTCAATGGGAGTTCGGTTTTTAGAACCGCATAGAGTAAAGTGGCCAATGGTTTGGCAGGGAAAGACCCCGGGTAGAGTAAAAGTGTTAAAGTCATTTAGAGGATAGTTAGGATTGAAATCTCCTCGCATCATCTACTTCCACTCACCTGAGGTGATGACAGGACTCCACACCAGGTGATTTGTGCAAATGTTTTGGGAATGTGAGACGCATCATGACGTGGGGGTGACATTGTGCTTGGTTGTTCCATCTCTTCCTCCTTATGAGGAATTTGAATCGATGGCCAATTTGATTAGAGGGATTGTGGACGAATTTGGAATTAGGGGAGATATGGGGAAGACGAGACAGTAGAGACGGAATTTGTAAATGTGTAGAGTTGTGTAAATATGGGGTAAGGGGCAGGGGTAGATTAGGTGACGGGGGGGGGTGACGTACGATAGGGACGAGCTTTCTCCGCTCGCTCCCATGCGTACCTCACCTCTGCATTGTCTTGTATTGATGTGTACCCTTGCGCCCTTGCACCCCGCTGACTCTGTTTTGTCCTCCTTCCCCACCTATGGACCGTGCTCTCTGGGCACTGAGGGGAAAGCGTGCAGGAGCCGCATTTGTGTGCCCGAGCCGCCGCTGCACAGCCTGCCTGAATCGATACACCACCTTATGGACCGCACGACTTGCGGCCTAGCACCACCATATGGACCACACGTTTCTGTGGCTAAACACCACACACTAATGGACCCCACGTGTTGGGGCCTGGCCCCTCTGCTGGGACCGGACATGATGGCCAGATAAGTTGGCTTGCGGACCACGGTGAGGTGGCCCCTTTTGCCCTACAGGTGGACGACCCTTAGTTGGCCCCTGTGGGCCATAAATAAAAATGGACGCGTTTTGTGTTTTTTTATTATTTGCAAATAGGCAGCAAGCCACAAGGACAACATCAGGAAGAAACATCGGCCAGCAGAGGGAGCAGTAAGAAGAACCGGACAACCGTTTTTGTTTTGTTTTTTGTTTTTAATGTGTGCAATGAGCACTGGATGGTGCTTTGTGTGGTTTTCTGGTGCTGATTGGTGCTTTGTGGTGCTCTTGTGCTCGGGGTGCAATGCAATATCAATTGTTCCGAAGGGTTCCGAAGGAGTTGAGACGGAAAAGGTACGAGTCGGTGAGAAGGCACGAGAGAGAGAGAGGTGATCCGGCGAGTCGGTCCGTGACGGCGACCACAATACAATCGTCAACTGGCATTGTCCGACCATGGGTGTGAAAACGAATACGTGGAGCTGACACCAGGCTGTTCGCCTCCAGCCCGGAGCGTGGACCTGGAGCGGACCCCTTGCCGTGCCCTGCCGAACCTTCCAGCCCTGTTGTCCCACCTGGACCTCCTCCTTCGTCCAGTGATTCCTGCCTGCTATTCCCTTTCGTGTGAGTCCGTGTTTGTTCTGTCTGGGTGTTGATAATTAAGACTGTTTTAAGGCTTGTCCTGTGTATCTGCTTTTTCTTCTGTATATTACTTTCGTTCCTCCTATTCTTTGGTTTTGTATATAATTAATAAATTCCACCTGTTCCTTCTTATTCTTTGGTTTCATTCTCATCCGATCGCTTTAGTCCCTTCTTTCGATTGAGTACCTGTGGCACGATTTGGCCAATGCTTTATAATCGGGTTTAGTCTCTTGATAACGGCTCGGACCGCGGATTGCTAAACCGCTCGGCAAATACCATCTTGTCCGTGGTTCGAGCGGTACTTGTCTCCCTGTTTTGTGGAGGGATTGGTGAAGGCATTCGGGAGAACTCCTTGACCAATAACCCTGATCAATCCCACCCCGCAAAAGAGCGTTACAAGTACCAGGACCAGAGACGGCCGGCTTAACAGGCCAAGGGGATTAACCCCCCCTTGCTAAAGGGAGTGCCGTCTCTGAGATCCGTAACTATATATACAACTCACAATAAGTTAGGGATATTGTGGGAGTGAGTTTATTTTTTTTATAGGGGTTAGGGTTAGGGTATTGAAATCAAGAATGCTGTGTTTTTTCACACTCATTAATAACCATAGAATTAGGACCAACAACTTTTTTCTACATAATTAATACACAAAATCAACCACACCAAAGAACCTGCCAATATCCCTAACTTATTGTGAGTCGTGTATATATATATATAGCAAAACAACAGGAGGGTAAGTCCATCTTCAGGATCCCCTCTGAAGGGTCAAAAATCAGGAACCCACCTCCCCCACCCCCCCCCCCCCCCCCCCACTCTCCCGACAGGAGAGTAAGGAATGAAATTTTTACAAATTAATTAAAAATGAAATACAGAAAAATATAACTTACATACATAAGTATTTAACCCTCTGAGTCAATACTTCATAGAAGCGTCTTTTGCAGTGATTACAGATTCGAGTCCTCTTGGCTATGTATGCATCAGCTTTGCACATCTGGCTTTGGGGAGTTTCTCCCATTCTTCCATGCAGATTTGCTCAAGCTCTGTCAAGTTGGATGGGGAGCATTGGTGAACAGCAAACTTCAAGTCTTTCCACAGATTCTCATTGGGATTCAAGTTTGGACTTTGGCTCAGTCACTCAAGGACTTTCACGTTCTTTCACTGGAGCCATTCCAGTGTTGATTTTGTCGCATGCTTGGGATCATTGTCCTGTTGGAACGTTGGAAAGGGTAAAATGACTTTAAAAATAAAAAAAAAGGACTGAAAGGACTGTCCCCTCTCTGCCACCTTCTCACCAACCTAAATAGATATTCTCCCCGCTCCCTTTTTCCCCGTTCTTCAAAGCAAGAGTCGGCCATGTGCCGAGCCCCAAAACTCCTTTTTTGGGGGGTCTCCATCAAGAATATATGAATGAATGAATGAATGATCGTTTTAAGGCCATTTTCCCCGCTAGAGCGGGGGTTAGCCTTGCGGGCCCCATGACAATCATGGTTCCCTGTTTGAGGCAATGTTTTTATGGCCGGATGCCCTTCCTGACGCCAACCCTTGGTCGCCTCTTACGATGCGCAGGGATACGGTATACCTATTCTAAACCGGGATACACACCGGGATCATTCATCCCAACAAGCTGGTACTCAATTTGCCGACCTCGGAAGGATGACAGGCTGAGTCAACCCCCCTGGCGTTAATTCAGCGATCGACCAGGATTCGAACCCAGGATCCGAGGATCCCAAGCCGGCACCCTAACCGCTAAGCCAACACCAGGCTAGGGGGTCTCCATCAAGGAAGTACTTTATTTCATCTTCATTGATTATTTGTGGGATATTCATTCATTTTATAATGTTCCCATATTCAAAAAGTGAGCATATTTTCACAATTTTAATTTTAAAGTTGCTATAAATCCATCCAAGTAGCAGATTATATTATTGAATAATTGCACCATTGTAGGGATTAAACGACCAATCATAACTTGCCTATTAGGCCAACAGAAAGCTTAGCCAATCACAATCTCTGTACTTGGCTTGGCATGTCTGCATATGCGCAGCTAGCTACAGGCTATGAGCCCAATAATCATGGAGTGCTGCATGCATGTACTTAATGGAGTTGCAGACAAAGTAATTTGCTTTTCAGACTCAAGCTGGAGGAGGTTTGTAATATGTGTTCATCAGTGGAACGAAGGATATTTGGCTATTTGACACCCTTATGGTCCCCTGCAGGAAAATAAATACACAGTGGGTTGATGCCAAGTTTTTCCATAGTCAAGGCCTTCGGTCCTGCGATCCTTGGCCTGACCACCTGCTGGAACATACAACTCCTCACCCTCCAGTGTTTGATAAAGGAGAACTGTGCAAACGACATGCCAGTCATCTCGTTGGATGACCTGCTGCCACATATCCGGACCAATTTGACAATATCGGCAACTTCCCAGGCCAGTATCACATTGTGGAAGACCCCAATGTGCCATGTGTAATACACACACCATGTCGATGCCCCATCCAGATGATAGATTAAGTAAAGTCAGAATTGGACATAATGCTGATACTGGGCATCATATGAAAGGTCGATGAGCCCACAGACTGGGTCAACAGTCTCACCTATATGTGGAAAGAAAACAGCAAACTTAAACTAAACCTTGACAGAAAAGACTTGAACCACGCCATCAAGAGATGCCAACACCATACTCCCATGCTCGAAAAGCAGACGCACGAGTTTGCAAGCTCAATGGTTTTCTCCAAGTTAGATGCCAAAAATGGGTACTGGTCAATCAGGCTTGATCATCCCTCCCAGCTGCTCACGACCTTCAACTCGACATATGGTCGTTACTGCTTCCAGTGGATGCTATTTGGACTTGTGATGTCCTCGGACATCTTACACGCAAAGATAGACCAAATTCTCGAGCAATGCCCAGGTGTCATCGGCATTGCAGATAATGTTGCTGTCTATAGAAAAACAGAACAATAACATGACTGAAACCTTCACCACTTTATCAGAACAGCTGCCAGATTCGGCCTGAAATTCAACAGTGACAAGTGCAGCATGAAAAAGCCACATATTCTGTTTTTTGGTCTCATATTTGACCAACAAGGTGCCCACCCAGACCAACGGAAAGGGAACGCGATCCAGAGCCTACTGGACCCGAAAAACCTATGTGAACTTCGCAAGGCACTTGGTATCATCACGTATATGAGCCACTACCAAAGCTGTCTGACCTCACAGCTCTCCTTCACGATCGGGTGAAATCAGAGCAACCAGAATGGACAGCCAGCCACAACCAGACTTTACAAAATGTCAAGGACACAATCTACCATTAGACCTGACTAACCTACTTCGACCCAAATAAATCTATGACACTACAAGTCGATGCCTCCACAAAAGGCCATTGGGCTTTCCTAATGCAAGACATCAAGCCCAAGTCAAAGAGCCTGGTCGAAGTGGAACAACGACATGCCAACATCGAGCATGAGATGATAGCCGTCGTGTTCAGGTGCGAACGCCTCCACACTTACCTATACAGTCACCCCATGTTGTGGAGAGTGCCCACAAGCCCTTGGAAATGACCAGATTGAAAAATCTGACTGCCACCCAACTCTGTCTGCAACAGATGCTACTGCGGCTCCAGGGGTATGACACACACATCAAGTAAAAAGCTGGCAAAGACATGCTCCTAGCTAATCGAGTCTTGCGTGCTGACACCGATGCAAGCACAAACAATCCAGCTCGATGTGAAAGTTCAGCACATTCAATTCAGCCATAAGAATATGCAGCAAATGCAGCAAGCCACAGACGTGAATGCCCTCCTAACATGCTCAGGAAAGTCATCATGACCGGGTGGCTGCAAAGGGACGAAGACCTGCCCAGCAAACTGAGGCCGTATTGGAATTATCCTGACGAGCTAAGTGTTTAAGACTGTGTCATGTGGAAGGAGGGGGGGGGGGGGGGGGTCGACTCTATCCCTGCCTCCCTGCCAGTTTACAAAATGAAATCTTCAGGAAGCTTCATGAGAGCCAATTCGGTATCCTCAAAACCAAGCTCAGGGCACAAAATTGCATGTTCTGGCCCGAGGTGAATGGGGACATTGAAAACTGAATTGGCTCCTGCCACATCTGCCAGACCCATCAACATTGGCAATCTCAGATAACCATTGATCCCACACGAAATCCCGACCAAGCCATGGCTGCAGACCTATTCCACCTAGATTGACATGACGACATCCTGCTCGCCGATGTGTACTCCAGGTTTCTTCCTTCCTTCCAACAGGGGTGACTATATTAATGATGTAATTGGTATTCGGCTGCTGGTATTTTCAGAGCATGGCAATCCAGAGCAACAATGGAGGCCCTTTTAGTAGCCACGCCTTTACAAAATTTGCTGAGGACTGGAGCTTCAACTGACATACCTCAAGCCCCCACTAACCTCAATCAAATGGCGTCATAAAATGTCAGGTGCAAACCATAAAAAATACTTTATACAAAACAAGGCTCATGGCCCTCCTCATTTTGAAGACTCCACCCATTGACAGCCACATTGCTTCGCCTGCTGATCTACCGAATCGGAGAAAAATGAAATCCAACCTGCCTAGCAAAGTGACAATCTTGGCACCGAATCGTGACACAACCGTAAAGGCACTTTAATGTCGCCAAGCATCCAAGAAAGACTACTTTGATTGCCGGGCCGGTACCGATATCAGACCACTTTAACCTGGCCAACAAGTTGGGGTTGTTGAGGTGGCTGCGTGTTCCTGCACTTGGGAACCAGAAATTGTGTCCAGCACCGCTCAGAGCCCAAACCGTATGAAGTGGTCACGGAAGGAAACAGGAAACATCCTGGGGCGAAATTGAGGACACATCCGACCTTCTCCACAGACCCAACAAAGGCAGCCAGAGCTCGAGATGCTACAGAATACCTTCTGTTGACCATGCCACTGCCAAGGGACAACAGGCTGCTGATGAAGAACCACCATCATCCCCACATCATGCTACTGGCATCCCAAACTCAGATCGGTCATACGGTCAGACGCCCTCTGTGAGACTGGACATCTGATCCGTAGTGGTCTAGTTCAGTGGTTCTTAACCTTTTTCTGAACAGGCAATAAAAAATAAACCACCAATTGGGAATTACATAATTAATGGTCTTTACTGTCTATACTTCAGCATGAATATTGCGAAAGCATCAAAGAAAGTAGCCAAGAAGATATTGAATTGGTTTGGTCATGTGATGAGGAGAGAGAGAGATACAGTATGTGGTGAGGCGAATGATGGAGATGGTATTGTCGGGAAGAAGGAGAAAAGGAAGGCCGAAAACCAGATGGAAGGGTGCAGTGGTGAGAGATTTAGAAGTCATGGGATTGGAAGAATAGGTGATCGACAGGAGGAGATGGAGAAGAGTGATCAACCATCATTGTGGTGACTCCACGTAAAAATGGGAAAAGCCAAAAGAAAAAGAAAGAAAGAAGATAGCCATGTAATTGTTGGAAAGAAATGAAAAAAAAAAAGAAGCTTGTGCTGTACTTGCATCATTGCCTCCATCACTATCAGCCAAAATTGGGATAGAAGAACGCTTTTGATTTGCCATTACTACGAGTGCCGTAACGTGGATGAAAAAAGACGGATTGCAAAACTCGGACTGGATCTGACCAAAAGTTATGGATGAATTATGACAAAGCTTGGTGGATGAGTTGGGTAGGTGCCAAGAAGAAGCCGATTAGCTGATTTTGAAGCCGATTTTGGTTCAGGTCCGAATGCAGATCTAGCCCAACAGTGGGATATAACGTAAACTGTTCAGCCTGACAAATGTATGCGCTCTACCGACTGCCTTGCAAGTTCATACTTAAACTATAATATGCACAAAATATATTTATTGTAGTACCTCCTCATGGCTATTCATCTCGGAAGAAATGCAAGCCTTCCAAATAAAAGCAAAAGCCAACAACCCACCCGTCAACTTGCATACGTAGATCCAGAACGGTGAACCTTTGTCGGCCAATGGCCTTGAGTTTTGCTGTCTCTATGCCATGCACAGACTCCACACTGCACTGCACGATCTCGGCCGTTGTCCCAAATGCTGGAGTCGCCTGGCCATTATCACCAGCAGCCCAACTCGGGCTACACAACAGATGGAGATTGTAATCAGAAAAAAATTGTACTGAAATGGGTGCACAGTATCATTGCAAGACAAAAACAGTATCCTTAACACACCCTTCTGCAAGTACGCCAAATGTACGATCTTTGGCGACAAGCCCGCGAATCATGGTCACCTCCCGAGGCCGGAAGAGGTGTAGGGGGAGGGTCTGGCCTGGAACGAGCAGCAGCAACGTGTCACAAAGCACAGGGAGACTTTGTATGCTTCCCTCATCAAGCATCGTTCGTCCGCTGAACTCCTCAAGGTCTGTTCCCAGATACTGGTCAAAATAAAGAAAGGAGAAAAAAAATTCCTTCAAGCTTAGCAATTGTAACCAATCAAATCGCTGCTGATCAAGGTGTTAAACCGCTTAAACAATGAGAATAAACAAGTGCAGTAACCACCACTTAATCAGGACTTGGATAAAATGGAACCTCACTTAAATGGGACAAGTGTCTAGTGTCTAGGAAAGAGTCCATCCACACATTATGTTTACCTGTTAAAACAGAAGCAACCTAGGTTAATCAACTGACTGAAAAGTCTGTTTTGTCACATCATACGCCATTATCACACAATTCCATGTCACATGATGGAGGGCCTTATGCAGACGGACATTATGCCATGGGACGACAACGCAGAGCGCATTATTTGCTTTGGCAAAGTCAAATTGCTTTCAGCATAAGTCATATGCGGCATGGCTACTTAAAATAAATGCCTAGACTTAACTTCGTCACAGAAAGTTGTTGTTGTTGTATAGCCTCAGACAGTTCTCTTGAACAAGCCCGTGGCATGGAGACAGCCGACTGATCTCCCAGGAGTGACCCAGAGATCCCCCACTTTCTTGGGCAGTGTACCCCCTCGCCTTCAAGAAGTCAGGGCCATGACAGAGTTAGAGAGAGAGTTAGAGAGAGAGTTAGAGAGAGTTAGAGAGAGTTAGACAGAGTTAGAGTTAGAGTTAGAGTTGGAGTTGGAGTTGGAGTGAGAGAGAGAGAGAGAGAGCGAGGAAAAAAGCGACAGAGACAAGAGGGAAAGGGCCAGAGCATGGGGACCGATTGGCACTCTGACCATGACAGCGCTGCACTGACGAATCCGGGTAGCAGGGAAGAATCGGGAAGATTTGTCCCCCGACTATTGTTGGAGGTGGGGGGGGGGGGGGGAGGTTGAGGGGTCAAGGCGTCCCTGATAGTTGTCACAGAAAGTTGAATTTTTTACTAGTCTCGAGTTACCTAGCGATTCCAACATCTGCTGCTAAAACGTTTGGAGTATCTACGTCTCAAGTGTCCTGAATGGTGCAGGCCATGATCTGCATCCTTTCCAAATTAAACAGCTTGAGGAGAAAGCGAGGTAGTTGGCTGCTGCACAAGGGTCTGATTTAACCCCTCAGAAGGCTGGCTACGCCATTGGAATGTCTAACCCAACACTTTCAATACTGATGATACTGGTCTTTATTTCCAGGGCTTTCCGGGTAAGAGCCATTGCCTCAAGGAAAATGAACTTCCTCGTGGCAAGGCGGCAAAAGAGTGGATCACCATGTTGATTTGCGCAAACATCGGCAAAACTGGAAAAAGCATATGAAACTCGTAGCTCTTATACGAGCCTAAACAATGAATCCAAAAAAAGATGGAAACGAAGAGGTTGCCACTTCTCGTCATTTGGAAGAGTAAGAGGCACAGGTATTTTTCACCAAGCTCCCTGTCTGGTATCGCTCCATCAAAAATGCTTGGATGACTGGGGACATCTTTCAGAAGTGGCTTTGGGAGTGAGAGGGAAATATCAAAACTACAATTTGCCGAATATACCTAATGGTGGACAATTGCATTGCCCATCCTCATGATGTTCACCTAACCAAGATAGAAGTGAAGTTTCTACATGTGTACGAGCGCAAATGTCAGTGTATTGGCCACATCGGTTTAATCGAGATATTGTACCAACTCCAGAGGCTTCCCAATTAAGCAGGGGCTATTGTGTTTTATTTTCTGGCAGGAGCGAATGACGCATATAGCAGAAGGGCGAGTCCTCACTTGAATGGGAGAAAGTCTGAATAGCAATTGCAGAAAGAACACGGAAGCTATGCCGAGTGCCAAGAAGCGATAAGCAAAGCAAACAGACTTTCAAGACAGAATAGCTGGTCCAAATGAAGAAGTGTGAACATTGTATTCGAGTCTAGTTTGGCTGTATTTAATATTGTGTTCAGGGCCAGTGGGATAGCTTAGTGGTATGCACAATCACTTCTGAGTTGTCTAACTTGGGTTCAAATCTTGATCCAGCTATAAGCTGTCATATTGTTTTTTCGCAGGTAGAGCGAGGCATCAGTGTGTGCGCCGTCCGTCAGAAGGACGTTAAGGCAGAGGAGCCCACTGCCAGCACAGGTAGTTTGCAGATGATAAAAATATCGCAAGGTGTCCTTTCCAAATAGTTGGTGAGTTTTCCACAGCATCCTCAGTGAATTACGAGTCCTTGCGACAACTGACTGCTGCAAAGGCAATGGCAAACCACGGAGAATAACCCTTGCCACAAGAGACTGCATCAGGAGCACCGGCGCTCTGTAAAGCACATGGTACATGGGAATGGGAATTCTCTCGGGGATCTGCAGTTTTCACAGGATGGCCTCGTTCTCAGCCTGAAATAAGCAGCACTCGTGCCCACAGCACCTTCTATTTAGCTCGAGGTTTCCAAGTCATGTGACATAAGAAGAAGAGAATGCGTTATCTATCTATAATTCCATTAATCTCTGTGTGTATGTGTGTATGTGTGTTTGTATGTGTGTTTGTATGTTTGTATGTATGTGTGTAATTCCACTAATCTCTGTATGTGTGTTTGTTTGTTTTTTGTTTGTTTGTCTGTGACCGCTGTTTCTCGACAACCACGGGTCCGATATACTTTAAACTTGCCAGGTATATTGCTGGGGACCCGAGGATGTGCCTTTTCAAGGTTTCATATTAATCGGACAATTACTTACCGAGCTATGTCCAAAAAACGATTCAACCAATCAGAGAGCAGCGAGCTATCGCGTGTGCCGAACGTGGCGAACACACTCTGCCTCGGACGGCACATTTGAGAGCGTATTCATTTATTTCACGTTGGAAAACTATGTTGCCGTTAAACTATGTTTTAAAACTAATTAAAACTACTATCTATAATTCCACGGGTCCGATAAAAAACACCGTACTCGCAAGCCGTTCGCTTTGGACCAAACCATTTCATGTAAATAGAGGGGGGGGATTGTCACCGTACTCGCAAGCCGTTCGCTTTGGACCAAACCATTTCATGTAAATAGAGGGGGGGGATATAATTTTAGATATATATATAGTACGGGCATGCCCTAGTTATAAGCAATGCTTGATAGAAATTCAAAATACCTTCTGCTCTTTGCTTCAAATAAAATTGCAATGTTTGACGTCAAGAACACTATCAAAGGACCAAAGCGACGACACTCAGAATGCATATCTGGTCCAGTTCCACCGCATGCACCTCTGAAGTGTTGACTGGGTAAGCCAAGTGTTTTCTACGCCCAGTGCTCTGGTACAGAGGAAATGAGAGGAAGTGAGAGATCGCTGAATATTTACGTACAGCATGAGAAGCGGGTAACGTAGAATCAAAGCTGAAGTTTGATGCCGATTTCACGGCATCTCCACCTGACGCCATCTCACGTTCCTCTTCTTCTTCCTCCGCCTCATCATCAACATAATCATCATCATCATCATCATCTTCAACATGGTAACCGAAACCTGCGCTTCCCAATTGAGATGCAAATGCAACATTACACAAGTTATGCTTCTTGCCAATGCAGGACAGAGAATGAAACTTAGGTACAGAAAAGTTGCACATTCCATTTAAAACAATTCAACTTCATATTCGTTACCAAGATCAGATTGGGATATAAATTTAACTTCTCCTTGCCTTTACGTACTTTATAGACAGTGTTTAATCGACAGTGACACTGCAACGAATGGGGATGAAAACGGTGCAAATGCACCGTGCAAAACTTAAAGCAATCAGAGATTGCACACCCTCGCCAGGACGCATTTTAGTAGTTTTAAGGCTTTTGAGTTAAAACAAATATGGCGGCTGAACCACATGACCGATGACGTCATCATTATTTTTTCCCCCCACCAATTTATCCCTTGATGACGCTCAAGAAATTTCATCTTGATCGGATGAAGTTTTGTACTTGTCTAATTATGACATCATAATGGAGGCACCTACATCATCATTAGCATATGTTATTCCCCATGGAGAGTTCTTTACAATGAGCCATGTCTCAATCTTTTCTTTGCAGCGCTTTTGGAGATATAGAGGTGCAAACTTTTTTGGTTTTCCAAGATGGCACCCGTACCACGTGACCTATGACGTCATAATTATCATAAAAAATTCTACAGGAGGAGGTGCACCTATGGTGAAAACTTCCTGTCAATCGGACCAACAGTTGCAGAGAAAATCATATTTCTTCTGTGTGGACAAACAGACGTTTGAAGTTTGAAGACAGAAATATATAGGACAGATGAAAAATCATTCATGGAGTGACACTTGACAAAACAGTAAAAGTAGAATGCCACTCAGTAGAGAATACTTTTTACCTCAAAAATAATTTGTGGTTGAATTCAGTGACCTGATATGCAAATCGTCTTCAAAGTTTAAGTTAATCTGAGAAAATTGACAATTTTAGAAATTTGGCCTGTGTTGGTTGACCTTTGGACCTATATTGACCTCAAAAATAGTTGGTGGTTGAATTCAGTTAGCCGATTATGTATATCCTTTTCAAATTTCAAGTCAATCGGATGGAAATTGAGGATTTTAGAAATTTGAAAAAAGTGGTTGACCTTTGGCCTATGTTGACCTTTTGACCCCAAAAACATATAGGATTTTGTCGGACCACGAACTCCACCATTTGGTACAGTTTCGTGAAGATCGGTTTAAAATTGTGTCCTGTAGGCAAGAATAAGTGAGCGGACAGACAAACACACACAAACCAGAGTGATCAACATACTTGCAAAAAAAAATAAAAAATTTGCCAAGTAACAAACGGACTCAAATGCAATACCCTCTCCTCTGGCGAGGGCAACAAATTGTTCACCATTGTGTATGCTTTTGAAAAATCCTGTGCAGTATATACCAGATTGTATTTTGGTGTCATGGGTCCAAATGATTGCACAGGGGGCAGCTTGATCAATAAACAGGTGTCAAGAACATCACAATCCACGTTCCGTCAGGTTTCAACATCTCCAAACACAATAATAAGAACCCTCGATTCCATGAGGTTGGGCTGCAGAATCAGATAGGCCAGGAGGCGTGCGTGATGACTATCCCCACACTTTTCCAAAAAATAAAAACCGGGGGATACTGTAATCAGCTCCGTCGGTCTGTCTGTCCGTCCGTCATGGTATCTCCTCCTAAATGGTTGGGTGGAAAGTCACCAAACCTGGTGGTTATAGATCGCCACATGGCAAGAAGGTGCAGATGCAGCGTCATTTTGGGCCCTGCCCCTTGGGCTAATGAGATGTGGATGCCGAGATGGATATGTGGAATGACAAGAAAGAACAAGATTAGGAACTAGTACATCAAGGCTTCAGTGAAGATTGTGGAAGCATCAAAGAAAGTAGCCGGGAAGAGATTGAATTGGTTTGGTCATGTGATGAGAAAGAAAGAGTATGTGGTGAGTGAGGCACGTGATGTAGATAGGATTGCCCCACTGGGGCAAGGCCAAAAAGGTCAAATACCAAAAAATCCAATTACAGGCATATTTTAAAATTAAAGTTTGTATATGCAATCAATTTTGGGAGACGCATGAAATATGCATGTTTTTTGGGATTTGAGCCCTGGCATGCATGCTCCAGGGTCAAAATGGGAAGAAAATATTAACTGAAATTTTGAGATTAACACCAGGAATAACCCACTTTTTGCCATCTTTGAACTTTGTTTTAGGTGGGAAATGAGGGGAGTTGCGATGCCGCACCATTGACTTCGCTCTAGTTCAGCTTTGATTTAGCTTCCAATAGGTCATGCCCATTATGGACAAGGAAAAGTCCCATTCTTCAAAATAAAAGGTCTTTCAAACCTCCTCCCCTCCCAACACCGAATGAATAGGAAAGGTCTTGACCCACAAATGGACATAAAAGGTCTACCTCCACCTAATAAAAAGGAAAGGGTCTCATCTCCAACCTAACAAAAAGGAAAGGGACTTGCCTCCCACCTAACAAAAAGGAAAGGGTATTGCCTCCCACCTAACAAAAAGGAAAGGATCATCCCTCTCATCTAACAAAATGAAATAATCTTGCCTTCCATCTAACAAAAAGGAAAGGGTCTTGCCTCCCACCTAACAAAAAGGAAAGGGTATTGCCTCCCACCTAACAAAAAGGAAAGGATCATCCCTCTCATCTAACAAAATGAAATAATCTTGCCTTCCATCCAACAAAAAGGAAAGAGTCTTGCCTCTCATCTAACAAAATTAAACAATCTTGCCTCCCACCAAAGAAAAAGGAAAGCGACTTCCCTCCCACCTAACAAAAAGGAAAGGATCATCCCTCTCATCTAACAAAATGAAATAATCTTGCCTTCCATCTGACAAAAAGGAAAGAGTCTTGCCTCTCATCGAACAAAATTAAACAATCTTGCCTCCCACCAAAGAAAAAGGAAAGCGACTTCCCTCCCACCTAACAAAAAGGAAAGGATCATCCCTCTCATCTAACAAAATGAAATAATCTTGCCTTCCATCTGACAAAAAGGAAAGAGTCTTGCCTCTCATCGAACAAAATTAAACAATCTTGCCTCCCACCTAACAAAAAGGAAAGAGTCTTGCCTCTCATCGAACAAAATTAAACAATCTTGCCTCCCACATAAGAAAAAGAAAGCTACTTCCCTCCCACCTAACAAAAGGAAAAGACCTTGCCTCCCACCTAACAAAAAGGAAAGCGACTTCCTTCCCACCTAACAAAAAGGAAAGGATCATCCCTCTCATCTAACAAAATGAAATAATCTTGCCTTCCATCTGACAAAAAGGAAAGAGTCTTGCCTCTCATCGAACAAAATTAAACAATCTTGCCTCCCACCAAAGAAAAAGGAAAGCGACTTCCCCCCCACCTAACAAAAAGGAAAGGATCATCCCTCTCATCTAACAAAATGAAATAATCTTGCCTTCCATCTGACAAAAAGGAAAGAGTCTTGCCTCTCATCGAACAAAATTAAACAATCTTGCCTCCCACCAAAGAAAAAGGAAAGCGACTTCCCCCCCACCTAACAAAAAGGAAAGGATCATCCCTCTCATCTAACAAAATGAAATAATCTTGCCTTCCATCTGACAAAAAGGAAAGAGTCTTGCCTCTCATCGAACAAAATTAAACAATCTTGCCTCCCACATAAGAAAAAGAAAGCTACTTCCCTCCCACCTAACAAAAGGAAAAGACCTTGCCTCCCACCTAACAAAAAGGAAAGGGTCTTGCCTCCCACCAAAGAAAAAGGAAAGCGACTTCCCCGCCACCTAACAAAAAGGAAAGGATCATCCCTCTCATCTAACAAAATGAAATAATCTTGCCTTCCATCTGACAAAAAGGAAAGAGTCTTGCCTCTCATCGAACAAAATTAAACAATCTTGCCTCCCACATAAGAAAAAGAAAGCTACTTCCCTCCCACCTAACAAAAGGAAAAGACCTTGCCTCCCACCTAACAAAAGGAAAAGACCTTGCCTCCCACCTAACAAAAAGGAAAGGGTCTTGCCTCCCACCTAACAAAAATGAAATAATCTTGCCTCCCACCTAACAAAAAGGAAAGGATCATCCCTCTCATCTAACAAAATGAAATAATCTTGCCTCCCACCTAACAAAAAGGAAAGGATCATCCCTCTCATCTAACAAAATGAATAATCTTCCCTCCCACCTAACAAAAAGGAAAGGATCATCCCTCTCATCTAACAAAATGAATAATCTTCCCTCCCACCTAACAAAAAGGAAAGGATCATCCCTCTCATCTAACAAAATGAATAATCATCCCTCCCACCTAACAAAATGAAATGATCTTCCCTCCCACCTAACAAAATGGAAAGGCACTTCCCTCCCACCTAACAAAATGAAATGATCTTCCCTCCCACCTAACAAAATGAAATGACCCTGCCTCCCCCGAACAAAAAGGAAAGGGTCTAGAGACTCCCACCAAACAAAAAGGAAAGGTCGTACCCTCACAACCTCCACCATCCATTGCCATTCTGAGCGGTCGTGCTGTTTCCTCCTTAATATCACAACCGTCCGTCTTGTCAGAACAGAAGAGTAAATAAACAAATGGAAATCCCCTCCAAATCGAGGCCATGGATCTGAAATGCACGATCCGCGGTCCTTGCAAGACCAATAAGTCTCTTTAGTTGATGCCACGCTGTTTCTAACGCAGTGTTAGGAACGAATGCTCGAGTTTGAACCTGAGGTGGTGTAGTTAGCACCAGGATTTGGTTTATTTTGGGTGAAACAAACCCGCCATGACTGCACTTACCCGGGAGAGGAAGGAACTGCGCCTCTTCTTCTTCCTCGTTTTCCGCCATCGCCTCTTCTCCCTCTCTCTTCCTGCTCTTGCTGCACTCCTTCCTTGTGCTTGACTTTTCTCTCTAGTCTCTACTCAATTTAACTCTTCCTGGATCAGAACCTTTCCTTCTCAGTCTCCGCCTTTTCTCGCCTTCTGCACTCTTAGTCTCTTACTCCCCCTGGCGCGCAAACGTTTTTCTCTTTCCATCGCGACCGGAAGTGCGTCATTAATGGTGGAAATACTAAATAAATGCATCATCTATCATATATGTATTACGTTTGACAATATGGCAGAATTATTTTCCTTTCAATTATGTCCCTTGTCTCCCTCCTACCTCCTCCCTTCTCACTTCTACCACATCCTCACCCTCTCACACCCATCAACTCCTATCTGTCTGTCCTATCACCAGCTTGTGTGCATAATATAGATTTAGGTAGATCTGAGATAAACTGCCCCATTTGAAAGAATGAACCAAAAAAAGAATTAGGAAAAGATTGGATAAAATGAAAATTAATAAAGCTGAGGCAAGGGGAGCAAAGTAAATAACAAAAGGCATTATTTAAATACAATCATTATTAATTCTTATTATTCTTAAAGGCAAAGGTTGAGGCGCTTTCGGGTCCCAACACTAGATGGCAGTAGAGCAGCGCATGGATGGATGCATGTATTGGATGGATTGAATACATTGGATGGATGGATTAGAAACATTGGATGGATTGATGGATTGGATACATTTGATGATGGATTCGATACATATTTTATATACATTTGATGGATGGATTAGATGCAAATTGGATAGATTGGATACATTTGATGATGGATTAGATTCATATTGGATGGATTTATGGATTGCATACATTTTATGGATGGATTAGATACATATTGGATGGATTGGATACATTGAATGGATGGGTTGGACACATTGTAATGGATGTATTGCATTATTTCAGCATCACATCAGCATTAACGACAAGTTTCCCCACCTCCGTTTGTCCTTTTCAATTTTTTTTCTGAATTGTTCATGAAATAGTTTTTGCCACAAAACCATTCTGAAATGTATGGGAAATTACTTCGTGTCGTCAGAGTTTCAAACATAGGCATTTTGTTTCAGGGCATGCTTGACTTCTCCATCTCCAGAGATGTGAGAGAGTGTGTTTAACACGTCTCAATAATTGAATAACAGTTAACTTCAGCGGTAAGTGGGGGGATCTGCTGGTTGGTGGACATGTTATATTTAAGGTAAGATGTGCATGATTTAATGTATTATCACATCATGGAATGTGTGATGGGAGTTGTAAATATGTGATAATACATTAAATCCTCCAGCGAGTAAAGTTTTGTTAGTGATGTTGCATTGATGGGTTAACTGTGCCTGGACGCAACTGAGGTTGTGGATCCACTGATGTAGGTAATCTACTGATGTAGGTAACCTACTGATGTGGATCTGTGACCGAGATTGTGGATCTACTGATGTAGGTAATCTACTGATGTAGGTAATCTACTGATGTAGGTATCTACTGATGTAGGTAATCTACTGATGTGGATCTGTGACCGAGATTGTGGATCTACTGATGTAGGTAATCTACTGATGTGGATCTGTGACCGAGATTGTGGATCTACTGATGTAGGTAATCTACTGATGTAGGTAATCTACTGATGTAGGTAATCTACTGATGTAGGTATCTACTGATGTAGGTAATCTACTGATGTGGATCTGTGACCGAGATTGTGGATCTACTGATGTAGGTAATCTACTGATGTAGATAATCTACTGATATAGATAATCTACTGATATAGGTAATCTACTGATGTAGGTAATCGACTGATGTGGATCTGTGACCGAGATTGTGGATCTACTGATGTAGGTAATCTACTGATGTAGATAATCTACTGATGTAGGTAATCTACTGATGTAGATAATCTACTGATATAGATAATCTACTGATGTAGGTAATCTACTGATGTAGGTAATCGACTGATGTGGATCTGTGACCGAGATTGTGGATCTACTGATGTAGGTAATCTACTGATGTAGATAATCTACTGATGTAGATAATCTACTGATGTAGGTAATCTACTGATGTGGCTCTGTGACCGAGATTGTGGATCTACTGATGTAGGTAATCTACTGATGTAGATAATCTACTGATGTAGATAATCTACTGATGTAGATAATCTACTGATGTAGGTAATCTACTGATGTAGGTAATCTACTGATGTGGATCTGTGACCGAGATTGTGGATCTACTGATGTAGGTAATCTACTGATGTAAGTAATCTACTGATGTAGATAATCTACTGATGTGGATAATCTACTGATGTGGATCTGTGACCAAGATTGTGGATCTACTGATGTGGAACTGTGACTGAGATTGAGGTTCTATTGATGTAGACAATCTAATGATGTGGATCAGTGACTGAGGTTGTAGTTCTATTGATGTAGGTATTCTACTGATGTGGATCCGTGAACGAGGCTGTGGATCTACTGATGTAAGTCATCTACTAATGTGGATCTGTGACCGAGGTTGTGGATCTACTGATGTAAGTAATCTACTGATGTGGATCTGTGACCGAGGTTGAGGTTCTATTGATGTAGGCAATCTAATGATGTGGATCAGTGACTGAGGTTGTAGTTCTACTGATGTAAGTAATCTACTAATGTGGATCTGTGACCGAGGTTGTGGATCTACTGATGTAAGTAATCTACTTGATGTGGATCTGTGACCGAGGTTGTGGATCTACTGATGTAAGTAATCTACTGATGTGGATCTGTGACCGATGTTGTGGATCTATTTATGCAGGTAATCCACTGATGTAGGTAAACTATCTACTGATGTGGATCTGTGACCGAGGTTGAGGTTCTATTGATGTCGGTAATCTACTGATGTGGATCTGTGAGCGAGGTTGTGGATCTACTGATGTAGGTAATCTACTGATGTGGATCTGTGACCGATGTTGTGGATCTATTTATGCAGGTAATCTACTGAAGTAGGTAATCTATCTACTGATGTGGATCTCTGACCGAGGTTGAGGTTCTATTGATGTCAGTAATCTACTGATGTAGGTAATCTACTGATGTGGATCTGTGACCGAGGTTGTGGATCTACTGATGTAAGTAATCTACTGATGTGGATCTGTGACCGATGTTGTGGATCTATTTATGTAGGTAATCTACTGATGTAGGTAATCTTTCTCCTGATGTGGATCTGTGACCGACGTTGTGGTTCTATTTATGTAGGTAATCTACTGATGAAGGTAATCTTTCTCCTGATGTGGATCTGTGACTGGGGTTGAGGTTCTATTGATGTAGGCAATCTAATGATGTCGATCAGTGACTGAGGTCATAGTTCTATTGATGTAGGTATTCTACTAATGTGGATCCATGAACGAGGTTGTGGATCTACTGATGTAGGTAATCTACTGATGTAGGTAATCTATCTACTGATGTGGAACTGTGACCGAGGTTGTGGTTCTATTTATGTAGGTAATCTACTGATGTAGGTAATCTTTCTCCTGATGTGGATCTGTGACTGAGGTTGAGGTTCTATTGATGTAGGCAATCTAATGATGTCGATCAGTGACTGAGGTCGTAGTTCTATTGATGTAGGTATTCTACTAATGTGGATCCATGAACGAGGTTGTGGATCTACTGATGTAGGTAATCTACTAATGTGGATCTGTGACCGAGGTTGTGGATCTACTGTTGTAGGTAATCTACTGATGTGGATCTGTGACCGATGTTGTGGTTTTACTGATGTAGGTGATCTACTGATGTGGATCTGTGACCGAGGTTGAGGTTCTATTGATGTAGGTAATCTACTGATGTGGATCTGTTACTGAGGTTGTGGATCTTTTGATGTAGGTGATCTACTGATGTGGATCTGTGACCGAGGTTGTGGATCGACTGATGTAGGTAATCTATCTACTGATGTGGATCTGTGACCGAGGTTGTGGTTCTATTGATGTCGGTAATCTACTGATGTGGATCTGTGACTAAGGTTGTGGATCTATTGATGTAGGTGATCTACTGATGTGGATCTGTGACCGAGGTTGTGGATCGACTGATGTAGGTAATCTACTGATGTGGATCTGTGACCGAGGTTGTGGATCTACTGATGTAGGTAATCTATCTACTGATATGGATCTGTGACCGAGGTTGTGGATCTATTGATGTAGGCAATCTACTGATGTGGATCAGTGACCGAAGTTGTGGATCTACTGATGTAGGTAATCTACTGATGTGGATCAGTGACCGAGGTTGTGGATCTATTGATGTAGGCAATCTACTGATGTGGATCAGTGACCGAGGTTGTGGATCTACTGATGGAGGTAATCTACTGATGTGGATCTGTGACCGAGGTTGTGGATCTATTGATGTAGGTAATCTACTGATGTGGATCTGTAACCATGGTTGTGGATCTATTGATGTCGGTATTTTACTGATGTGGATCTGTGACCGAGGTTGTGGATCTATTGATGCAGGTAATCTACTGATGTGGTTCTGTGACCGAGGTTGTGGATCTACTGATGTCGGTATTCTACTGATGTGGATCTGTGACCGAGGTTGTGGATCTATTGATGCAGGTAATCTACTGATGTCGGTAATCTATCTGCTGATGTGGAACTGTGACCGAGGTTGAGGTTCTATTGATGTAGGTATTCTACTGATGTGGATCTGTGACCGAGGTTGTGGATCTACTGATGTAGGTAATCTACTGATGTGGATCTGTGACCGAGGTTGTGGATCTACTGATGTGGATCCGTGATCGAGGTTGCGGATCTACTGATGAAGGTAATCTACTGATGTGGATCCGTGACTGAGAGATCCTGATCTGAAAGCCGCGAGGAAGAACGGTACTCCCAGTTGATGATCCAGGAAATCTGGAAACCAGTCAATTGTTTAAAGGTTAAGGTTATTATTTTAGGTAAGAGAACAATGTTTTGTGGTTACAATTTAAGCTAGAACTGCCACTTTAAAACTGCTGGCAGTGATGACCGGTTTACTCGCACCCACTTTTGATACAACCCCACTTTGATACAACCCCACTTTTCATACAACCCCACTTTTCATACAACCCCACTTTTGATACAACCCCACTTTTGATACAACCCCACTTTTGATACAACCCCACTTTCATTGGACATGCTTTGACACAACCCCCTTGGATACAACCCTGATAAACACTCACACACACACACAGACACACACACACACACATCCCCCCTCCCCCCACACGCACACCCTTCCACACACACACATATCCACCCCCCCCCCCCCGCCCCACACACACACACACACATCCACATACACGCACATCCACACATCCACACACACACACACACACAAAACACACACACACATATTCCCCCTCCCCCCACACGCACACCCATCCACACATCCACACATACACACACACACACACACCCCTCCACACATACACACACACACACACACACACATCCACCGCCCCCCTCCTCCACACGCACCCCCCACCCCCCCCCAACATACACACATATCCACCCCCCCCCCCACACACACACCCACACACACATCCACACACACACCCCTCCACACATACACACACACACACACACACACATCCACCGCCCCCCTCCTCCACACGCACCCCCCACCCCCCCCCAACATACACACATATCCACCCCCCCCCCACACACACACCCACACACACATCCACACACACGCACATCCACACATCCACGCACACACACAAACACATCCCCACATGCATACACACACAAACACACACACACACACACACATACACACATCCCCAGACCCCCCCCCCTTACCCCCACACACACACCCCACCCCCACCCCCAACACACACACACACACACACACACACATACACACCCACCCACACACACACATATACACACACATATACACACACACACACACACACACACACACACACAAACACCCCCACACCCCTCCCCCCCACACGCACACCCCTCCACACAGACACACACACACATCCCCCACCCCATCCATTTAAAAAAGAAAATTCGTTTAATTAACGATATCTGCCACCCGTGGTGGAACGTCATGCCGTGGCATGACGTCATCCGTGGCCCGTGCCGTATGTCAGCGTAAGAACAAAGTATCCCGTCGATTGAACTCGGTCAAATTTTTCATGATTGTCACCAAATTTGTTGTGGTATTTTGTTAACTCATCCGAGGCAATACGACAATCGAAATCCGATTTGAAATCGGAGCAAAATTGACGCCGCAAGATCTGCCTGCACGCATGGATATTTTACCTGAGGAAGAATTCACTTTGGAAATGCGATCCATTTAAAATGTTAGATTTTGAATAACTTCGTCATTTTTCATTGGATTTCCACCAAATAAAGGTCACCATTGCTTGCAGATACCTCTCTTTCTCCTTAAAATTGAAGACAGGATGAACTTCAGAGCGAGAAATAAGCCGAGACGGCGGAGAGTTTTACAATGTTATTTTCCAATGTAAATGACAATATCGTGTAGTTTTACGAAAATTCATCAGAATTTGCCCAGATTTGTTGCATTAGAATGTTAACACCCTCTAGCGACTGCCAACTCCGAAGACAATTTAATTTCGAGCTACCCTTTCCTCGTGAGGTGGTTATGTCACATGGCCTGGTCAAAAGAGTGCTGTGGTTCTTCTTCTTCAGGTAATAACAACTTCTAGTTTCCAGACCGTATATCCAATCATCTTGAAATTTTGCACACTTCTTTCGATTGATGAGAGCTGCATTGCATTAAAAGATCAGGTCGATCCATGCAGTGGTTCAAGAGTTACAACCTTTTTAAAATTTAAATTTCATTATTTATTGCGGCCAAACCATTTGACTTATCAAAACGTCTCAAGTAACATTGAAACATCCCCCATGAGGAACATTTGTGTAAAGTTTCCACTCGATATCTTCACAAATTATGGAGGTGACACCATTTCTAGTTTGAGCTTTAAAACGTCATAACTCTGAAACCATGTGTCGGATGACGTCGTGCTCGCTGACTTTTTTGTTCGACATGGGTATGCGAATATGCAAGCCAAGTTTGGGCTCGATCCGTTCAGCCGTTGCGGATAAAATGGGGTATTTGTGTTTTTTCACGAAAAACAAGATGGCGGCCGAACCATGTGACGTATGACTTCGAAATTTTTTGCAATCTGAGTTTTTTTAAACTAAGCATCTGGGGAAAAAATCCCATTTTCGGGGGAGAAAATTTTTTGTTTGACGAATTTTAACCTCTTAACGTTAGCATTTTTTATATACTCGATACACATGTCTTTTGTTCCCATTGAAGAGTTCTTTAGAATGAGCCATTCCTCAAATTTTTCCATTGAGCCGTTTCGGAGATACAGAAGGGAAAAGTTGAATTTGTTTTACAAGATGGCGCCCACACCACGTGACCTATGACGTCATAATTAGCATAAAAAAATTATAGGAGCCGATACGATCATTTGATGAAAATTTCCTGTCAATCCGACCAGCGGTTGCTGAGAACATTAATTATGAAGTTTTCGGAGGTGCAAAATAGGGCAGAAGAATAATAATAAGAAAAACTCTAGCTCTAGCAGTAATAATAGGTTACTCTCCATTTCATGGAGAGTAAACCTAATTATAACATCACTCGGAAGAGAACGTACCTCCACCAGGTTAAACAGTTTACGTTTTGTATCCCACTTATTGGTGAAATCTGGATTCGGACCTGAAACTAAATTTAATCGGCTTTTTCTTGTCACCTAACCAACTCAGCCCCTAAGTTTTGTCTTAACTCATCCACAACTTTTTGAGATATCTCATTAACTCATCCACAACTATATGTTGTTTTTTGCCCCATCTCTCAATGGTGAAGAATCATTTTGCAAAATTCCTGTATCCAGATCCGGATCTTCACCAAAATGTAATAAATTAATCCTGCTCACACACCAACCTGTCCAACTAGTTTCAGCTGAATCCGTCCATACCTTTTTGAGACATTGTGGTGGCAGACAGACAAACAGACAGGGGTGTAAGCTTAACCTCCATCTTCCTTCGTTGACGAAGGTATAAAACAAAACGAGGTGTATGCTTGTGCGTGTGTGATTGATTTATAGGCCCATCGAATTGGTTAGGCCCACTATCCATTGAAGTACTATGTTGGAATCCTCATACATAACGGAGTACTGTCGTGCACGCGGAGCCATGTTTGTCTGTTTGTGTGATTTTGAGTTTCGATCCATCCGAAGTGTTTCGTATCCGCCCTTTCTCTCCAGCAGATTCATCTGTATTGCTTATAACATCAGAGTGGCGTTTACATCAGTTGACCTGATGAGTGTTTATAATATTGTATTTTGTTATATTAATGGTATAGTATTAATTTGTGATTGGAATGGTGCTGTTGGAATGAAAATGTAGAGATTGAGTTAAACTGCCAAAATCAAGACTCTTTGCTCACCTTCAATCTTTCATTCCTCTTTTCTCCCGCCTCTGGAACAAACTCCCTCACTCTCTTCAATCCCACTCCTCCCTCCAGGTCTTTAAAACGGCTGTTCACCACCATCTCTTATCTTCCCCCATTCAAAACCTTGATCTTTTCTACCCCCATTAATTCACCCCAGATCCACTTTTTTGAAATACCGACTTCTTTCCTGGAAGTCCTTGCAGTGTCGATGTGTTTTATACCTCTCTCATCACCCTCCCACCCTCTTTCCCATGCCTCCTCCCCTCAAGCCCTCCTCCTCCCACAGATCTCCCGATGTCCCTGTTCTCTGCTGTTGTACTTGTGTGCTTCCCTCTCTCTCCCCATCTTGTCTCCCGCTCCCTTTATTATATGTTTTATGTGTCCGTTTTTTGTTTTTTGGTGATTAATGTTAGCTCTTACACGAGCCTCGATCTTGTATACAAAACAAAACAAAAAAACAAAACGGAGAATGATGAAACAACGTTAGAAAGGGGAAGAAGGAAAGTTTGGTTTTTTCACAGATCAGAATAGAAGGGTGTGACGTTTATCCATCCTTCATGGGTGATTATAATAGCTGCAGAAGACCTCTTGACTTATCAACAAGACGGGTCTTCTATTTCTTCGTTGGGAGAATTCTTCCTCAATCATCTCACATCTGGTCGAGAAGAACTTAGATTCCCGGTTTCGTCATGATCCGTGTATAGACTTTTCTGTTGACATCATGCCACATTCACTTAAGACTTTTTTTTGCCATTTCTCTGTAATAACCCATTCCCTCCATCATGGAACATAAGAGCCAATCCCCCATCCCGAAGCAACATCACCATCATCATTGTTATCAGCTTCATCATCGTCATTAAAGCCGAAAGGTATTTTCATTTTAAACACTACTATTCCCACAGTTTTGGGGCCAGCCCCACCAAACTTTTCTGTGTACCTTTTGGGGTCACGTGTCCTAAAGTGTGTGGGAGTTTTCATAAAATTTCTCAAAACATTTTATTTCTGAGATATTTTCCCACCAGTGCATAGCACGGGTACCTCGCTAGTCCTTTATAAACATACTAGTATTCTAATAGTACATACTTTATAGACATACTCGCATTCTAATTGTGCATATCTATAGAAGTACTGAGTGGAAAAAGATAACGTGTTATACTGACTACCACCAGTGGGCGTTTGTGGCCTACGTTAGCTCATTATGTGGAGATAGAAAGAAGCAAACTATCAAACAGACGCCTCTGGCGAGGATAACAAGATTTTGGCTTCCGGCTCAGAAAATTGGGGATTGAATCAGGAAAGGAAAACAGTGAAAACGTTCCAGAAGAAAACAAACCAAATACCTTTCGTGGAAGTAAAACAATGCCTGAAAAGGCATCATCATGCATCATCATCATGAATTCATCATCATGGCATCATCATCATGAATTAGGAAATAGTTCTCGAGCTGCTTGGTAGAAAATGCAAACTATGATCGGATACAAAAACACAATGATGGGGCTCGCAGACTGTACTTAAGACTTTGTTGATAATTTGAATGATTTTTGTTGTAGGTTTGATGTTCATGATTTCAACGTTGAGAATGATTCTCCTGTGAAAATGTTCTTTCAATTTAATTTGTACATTTTTTGTAATTTGTCAAAAGAAAATGTGAACAAGTACAGATACATTCAAAGTACACCGCTCCCATGCCAAATAATTAAATATACTCCAGCGCGGCACTGGCGGGGCGCCTCCGGCTCCCGGCAATACTGCCGTGCAGCTCAAAGGGACAGTATTGAGAGGGAGAGGTGTCCAATATTTGATTAATTAATTGCATAATTAAAATCAATAAAATATTTTCATAAAATATTTTCTTAATCAATTGACTAATAGCATAACTAAACCACTAGTGCTTCATCCGAAGATGTAACTTTTAGAAATTTAATGAAATAAGTCATTAATTAAAAAAAATAATAATTAATTTATTAATCAATAAAAAATAATTAATCGATTAATTCATTAATCAATAAATCAAAAATAGCCTTTACAGCCAAATCACTTGATCATTGGCATATCCAAATAACAGCTTCCTAACTCAAAAGGTACCTGAGTTAATACCCAGAAGAGAAAGGAAATGTATAAGTACTTAATTAATCGCTAATAATTAAATAACTAATTAATTAATTGATTAATCAAAAAACAAAAAAATACCATTTTTGACAAAGTACTTGCTCACTATTGTGCAGAAATTTCAGCTTCCTAGCTCAAAGGATGGCTGAGATTTCGCCCGGACAAACAAACAAGAAAACAACCAGAGTGAAAACTGAGTACTCCCTTTCAGCATGCGTCATTGCCGAGCCCCCTTCAGTCCCCGGCAATGACGTTATGCAGCGCCTGGAGATGGCATCGGAAAGGTGCAGTGTACAATAAACCGGAAAGACTAATGAAGATTGCCCAGCGTGATACGAGCAGATCTTCCATCAATCTGCACCTTGTACGAGAAGTGCGTGTATTGAAGGTACACAAAATAATGCAAGATCCATCACACCCACCTACCTCTCATTGTCGCTTTAGACTATCTATTGTACCAAATACATTTCACATATTGAATGCGAGTGTGGAAAGGGTGGGATGCACCTCTCACTCCTTTCTTAGCATTTCATTGAATTTAAATTGTATTGAATTGAATGGCCAATGGAGGGAAAATTTCCATGTTTTCATGTGGATAGCAATAAAGAATATGCAATATCAAATATCCAATATGACTCTGCAATCTGTCGCCAATTCACAAATATATTAATAATTCAATATTTATACGTATTGTATTTACACCAAAATTTACATCTGAAACTGGAACAGCACTCGATCAGTATTGAGCATACAGTACCTCCACCAGGCTGAACAGTTTAGGTTTTTTTTAAACTCACTGATAGGCCGGATCTGTATTCAGACCTGAACCAAAATCTATATATATACATACATACATATATACATAAATATATATATATATTGTTACGGTTTTCACGCGACCCTCCTGCCCCTACCAAGGGGAGATTAAGCCCTTTGTTCTTTTTGGGTCGTCACAACCGAGAGACTTGAATCGCCCCTCCCGGGCAGACGCAGGGTAGGGTTCCGGGACAATTCTCGCACGTACCTAAATACCTGCGCCGCCGCGGAGCCGGGGATCAAGCCTATCACGAGCCACGCGTGATTTGAGTACGTCCGAGCGGATAACGTACCACGTGGTCCGTGCAGTTTTCTGGTATTGGAACCCGATTCGAGCGGTTTTATTCGTACCACGCTTAGTCAATGATGGAAAACACAAAAGCGGTAGAATCAAAGGAAGAACACAGGTTTAATTATGATCATGTACAAGTATCGGTAGAAAGCAGAGACACAGAGCAGCCTTATACAGTCTTAACTTCTTCCCAGACACGGGCCCGATCACACTCACAGGGGGAAATGAAGGAAGGATGATGTTCACTCGCCAAACGCGCCGACTTGGTCGTCCAGAAACGGCTACGCCTGGCGTGGCTCCCCCCAGTCACAGCATGTCCCACGATGAAGGCAAGCAGGCGGTGGGAGGGATCCTTGCAGCGCGTCTCTCGAACAAAGGGCAGAGCATTCAGGCGGGAGGGAAATGTACGCGTCTCTCGCCAGGCTTGGCGGTTTCTCACAGCGCGATTAATTACCGGCGCGCTCTCACTCGCGTAACCCAATAGAGGTTCTGCCTCAAGCTCATCCGAGCGTTTAAGTTGTAAGAGCGCCTTATTACTTGGTTAATGCGCATCTTCTCTCAGAACCTGTTCAACAAGCGCCTCTCCCTTCTCATAACTCAGTCATTCGTCAAGCGCCTCTCTCATAACTGGGGTGGGGGCTTCGCGCAACGGGTTATATTGCCAAGCCCCTTAGCTCGCTCAAATGTTCTAACCACGCCTTTTGACGCAGTGCTAAGCCTCCCCCTTCGAGCCCTGATTGGCAGCTCGCGCTTACCGTCGGCTTCTCCTCCGCCTTCCTTCGTTCTTGCCTCGACTTGTCAGGCCTGCCTCGTGTTAATTTGCGCCAAAAGCCAAAGGCGGCATAAGGCGGCACAAGGTGGCATAAGGCAATGAAAGGACCTAACTCTCATTATTCTACTCAACGCAAAACTAATACAGGAAAAGGACTATGCTTACATATACTAAGAAATAACTGAACTATCGCGAGGCTACATGTAGTAGTGTGACAAACTATGAGGGGGAAAATTAACCTTTATTTGTACAAACTCAAAACCGCAACATTATACAGTATATATATATATTCATATTGTCGCGTGACTCCCCTCGGTCAATACCGGGAAATCACGAATGGCAATCAAGCGTTAATGAGGCGACGATCAATGGCGGATTTGACTATATATATATATATATATATATATATATATATATATTGTTGCGAATATGGAATTTGGCCTCCATATCCGCTTGTAAATATTCCCCTATTTCCCCAATACTCCCCAACTATCCCCAATCCCCCATTCCCTAGTCCCATTGCCTGTAAATAACACTCTGTAGAACCGACCTTCCCCTTTTTCCCCCATTAAATGTCGTGCCCAGGTCCACCGCATCTCACGTAGACAACTTTCGGACATCTTGCTAGTTATTCTTAGTCTATGTCAGTTAAGGACTCGTTTCCATTAATTCTGACTCTTCGTTGCACCAGAATGTGATTATATGGCACCAGTAGTGAGTTTAGGACCTTCCCTTACCTCCTCCCATCTTCTTCCCCAAACAACAACAACAACAACAACTACAGCAACAACAACAACTACAACTACAAACAACAACTACAACAACGGCGCTGCGCGGGGGAGTGTGCGTCCTCACACCAGCTCGGTTAGCCGCCATTGACGATGCGCTCCGGCGGGGTTACCACGAAGGGGCTCCCTGTCAGCCCCTCGTCAAGGGTGGAGCCGGTAACCCCCCCGCACGCACCCAATGAGAAGCAACGAGCCGATTCCATCTGGGGCGGAGCTAACGAGCCGAGGGCATGTCACTCCCCGCCGGATATACGCGGCCACGTACCGGACGTGACGAGAGATGCGCCCCGAGCTTGAAGAGGAAGTACCAGTCGTGACCTCCAAGCGCTGTGACCTCCCTGCATCTACTGGACCGTACAGTACCCTGTCCTTGAGCCAAGAGTGCACCTTGAGCCATCGATACCCGCTTTCCTTGCCATCAATCCCCGTGTGAGTCAGCCTTTTGTCCCGTTTATCTGTCGTCTGTTGGGGTTAATATAAGAGTGTGTCTAAGTGCTTGTCTTTCTATGCTGTACCTCTCGTCCCTGTAGTCTAACCTTCCGCCATAATATAACCTCCTCCGGAGGTCTTGAGAACCGTATCCCTGGTGTCGTGCCATTTTAATCCCAGCCGTGTGTCTTTTCCTTCATTGATCTAGCGTAGCGCGATTAGTCAACGTTCGGGTATAATCGGGTAACTTGTGCGGACGTGGTCATACCAAACCGCTCGGTAAATAACATCTAAGCCACGTCTGTAACAATATATATATATATATATATATATATATATATATATATATATATTGTTACTGATCGCGGTTTAGGATGTTGTTTGCCGAGCGAAGGCTCCGCGACCGAACAGTTGTTCCCCGACTCACCCGATTCACCCAGAACTTTGGCCGTATCGCACCGCAGCTGCCCAATCTGGAAAAGACTAAAACTACGAAATGCAAAGCGGAAAAGGAATAAGACGAGAAGACCGACAGAAGAGTAATTGGATTTATTTTACACACAAGCAAAAAGAAAACAGTCACGTTTATTTACAACACATAAGACGCAGGTGACACAGTGCAAATACTAGCTTATACAGACTTAATTAACCCAGGGACAGAACAAACAAAACAAACTCACGTACACAAGAAGGGTGGAAAGGCAGGAGGTGGATGGCTGGAGGGAGAGGAAGGTCCAAGGGGGTCCTGCAGCACGATCGGCGCGTTTAGCAGCCGCCGTTCCTTCGCGGCCCTGCTCAAAACCGCCGTCCAGGCCCCAAGCGGCTGTTGGGTGTTGTTGCTGCTGTGGCCGCCGCTTGCTTTGCCAGGACTCGTCTGACTCGTCTGGTCCAAACCCTCAACTCAACAACACTCTTGCACGTCTCCCTGTCCAACCACTCTTTCTCTCTTGGTCCAACCACTCTTTCTCTTTCTTGGTCCAACCACTCTTTCTCTTTCTTGGTCCACTCACTCCTCACCACCGACTTTTTTCAACGCCACTTGCACGCGCGCCTTTATAGCGCCTCCGGCGATCAAGCCGCCGGCCTTCAGGACACGCCCATCGGTGTGCTCACCTCGGCCCTGGTTGGTCACGCGACCCTCTGGCTCTGCCCTTGATGACGACGGGCGGGCACGCCCCTCTTCCCCGACCCGAGCACATGTTCAATGGTGGTTTTGGAGGGGATGTAATTGGCAATCGAGGCTTGGCAATGACGAAAGGGGATGTGAAAGGAAATGGAGATTTTGGGGATGGGAATGAAAGGGGATCTATTCTCTTTCACTGGTGCAATGGAGTACTTCAATTAATGGGAGACACAGCCTTACCCTAAAACACAGAATAAGATATAACTATCAAACAGGGGTATTCTATTATTTGGCTGACGTGTATGCTTGTGGACTAATTATGGGATGCCCTTTCACCTTTACACAGCTCCGGAGGCAGGGGGCGCAGAATAAACAATAATAATAATAATATAGCACACAATCAAAAAAATATACAGTCCTCATATCCGCAACACTGCACCCTCCTCCTCTTAGGCACGTCCCGGGCCTACAACTTTTATTTAGTGTGACACGTAGGTGTAGTTCCCTCTACTTTTAACCTGACCCTGAGTGCGACCGTTTTAAAACATAAATAAATGTGTCCCGCTGCTCCATTGCACCCTGCCTAACAGACTTACGCCCACAGTTAACCGAATTGCGGAATGGTCTTCAAACTACACACTGACGGTGGGAAGCATTATTTACAATGACGCTATTTTTATTTACAAAACTAACCCAGGACCTGTGATTGTTCTTTCTGGGGGGGAGACAGTCTGCTCTGCATCGACGCACCATTAAAGCACCCAAAAACGCACCAATACAAGCACCCTCAAGCACCAATCGGTGCAGTCACCATAGTTCATCAGTGTTCAATGCATGTTCAATAAAAATAAAATCAACAACCCCTAACCCTGCAGGTGATCTCTTGCTCTTCGGCTCCCTCTGCTGGTTATTATTATTTGTTCTTCCAGATGTTGTCATTCTTTCATTTTCTTACTGGCGGCCTATTTGCAATAAAGTGTGCCCAATGTGTCCTTTTTATTTTCTTTTATTTATGGCCCACAGGGCCGACTACGTGTGCTTCACCTGTGTGGCATCGGTGCCCTGTGGCCAAGGTCCGCCAGCAAGATTTCGGGCCCTCATGGCCGGTTCCAGCAGAGGGGCCATGCCCCAACCCATGGGGTCCATCAGTGGTGCTCGGCCACAGGCATGTGGTCCATAATGTGGTGCATCGATGCAGACAGCTGGTTCTGGGAATTCCGGGCGCACAATGGCCGACTCATGCACGCTCCCCTCGGCGCCCCATGGCGCACAGGTCATGTGGGAGACAAAAGGGGGACAAGAGAAATGAGCGAGGGGTAAGGTCACAAGGGTACACGTCAATAAGGCAATGCAAGGCGAAATGCGTACGGAGAGCGAAATGAGAAAGCTCGTCCCTACCGTACGTCACCCCCCTGTCACCTACACTACCCTTGCCCTTACCCCATATGTACAAAAATCTACACATTACCAATCCGTCGCTACCGTCACGTCTTCCCCTTATTTCCCTTATACCAAATTCGTCTTCACTCCCCCACTATCCAAAATTTGCCATCACCCAATTAGTCATCAATCCTCATAAGGAGGGAGAGATGGAATTACGCACAATGTCACACCCACGTCATGATGCGTCTGACAATCCAAACATCTGCACAATAAAATAACAAAACATGGCATGGTGTGGAGGTACATCATCTCAGGTGAGTGGATGCAGATGGTGCGAGGAGACTCCAATCCTAACTATCCTCTAAATGACCTTAACACACTTTACACTACCCGGGATCTCTCCCTGCCAATCCATTGGCCAACTTACACTATGGGTTCTAAAAACCAATTCCCATTGACCAAACTGTGGTGCTTCTCAATTTGGGGTCTCACTCCCCCGATTCATCTCCCGGTGCTCTTGCACAATTTCTGGACTGTGACGTGTAGCTCTCCCAGCAGGTCTACCCACCTGCACACCTCCACCACTGTAGTTGCCACCCGAGCTTACCTGCTCCTCACCCTAACCTAACTAACTGGGGAAAGCCCCTCCTGGCTCTGTCACCCCACTCGGTGCCCTCTGGCACTGGGCTACCCGGGTCCGTCCTCCGGATCCTCGGGCCCCATCCACAACAACTACTACCGGCTCCCAGAGCCCACCTGCGGCCTCACCTGGCCGACATCCTCACAGTGGTGGAGTGCCCAAACCAACTACACATACTAACAGGCTACACGCCCAGCCATTTCCACAACACTAATGCACCCATCCAAAGACCATTCTTTCACCCGCACCACAGATGCCAATATCCAACCACAATTTACCTGTACCCTCTACCTAACACTTACACTACCCGCCCCGGGTATCCGTGATGGGGGTCCACTCTTCCCCCATTCACACCTTCGCACCACCCACTCCACTCCATCGTTTCCACCATACTCACTCCACGACCATCCATTCCTATACTCCATTTATTCCACGCTCCATGTATTTCACACAACCATTCTCCATACACCTGTCGTTGCACACCTGTGCAATCATACCTGGTGCCACCTGCACACTCCTCCTCTTCCTAGACCATTTGGTCAGCACAATACACAATCACCTTCACTCACTCATACACTGCTCCACACACCTGTCCAGTTGCACACCTGTGCAATCACACCTGTTCAATCCTCAAACACACGGCATCATCTCATCTAACTACTCCCCTCTGAAACTTGCGCTTCCCAGTCGTCCCTTTAAACTATTGCGCTCCCTCGTCATTATAATCCACACTAATCTACCTGCGTCCCCACTACAGGTATCCTTGTCACTAACTAACCTTAACGTTACCTAATGTCATCTTCTAGGGCCCTACACACGATATCCTAACCCACCGGGCTAGTTTTCACTGCCATCAACCCCATAAGCTAGTGCTCCTTTGCCCACCCTCTGTGAGGGATGGTGGATTGCCCATCCCACCACATCGGGGAGGTCCCACTATCAATTTTGCTCACCAAATTTCAGCCAATCAAAAATTTTGCCAATTACTGCCAATTCTATTCACTTTTCTAAATTTCGGATCAAAACACTATCACTATCACGATCACCATCATCACAGTCCGCTATATCCTAGCCTCGGTGCGTCATGACATCATTAAACTCGGCTTCGTAAAGCCGAGCAATGAATTCGGGTGGTTTGGTCGCCTGCAGGTTGAATCCGTCCGGCTTTTGGTTCAAGGGAGGTGGTTTGGTTGGACCGAGGTTCCACGCACCATCTCGGCGCGGCACCTTGCGGTCCCGGGCCCGATGGCTCAATCTCCCCTGGTCGGAACCCCGTCCCCACGAGGGGGCACCGTACCGCTTCCTCCCACTCGCCCTTGAACCGGACCGGTCGCCTCGCCCGCCAAGGCCCGGACTCGACCGTGCGGGGTGGGGCCAAGCCCGAATCGGCAACGACGCTTCGAAGAGAAGCGACGCAGCATCGATCCGCGCCGGGCCTCGCACCCAACAAAGCACACCGCGCCCCGAGTGCTCGCATCGGCTATCCGTCGCCCTAACCACTAACCCGGTTACCGTCGATGCTTCACTTGCATGCTCACACGCATACGCTACCCCTTTCACCCTCACAAAACCTGGCATTCCAACGCCATCCGTACATTCCACCAACGCTCTCCCTGTTACACACCACACCTCTCGCGCACACTCTTGCGCACACCTCTCCTCCGTTACGTCCTCCGTAACACTCACCATGGGCGTGCACTCTGGCATCCACCCACTAACGCGCTCACACGGGCTCTCCCACACTCGCGCTACCACCAACTCAGGTGTGCTTCCTCGCACACGTTCCACCACCACCTTACTCTCCGTGTCACACTTCGTACACCCCGACGTGCATTCTCGCTCGCACTCGGTTTCACACTCGCGCTCCGATGTGCCCTCTCGCACCTGCGCCATCACCAACTCACTATTCGTGTCACACTCCGTACACCCCGACGTGCATTCTTGCTCGCACTCGGTATCACACTCGCGCTTCGTAACACGCTCACCCCTTGACGCACACTTTTTTTCCACACGCGTGCCATTTCCACTCACACGGGACCCTTCACCAACGCCCGGATGCTTCCTCGATCCCAAGCGCGCGAAAATTCTTTTGTCGCCAAACATCCTCTTACAAAATATCCCCGCACAATACACAGCACGTCTCACCTTCGGGGTTCTTCCTCCTCCCTGCACCAAAACCTGCAAACTTCCATTTGGATTAGCAAGTACAGCATCAGGATGTGCATTTAGACTTTGAGCAATTTCCATTCCTTCCTCCGATTGTTGCTCTTTTAACTTTAAGTCCCCGGTCTCTCCAATTTCAACTATACCCATAATTTCTTTGTTCACCTCGACGACCGTTGGCTTTAATAAAATTCCCTCTACCTCATCGGTCGCCGGCTTTTCCAAACCCCGGGTCGCGATTTCTACCCCAGTCATTGTACCCGTGCTTTTCTCCGCTTCGTTCAACCAGTGCTTCTCGACCCGCGTTACCTCGTCGTGCACCCCTGGGACCCTTTCACCCAACTTGCGGTCTCTGTCCCTCTGCTCCCTTTCCTCCCTATCAGCCCTCATTCCGTTTATTCTGTTTTCCATTTCTAGCATGAGGGCCTCCATTTGTAGCAAAAGGTTCGAATCCAACAATACTACGGTCACGGGCGCCGTCGCCGTAGCCATGTGCGAGGCGCCATTTTGCGCGCCCGTAACCTCGTGCGCGAGAGCGCCATTTTGTGCGCCTGATACCCCCTCAACCGCCTCCTCATTGCTCCCCTCCATTTGATCCTGGGTTACTCCTAACCCCTCCTCTAGCTCACCCACCGGCATCCGATCGCCTTGACCAGCCATGGCGCGATTTCAAAATTCGGGTTTTTGTAAAACAAAACAAATTTCACCGTTAATAATTTCGAGCGCATGAAGCGCGCTTCGGGTCCAATCCCACTTCCCGACACCAATTGTTACTGATCGCGGTTTAGGATGTTGTTTGCCGAGCGAAGGCTCCACAACCGAACAGTTGTTCCCCGACTCACCCGATTCACCCAGAACTTGGCCGTATCGCACCGCAGCTGCCCAATCTGGAAAAGACTAAAACGACAAAATGCAAAGAGGAAAAGGAATAAGACGAGAAGACGGACAGAAGAGTAATTGGATTTATTATACACACAAGCAAAAAGAAAACAGTCACGTTTATTTACAACACATAAGACGCAGGTGACACAGTGCAAATACTAGCTTATACAGACTTAATTAACCCAGGGACAGAACAAACAAAACAAACTCACCTACACAAGAAGGGTGGAAAGGCAGGAGGTGGATGGCTGGAGGGAGAGGAAGGTCCAAGGGGGTCCTGCAGCACGATCGGCGCGTTTAGCAGCCGCCGTTCCTTCGCGGCCCTGCTCAAAACCGCCGTCCAGGCCCCAAGCGGCTGTTGGGTGTTGTTGCTGCTGTGGCCGCCGCTTGCTTTGCCAGGACTCGTCTGACTCGTCTGGTCCAAACCCTCAACTCAACAACACTCTTGCACGTCTCCCTGTCCAACCACTCTTTCTCTCTTGGTCCAACCACTCTTTCTCTTTCTTGGTCCAACCACTCTTTCTCTTTCTTGGTCCACTCACTCCTCACCACCGACTTTTTTCAATGCCACTTGCGCGCGCGCCTTTATAGCGCCTCCGGCGATCAAGCCGCCGGCCTTCAGGACACGCCCATCGGTGTGCTCACCTCGGCCCTGGTTGGTCACGCGACCCTCTGGCTCCGCCCTTGATGACAACGGGCGGGCACGCCCCTCTTCCCCGACCCGAGCACATGTTCAATGGTGGTTTTGGAGGGGATGTAATTGGCAATCGAGGCTTGGCAATGACGAAAGGGGATGTGAAAGGAAATGGAGATTTTGGGGATGGGAATGAAAGGGGATCTATTCTCTTTCACTGGTGCAATGGAGTACTTCAATTAATGGGAGACACAGCCTTACCCTAAAACACAGAATAAGATATAACTATCAAACAGGGGTATTCTATTATTTGGCTGACGTGTATGCTTGTGGACTAATTATGGGATGCCCTTTCACCTTTACACAGCTCCGGAGGCAGGGGGCGCAGAATAAACAATAATAATAATAATAAAGCACACAATCAAAAAAATATACAGTCCTCATATCCGCAACACTAAGGACCATGCTTACATATACTAAGAAATAACTGAACTATCGCGAGGCTACGTGTCGTAGTGTGACAAACTATGAGGGGGAAAATTAACCTTTATTTGTACAAACTCAAAACCGCAACATTATACAGTATATATATATATTCATATTGTCGCGTGACTCCCCTCGGTCAATACCGGGAACTCACGAATGGCAATCAAGCGTTAATGAGGCGACGATCAATGGCGGATTTGACTATATATATATATATATATATATATATATATATACATATATATATATATATATGTATATATATATATATATATATATGCGCAGGGGCGGCAAGAAAGAGGAAGAAGAAGCGGCAAGCTTTTACCTGACACAATCTCGCCGGGCAGTCTTCAACCTGCAGGAAATAAACGCAAGCAGGAACGGGTTTAGAATTGTTTGGGAAAATAATACCAGGGTTTATTCAATAAATATCGGGACAGGAAAAGAACGCACCGGTAACTAAATATGACCTAAATTGGGATCCCACACACCTTACTTCAAATACAAGCACAGGGGAAGAATGAATCAAAGAAACCGTTGTGTTCTATCGTGGCGACTTAGCGCTGTCTGGTAGTCAGGAATTATCAGGCTTGAGCACCGTCGTCCAATGCGGCTCCGGTTGGCGTGAAGCAGGCCTCCCTGCACCCCCATTCACCAGGCCTCGATGCATCCTTGTTGGCGCTCCCCTAGGCCCACCGAGCCACCCGCTCGCTTCTCTGGCCGTGTCTGGCTCCACCAATGTGGAATTGCTCGCTTGTCCGGAACCAAGATGAGAGACTTGACGGCAGAGTAATGCACAAAGGCAAAAGGAGAAGAAGAGGAGAGCGTCCAAATAAAACGTCAGGCCACAAAGGGATCGAAAAACCGAGAGGAAGAAGGGGACGTTGATTCTGGTACAGCCAAAATGCGACCCTTCGCTATGGTGTCCAGAATCAGAAGCAGAGCGAGAAGATAACGAGAGAAGGAGAGTAGTGTAATAATGTTGGTTCTGGGACACCCCAAATCCCCATTCACTTACATGTTAATTTTTCCATTCCCTCATTGCCCCTAAACACCTCTATTTCTCTCACCCTGTTACGAACCCTGTCACCCTGTCACCTGTCACCCTGTCACCCTGTCACCCTGTAACGAACCTTCTAACCTTTTGACATGTTATCCTTATTCATTAGACCACTTAAACAATGGTCCTTCTGTGTGAACCTGTGATCCTTCTGACCTTATGGACCTTTTACTCTTAATATCATCTGGTGAATCATCTTTGACCTACTCAAACAACGACCCTACAAGTATTTGTTTATGTGTGGGAAATAATTTAATTCTCCTACAACTCTCCTCACCATCTAATACATCAACAAAAAATATGTTTGAGTTTGGTTCTTTATCAAGATATTTTAACTGAGCTAAAATAAAATGATAAACCTCCCTCAATGTTCTTGTCTGAGCGCCTCCTCTCCCACATACCATTTTAAGATTAATGTATATATTTTCCTGACAACCATCAAAGTTTTCCGTCCACTCAAAAATATTTTTATCTTTTTTACCCAACTCACGGGTATTTAAATTAATTCTCTTATTTGTTTTGTGAACTTTTTTACCAGTTGCCTTTTCAATTATACCTATTTGATATTTTTCACATTCATTATGTTTTCCATTTATATACCAAGGTTGATTACACCTCCACTCTTTAGTCTGGTTGATACTTGGTTCTATCATTTACATAATAGTAAAAAAGGCGGCGGTAGCCCGTTAAAATCCCCAACCCCCCCTTTTTAACTTATCACTTATATATATCTTATCACTTATATATATCTTATCACTTATGTATATCTTATCACTTATATATATCTTATCACTTATATATATCTTATCACTTATATACTTATATAACCATAAGGAAGACTATCAATTCCATTTTCTAAAATAAACCTCTTATCATCAAAAGCCCCCAATGCTTTCTTATTTATCTCTTCTGAATATAATTGATGTTTATAACTTCTTATTCCATTAATCTTTCTAAACTCTTCTTTCTTTGTTGTTAAACAGTTATAATAATCCTTAAAGTTTATTGTTTCTTTAATAACATTTATCTTTACACCTTTTAACTTCTTATCAGTCTTTTCAACGTTATTCACAATGTATTTATAAGCATAAGCCTTTGACCTCAATCCCACAAATTCACTCATAACATTTCCTCCTAATTCATCCTTGAACTTTCCAATCACCTTTTTATTTTTAGAAGAGAACAACTCACTCTCTGGACTGTAATTACTCATGTCATAGATATTAATGTCTCTTTTCATGTCTGAATAAACATCGTTGGTATTAATTTTCAAAATAAAACTATCTGTATCCATATAAAGTAGATTAACATCATTTTGATATTTCTTCCTCAAGTTATTATAAAAGTAATCATACATTAATGACTTTGATAAATCAAGAATTGATGTTCCAATATAAATAGGTTTGTTCATTTCAATACTCTCTTTAATCAAATGGATCGCACAAAAGTTCTCAGTAAAGACCTCAGCTCGAGTAAAACTCGGTCTATTAATTAATTTTGATGCTTGTTCCCAAGATGTTGCTAGTCTGATATTTTGTCTTTTCCTCACATTTTCCATGGTCTTACCAAAGACCGCATTATTCATCAATTTATAAAAGTCTTTCTCAAAATCTGTTTTTGTCTCTGTTCTTCTTTGTGTATTAAAATCAATGTACCCCTTTAACCAATGACTTTGATTGAACTTTAGAACCCTATGGATCTTCTCTACTCTTAGACCTTTTGATAAATATTGTCGCAAATTTCTTTGGTGTAGAACATAATTTTTCTTGTTATATAATGTAGTAAGTAATTTTTCTGTTGATTCACCTATATCAAACGACCGTTGATAATCACTCAACCATTCTTTCTTTGGACTTTCTTTCTCACAAGCAAATGGGAGATCTTTGTGTAGGTTATGGAGTTCCTCTGGATCTTTTTAATCAATTTCAAAATAATAACCAACTTTTTCTTCATCCAATTCTTTTTGTGTAGAGATACATACATCTTGTAAAACGTTTTTGTAGTCTTTTTCCTTTACCCATCTAAGTTTTCCATAAGGAAGAGCCTGAGACATTGCCCAGCCATACAGGTTGTTCGCGTCATAGTACATCAAGTAAGAACTCTCTTTCATTGGATCATAATTTGGAAGATATTTGTTATTTGCTTTTGCGTATTTACTCGAGCAGACTTGTGAAATTCCACCTCTTTTTGCCTTTTCAATCATCAAAAGCATATCAACATCGGTTATCAAATCCAAATCTTATTTTGTCATTTTCAACATCGCACTCCAGGCCAATCCAGGTGCTGTGTAGTAGTGAGCAGGATCCAATCCATATCCAGTGCGACAAACAGATCTAAAGGCTTCAAATACATCGGCCAATAAAAGCACATCAGTTTTGAGATACAAATCGTGATACTCGCCAAGATTCTTGATGTTATATTTTTCCCAAACATTTTGTGCGTGTACATAATCTTTATCAGATATATTACTGTTGTTTAATTTGTTATAGAAATTTTCTTTTGAAGGAAGTTGTGTTTCATTGAATCTCTCAAATGAGTCCATATAGTCATAGGGGTAAATTCCCTTTTGTGTTAGAAAATCTTTATCTAAAAAATACTCTGAAAGACATGGAAACTCTTTTAGATTTTGAACCAAGTTAGCCAATGGACTTGCCATGAATTTAAATGTATCAATAAATCTGATATGAGTAATAGGAGATGTGTGAATTGTTTTGGTGAATGAAATGTATTTCTGATCCGTGTTTGGAATTGCTGAGATACTTCCAGAAGTCTTTGAGCGTTCCTTGATAAATAGATGTGTATCATAATGAGCGTTGTTATGAAGAAAGACAGGAATGAAAGAGGGGAGTTGATAATTAATATTACAACTTTGATGAGCCGGACCTCTATATTTACCAGTGAGATGACAATGGTCTCTAACCTTTAGACCTTTACCAATTTTCTTCTCACAAATATGACAGTCAACCTTTGGCTGTCTAAATTCTCTTTTTTCTTTACTTGTTAAGGACATTGGTTTATTGGTTTCTCTCATTATCTTGGTTAATCGGACACAGTCTTTTTCTAGTCGTTTCACAAACTCCTCTGGGGTATTTGAGCCTCTATACACCTCTAACTTGTTATATTCATCACCAACGGATGATTTGATATAATAACAAAAACCACAAGGAGTATGTTTTTGATATTTATTTGTGTATGATTCTTTTGGATCTGGGGAAGCAGTATCTATTTTTTCTAGAATACTTTCAAAATCAGCATATATAACAAATGGATGTTTGATCTTTTAATTTTCATCTTTGAATGTGATCTTTGAGCCTTCTTTAGGCATATTGATTACCGTTGATTTATGTTCGCCACAATAATTTGAATGTTTATCTAATCTTTCTTGTGAATTGAAGAAGTTAAGACAAAGCAAACAAATATATATTTTATTTGTTCTCTTACAGACTTGTGGTTTTATTAATTTAGCAATATCTTTGATGTATGTATAATGTGAATTTTCCTCTGAATTAAAATATAGAAGATTAATATGAGTTTGTTTACAATTGTCAGAAAGCTTTAAAACCTGAATGTTGTTTGTTTCTGTTAGACCATAAACATTAACTGATAAATTATTCATCTTTTCAAATTTAGGAATATCATTTAAAGTCATCGGAAACTTTAGATCTTTCGTATTTAATGTATTCTCATATATTTTATAATGAGATACTCTTTCATCATGAAAATGTGGAGGATGTAAGTGTGCTAAAATAGACCAGAGAAAACATTTATTGTCTTTATTTTTGATATTGATAACTGCTTTTCTATTTTTGATAACACTGGGTAAATCAATGTAAGAAGAAGCTTTTAGAGGATCTGATTTAAGAATATGAATGTCTATGTAAATAATTTTTCCTATATTGAATCCACTTCCTACGATTGAATTATCCACATCTTGCTCTTGTTTAATAAGTTCATCATAGACTCCTGATGTTTTAAAATCTTGATATGAAGATATAAAGTGTGGCTCAGTTCTCATGTATGGTGTATCTATAACTCCTTTATCCTTTGTCATTTCTAATTTTACCCCCATATAAAATTTAAGTGGCTTCATTTCTTTTAGTGTTTTTTCAATCAATGTTTGAACAGCAGGTTTGACTATTTCTACAGCATCAACTATAGACTTTGGTTCGGGAGGTTTGAAGTTAAAGATTCGAATCCTGATATGTCTTTTGAAAGCACCATCAGTATTTTTAATAGTAAACTATTTTGACAAGTGTTTGTTAGTTTTAAGATGGGCTTTAAACCCCTTCTTGAGGATGGTTGTTTTACAGACCTTACAATGTTTTGTTTTAGGTGGAAGAGGGGAAAGTTTGTTAAGAATGTTGTATGTATGTTTTGCGGTGAGAATATGTTGTTTATAATATTTTACTTCCTTCTCGCAAGTATCACAATAAACCATATTTATAGCGTGAGAAAACGTGGTGTTTTATATATATCACTGTGGTTAAAATAAAACACTTTTGAGCTTTACAGCTCCGTTTTATATATATCGCTGTGCTTAAAATAAAACACTTTTGAGCTTTACAGCTCCGTTTTATATATATCGCTGTGCTTAAACTAAAACACTTTTTCACTCAGAATCATCTAAGTCATAACTATCACATGAATACTCAGAATCATACTCAGTCATCAATAAAGCTACTCTCATAACTATCATTTGAGCACAAACTATTAGTATCATAACTATCATCTGTGTTCAATGAAATACTATCATCACCATCGTCCGAGTTCAATGAAATACTATCATCACTATCGCCCGAGTTCAATGAAATAGTAAAATCTTCACTGCTGTAATGACTCATATTTAATTAGCAGAAAAAACCTTTCCATCTATACCAATATACTTTCTTTCATTAACGGATTCAATCTCTACATTTTTAATATCAAAAGTTATCTTCAAATAATCTCTAACTATCATAGAACGAAATGACATTTCACCAGAAATATTAACATCATTCATTTTACTTAGATCTACACCCTTTGGATTATGAAAGTAAATACAAATTTCTCCACGAGTATTGTTGATGGTCTTATCATTCTTTTTCAAAGTATCGTGGTCAATCACTTTTTCAAGCTTTGAATAAATTGCCAGGAGTAGAGGAGAAACTTTTGTTAGATTTACTTTAATGGATGTCTTTCCAGGTATAGTTAGAGCTCTTCCTTTAAATGAAATAGAGGGGCTCATGTTATTTTCCATAACTGGTTTTACCCAAAAATTTCCATATTTATCTTTGTTCAATTTAACATCTTTGACATATTTTTCTATATCTTTCACCGAAGTAGAGATTGACTGAAATTTGTCTTTTGTGCTTTGAAACATTGTATTTATTAATGAATAAACTTGCGTTTAGTTTAAGTAAAAATTTACCATATAAATATGATAAGTTCTGAAGGATATTTAGAATTTCCAGACTCTCCATATGATAAATTAGAGAATTGTCCGGCTTGTGATAGAATAGGGCTTAATAATGAGGGTTCATATAAACAATGTATTTTCTGTGATTTAATTTTAATTAATGATAATAAAAAATATAAAAATATATATAACTCTTTTAAATTAGAACCAAAAATGAATTACTTTACAAGATTAATAAGAGAGATGAATGTTAAGTATTGTGATGATAATACACCATTTCTTTCAAGGGAAGAGACTATTTGTATTGAGGAAATGTATAAGGGTTTAATGATATTTATTATTCAAAATAATTTTAATGGAAATGTTAATACAAGATACTATATAAATAAAATAATGAATTATTTTGAAATTAAACCCGAACTCAGGATAAAATATAGAGTTTCTAAAATAGCTCAAAAAAAGTTAGATGACTTGTTTTCCAAATATATAAATGAATGATTTTTTACCCGTTTGGGAAAATAAGATAAAATTTAATAACCATAAAAACATTCCAAATTCATTGAGATGTCTAATAGTTGGTTCAAGCGGATGTGGAAAAACCTGTTTACTTTTAAAGATGCTCCTTGGTCCTAATTTTTTAGATTATGATAATTTAATAATTTTTACAAAGTCTAGTTTTCAACCCGAGTATCAACTACTCTCACAGGGTTTTAATGCAGGTCTTAAAAAGGAAGACATTATCGGTTTATTTAAACTTCAAAACAAACTAAATGATTATAATATTGAAGATATAATACAATTATTTTGTGATACACAGAAATCAAAATCGAAACCAAAACCCATAACTTGTATTCTCAGTGATAATACGGATGATATACCTTCACCTCAAGATTTAGATAAATCAAAAAAGAACTTCGTCATCTTTGATGATTGTGTTAATGAGAGAAACCAAACAGTAATGGATAGCTACTATACAAGAGGGAGACATTCTTCTTGTAATTGTATATATCTTAGTCAATCATATTTTCAACTCCCTCGACGCTCAATAAGAAACAATGCCAATACTTTTATTTTATTTAAGTTAAATTCAATAGATGTAAATAATTTTTGGAGAGATAATTGCTCTACATTATGTAGTAAAAAAGAATTTGAAAATTATATGAAACACACGATTGAAAAATATAAATATAGTGTTGTGAAACAAGATGAGATATTAAAGGATGTATTTTTATTTTAAACATAATTACATATATAAATGATAACTATTATTATTAATCTTGTGGGTAAATCTGCTTCAGGAAAGAACTTTCATAAATCTAAACTCTTGAATAGTAAAAATGAAAAGATTGTAAGTTTTTTTAAAAAACACCCTATGATTCGTTTTGTGAGTACTACAACCAGAACAAAGTGACCAGGAGAAGTAGAAGGGAAAGATTATTACTACATTTCAATGGAGGAACATATGTGATTGAGGAACGAAGGTCAAATATTTGAGGAGGTCTCTCTTGGTTCTACAAAATATTCACATTGTAAGAGTGAGTTAAATAAAGTAAAATCTAATGGTCTTGGGATTTTAGAAACTAATCCTGAAGGAATGAGACAAATTAATAAACATTTGTGTGGTGATGGAGTTAAGATTTTATCATTCGGTTTTGATATCGATGAGGAGACTCAACGCAAACGTATGAAAAGCAGAGATACAAGTATTAGTGAAGAAGAAATAACAACTCGTATTAATACCAATAAAGAATTTGATGAAATATTTAAAGAAAAGGATTTATTTCAACACATTTACTATAATGATGAAGAAAAGGAAAATTTTCCCATTGACCTTTACAATTCATTAAATGATATTTTTCAATAAATAAATACAGAAAATGAATACTGAAGAAAGAGCAAGAAAGTTTAAAGAACATCAAGAGTTGGTTTCAAAAGTTGTAAAACACCAGGAAGAGATAAAGAAGAAACGGAGACAGAAACTAACTGGTGAAGAAGCCTTTGAAAGAAAACAAGAGAAATTTTTAAAACCGCTTTTAAAAACTCAACACCCTACAGTTCCCACGGTAGAATTTACTCCGAAAAAACTTCAAATGCTCAAAGATTTTAGTCAGATAACAAAACAAGAACTTGGAAAATTAGAATATAATGATGAAGAATTATTTCAGAAACTTGAGGAGGTAAATCAACCCCCTAATTATGTAGTGGAAGCTCTTCAAAACAATGAATATTTGGCAGATTCAAAAACCAGAGCAGGTCTCATTCCAACAGAAGAACCAGCAGTGTTTCATCTTGTGAAAGAAAAGGTATTGGTATTTAATGATGAATTGATGTTCTTGAGTTCTACTCAACCAAATGTTAAATTAACTCCAAGATTAATGTTTCTTCTAACAAACCCCGGATTCAGCGGTTCAAAATATTTTGAGGAACCACTTGATATGGAAAGAGAGGAAGATAGGGTATATATTGAGTTGCTAAATGCACTTGATTATGGAGTTTCTGTTGCTGGTAAAAGTAAGAAGAATGAGAAGGAGTAACATATTATTGATGCTTTAAGTAAGCTTGGTTCAGGTGTTAGTTTTCTTCCAAATGACCCATCACAATTAGTTAATAGGCTATTATTGTTGTTAGGTAGTAAGAAGGCTGGAAACAACAATTGTTTTAATGAATCCTCAGCCATTTTAGATCAGTTGATGAATATGAAAATAATTAATAAATGTCAATACAAAGATATTTTATTAGATATTAAATAAGATGAGAAGCACAATTCTTAGTTTTAATTTCACAACGAGCGATTACACAGCTTCATTCCCTTACCCACTACAACTTGACCCCACAAAAGAATATGAGGCTTCTTTGTTGTCAATGGAAACTTACAATACCCTTTTTAATATCACAGAGAAAAACAACAAGTTTAGTTATAATCCAGGAAGTGGATATAAAACTATAACCGTTTCACCCGGAGCTTACGAGATTTCTCAAATATCTTCAGAAGTCTCTCGCCTTATGAAAGAAAAAGGTGATGAACCAAAAAATATGGCAATAGATATTCAAAAACACACTTCAAAATCAACGATTAACCTTAAAAATAATTATAAAGTTGATTTCACGATTGAAAATTCGTTCAGAGAGCTATTGGGTTTCTCTTCAAAAAAGATTGAAACTAACGGGACGTTTTACAGTGATAATGTTATCCAAATATCCTCCGGTATAAATTCGGTATTAATTCATTGTGATTTGATTGATGGTGCTTATAACGATGGAATAAGAACAAATACAATATTTTCATTCAGTGCATACTCAACCCCGATTGGTTATAAATTTAATATGGAACCAAAAAATCTTGTCTATTTACCTGTGTCAGGAAAAACCATATACAGAGTAAATTTTAGGATAACCGACCAAGATAATCGTATGATATCCTTTAATGATGAAATTATATCCATCAGAATTCACCTACGTGAAGTTTTTCAATAAATAAATAATGGTTATTGTGAGAAAACACGAGTTGGAAAAATATAAAATAATTACAGGGGAGGGCATGTACCTTTCACCGTACTATAAGGGTGAAGGTATGTTTCTTGGGAGAGGATACTATAAACCTAAGAGACAACGAGGTGTAGGTCATCAATTTCGAAATAAAGGAGATGGGATAATTGATACTCTAATGGGTATTGGTTCAACCATCCTTAAACATAAAGACTTAATTGGTTCAACTGCTTCTGCCGTGGGTTCAGTTGCGGGTGCTATAAAGAGTATAAAAGATGCTCAAAAGGAGTCTCATAAATTACAAGCAATCAAAGAAATAAAAAAAGGTAAAACTTGTAGCGGTTACCGCTGGATGCACACAATCGCCTTGCACCGGCCAGAACACGGACAGACGCGCCTCTCCCGGGCATGCCCGGACTCACTGTTCCCAGGCACGCCCGAACCTCCCGGGCACGCCCGGTCTCGTCTTTCCCGGGCATGCCCGCTCTCGCCTTTCCAGGGCTCGCCCAGAGCGTCCGGGCATGCCCGCTATCGCATGCCGGGCGGCCGACGTCCCAAAGACGGCCGTCATCACGCCGTTCGGCCTGTTCGAATTTTTGCGGATGCCATTTGGCCTCAAGAACCCGGCCCAGGCGTTCCAGCGCTTGATGGACGGCGTGCTGCGCGACCTGCCGTTTCTTTTCGTCTATCTGGACGATATCCTCATCGCCAGCACGTCCCGCGCCGAGCACCTCCTCCACCTCCGAACACTGTTCGGTCGCCTCAGCGAGCACGGCTTAATTGTCAACCCGGTCAAATGCCACTTCGGCGCGACGACCGTTGACTTTTTGGGCCACCGCATCACCAAGACCGGGGCCGTGCCGCTGCCGACCAAGGTCGAGGCCATCACCACGTTCCCGCGTCCCTGTTCCATCAAGGCCCTCCAAGAGTTCCTCGGCATGGTGAATTTTTATCACCGATTCGTGCCCCGCGCTGCTCAGCTCATGCGGCCCCTTTACGAGGCCCTCTGGGGCAAGCCGGCCAAGCATGACATTGTTTGGTCCACGGCCATGGACGCGGCCTTCGCCAGCGCCAAACGGGCCCTCGCCGACGCAACGCTGCTGGCTCACCCGGTGCTCAACGCGCCCATCGCCCTCACTACGGACGCCTCCAACTACGCGGTGGGTGCCGTCCATGAGCAATGGGTGGACGGGGTTTGGCAGCCACTCGCTTTTTTCAGCCGGCAACTCCGGCCGAACGAGTTAAACTACAGCACGTTCGACCGCGAGCTGCTCGGGCTATTCCTGGCCGTTCGCCATTTCCGACACCTCCTGGAGGGCCGCCCGTTCACGGCTTTCGTCGACCACAAGCCGTTGGTCTACGCAATGGCTAAGGTCACGGAGCCGTGGTCGGCCCGCCAGCAGCGCCACCTCTCCGCCGTGTCGGAGTTCACCACGGACATCCGGCACATCGCCGGCAAAGACAACGCCGTGGCCGACTGTCTTTCTCGGGCCAGCGCGAACGCGGTCCACCTCGGCGTGGATTTCGCGCTCATGGCGGCCGACCAGACCACCGACGCCTCGGTGCAGGCACTCCGTGCGGCGGACACGGGCCTCCGCCTGGCCGACATTCCCTTCGCGGGCACCGTCCTGCTCTGCGACGTCTCCCAGGGCCAGCCTCGCCCCATCGTGCCCGTTTCCTGGCAGCGCCGCATCTTCGCCTCCATCCACAGCCTTTCTCACCCGGGCCGGAAAGCTTCTCAGAAGCTGGTGTCGGCGCGTTTCGTCTGGCACGGCCTTCGACGAAACATCCGCGACTGGGCCAATGCCTGCATGGCCTGCCAGTGGGTCAAGGTCCACCGCCACACCCAGGCCCCGCTGGCACCTTTCGCCGTGCCTGAACGGCGTTTCGACCACGTCCACGTGGACCTGGTGGGTCCCCTGCCCCCCTCGCGGGGGTTCACCCACCTGCTCACCATGGTGGACAGGACCACCAGGTGGCCGGAGGCCGTGCCCCTCGCCTCCACCACCACCGCTGACGTGGCGCAGGCGTTCATCGCCACCTGGGTCGCGCGCTTCGGCGCACCAGCGGACATCTCGTCCGACCGCGGCCCACAGTTCACGTCTGAGCTTTGGGGCGCGGTCGCCCGTTCGTTGGGGGTCACGCTGCACCGCACCACGGCCTACCACCCCCAAGCCAACGGGTTGTGCGAGCGGTTTCACCACTCCATGAAGGCCGCACTCATGGCCGGCCTTCAGGACGACGGTTGGGCCGACCGGCTGCCGTGGGTCCTTTTGGGCCTTCGCACGGCCCCCAAGGAAGACCTCAGGCGTCCGCCGCCGAGCTCGTCTATGGCCAGCTGCCCCGCGTCCCGGGCGAATTCGTGCCCGACGCTACCAGTCCCTGGTCCGCCGCTCGCCAGCGCTCGGACCTCCAGGAGGCCGCCCGATGATTTGCCCCCGTGCCGACGTCCCGCCATGGTGGCCCCCAGTCCTACATCCCCTCGGCGCTTCGCACAGCGGAGTACGTCTTTGTGCGTCATGACGCACACCGGGGGCCACTCCGGCCGCCGTACGACGGGCCCTTCCGGGTCCTGCGACGGGGCGACAAGTCTTTCATTGTCGACTTCGGCGGCCGGCCGGACCGGATTTCTGTGGACCGCCTCAAACCGGCGCACATGGACGTCGACCGACCACCACGGTTGGCCCTTCCTCCGCGGTGAGGCCGCCCCCCGTCCACAGTTCCCCCCGCTCGACCACCCACCACCACGTCGGACCCCCCCCCACGACCCTCCAGCGGTCGCTTCGGCCGGGTCATCCGGACCCCCCTTAAATTGACCCTGCCGGTGCAGGTCGATTCTGGAGGGGCGTGTGTAGCGGTTACCGCTGGATGCACACAATCGCCTTGCACCGGCCAGAACACGGCCAGACGCGCCTCTCCCGGGCATGCCCGGACTCACTGTTCCCGGGCACGCCCGAACCTCCCGGGCACGCCCGGTCTCGTCTTTCCCGGGCATGCCCGTTCTCGCCTTTCCAGGGCTCGCCCAGAGCGTCCGGGCATGCCCGCTATCGCCTTTTCAGGGCTCGCCCAGAGCGTCCGGGCATGCCCGCTATCGCCTTTCCAGGGCTCACCCAGAGCGTCCGGGCATGCCTGCTATCGCCTTTCCAGGGCTCGCCCAGAGCGTCCGGGCATGCCCGCTCTCGCTTTTCCAGTGCTCGTCCAGAGCGCCCGGGCATGCCCAGCCTCGACTTGCCAGGCCGCAGCCAAACACGCCCGGGCAGGTCCAGACTCGCCTTTCCAAGGCTCGCCCTTGACACCCAGGCATGCCCGGTATAGCTTTTTCCGGGCAAACTTCCCGACATAAATGTGTATATATATATTGCTGCCCGATAAACGGGCTTGTCAGAATACCTGAGTTGTTTTGTTTCAATAAAGCAACTCGGACGAATTCCGTCTTTGGTCGCGGCAATTCTTTCGACTCGCATTGGAGCGCAGTTCCTTCAAACTCAACTATCTTCACAAGAATGACAAAAAATCATTAAAATACTTGGGTCAGGGTTTCAACAATTTTAATGCTATATAAATACAAGTATGGAAGCGATTGATAGTATCTATGATTTGGATGATACGATTATCATTTCAAACTCCACTAAAAAGGAAGACTATTTTAAGGTAAATGCTATAACAGGAACAGACTGGAATTCAAACGGAACAAAAAGTTTTGAAATAAATAATCAACAAACTTACTTGAATATAGCTGATAGTTTCTTGCTGTGTAAATTTAAATTCACTAAGGCTGCGAATAATACTAATGCTACACTCGTAAATGATTTCTTCTGGAAAATGTTTGACAGTGTCCACCTGTATATTGGAACACAAGAGGTTGAAGCGGTTGATTATGTCTCTGCTACATCTGAAATGATGAAATTTACACTATATTCGTTTAGTGATAGAATGGGTAAGGGAGCTGTTGAAGGTTTTATTCCTGATATGTCAACAGGAAGAAATGCTGACGCCGGTTATAGTCAAAGGAAGTCAATGTATAATGATGAAACAAAAGCAGAGAATAGTTTTACCGTAGCAGTACCTCTTAAAGGTATATTTGGATTTTGTGATTATGATAAAGTTTTGTATGGGCTTAAAATTAGATTTCAACTACAAAGGAATGATAATGTAAATAGATTGCTTTTTGGGGCTCAAAATGCTTTTGGTGATAATAATAAATTTGTTATTAATGATTTGTGTTGGTATATTAGTGAATATACTCCTAATCTTAAAACGGAAGAGATGTTAAATAGAAGACTTAACTGAAAGAAACCACTAAATGTATCATACCTTAAAAGAAGATGTCAACATGTTAAACTGGAACACACTACCTACACTTGGAATTTAGGTGTTCTTCAAGGAAAGCCACGGTACCTATGGCTCATTTTTAAGAAACCAGATGGAGATGAAGGCACTGATAAGAATAATGCGCTGAGTGATAATGCTAAGGTGAAACAACTTCGGGTTTCTCTTGATGGCACATTTTATCCGCGAGATAGATTGGAAATTGATTGGGAAAAAAATGATTATGCGGAAGCCTACAAGTCCTACCAAAAGGTGTGTGAAAGTAATGGTAATAATGATCCTATTTTGGATATGGTTGCGTTTCAAAAACTTTATACAATCTACACAATTGACCTGAGTTCTCAAAAGGAAACTATAAAGTCTAATCGAGTGGATACTTCTCTATACATTGAAAGAGGGGAGAGTGAAGAGGTTAATGCATATTGTTTGCTTTTGGAGGAAACAGAATTACAGATTAATACAGATAATGGTGTTATGATTAATATCACATAGGTTTTTTCTCATAAATAAATGGTTGGGGTATATGTTAATCAAATCAATCTTAATAAATTAACATCTTGTATTCAAAATCAAAAGCCTTGTATTATTAATGTTGATACAATTCAAAGAAAAGGAGCTGTAAGAATTGATGTTTTACTCACACACACACAAGTAAAAACACTAAATGATGTTGGATCTCTTAAAATTAAAATGACGAAACCTATGTTAAAGAAATATTCAATAGACGAGTCAAGAGGAGGATTTCTCCCGTTTCTAATTCCTTTATTTGCTGGTTTAAGTGCGGCGGGAGCATTGACTGGTGGTATTTCAGCAGCGGTAAAAACTGCTAACGAAAGGAAGGCACAACTAAAAGCTCAAAAAGAATTGGAAAGACATAACAAGGAGTTGGAGAAACAAATTAGTGGAAGTGGTGTAATTGTAGATTTTGCTCAAAAACTTGAAAGTCTACCTGATAAAGCTAGATTGTTGGTTGGAGATATGCTTTCCTCTATCGCTCAAGCGGGTGTTAAACTAACTAAACAGGGTAATGGATTGTATCTTTCTCATAAATAAATGGATAAATGGTTTAAACAATTTGGAAAGAATACAACGTCAAATATAGAACTAGCTAAGTATTGTAAAACACTAAAAATTGATAATGTGGTTATTTGTATGAGAGATGAATTAATACATATAAATAAGAATACAAAGAATATTATTATGAATTTAGACACACAGAATGGTTCTCATTGGGTTTGTATTCATAATAGTCAGGATAAATATTATTTTGATAGTTATGGTATGCCACCACCTGTTGAAGTAATACAATTCTTACAGAATGGTGTTTATCAAACATTTCAAGTTCAAGAAATTAATTCTAAATGTTGTGGTCAATTATGTTTATATGTATTATTTCAACTCAACAATAATGAAAATTTTTATGATATCATTTTTAATCTAATATAAATGACTTATGTTGGAAAAGATGGTTCTATCTTTGGAAAATCCTCTCAGGATATTAACTTATCAAATTATTATACAAAGGCACAGGCTGAACGACAAAAATATAGTGTAAGTAAAAATATTAATATGAAGAATACTTATAAATTAATCAATTATCGAAACCCTACAGATGCGAATGACTTAATTAGATTAAGTGATTTATCACAATATATATTTTTAAAGAAAACAGCACGTTTTGTTAAACAAGTAAAATTTACAACCACAACACCTGGTTATACTGACCATACACCTTTCCTCATTGAATTTAACTACCTGCTTACAATTGAATTTTATAAAGAAGGACATATAGTTAATATGCGAATTAATAAATGGGGGTATGATATGCCTGATTTAGGGTATAATTGGTCTTTTTCAATAAACATAGAAGCCCTACATGATTTAAATCAGTCTCGTAAAGAAGAATATTATCCACTTGGTGAGGATAAGGATTTATGTGGAAGTACAATTAATAAACAACAAATACATGGTTTTAAGAAAAGAAAAAAATATATGATAGTATAGCGATGGTTAGCATGACAAAGAAGGAAGGTCATGAGATAAGGATAGAAAGCCAAGGAATACAAACCAATTTGGTAGTGGGAAGATGGGGTGGTATTACCTGTCATAATATTAATCTCACATATATTTCTGATACATAAATGGCAGGAAGAAGACTACAAGAGAATTATAATTTTTGTATTCAAGGATACCTACAAGAAATGGGTGCTCGGTATTACATACCTTATGATTTGGAGCATATACATGGGAATTTTGTCATTAAAAACTGGCCTTATACTGATATTGTTAAACCCACAAATAGAGACTTGTTTAAAGTATTAAATAAAAATGAACTTCTCAAAGTTATGAAATATAAAACTCTTTTAGAAATCGTCAACAAATCTTATTGGTATCCTATTATGAGAAAAATAATTATAGATACAAGAATATCTCAAAATCCAGATGAGTATATGTATAATATTCTTTGGGGCTCAAGCTCAAGGGTAGCAAGGGATGAGGAAGGAGTTAAAGAAGAGAAGGAGGAAAGAGAGAAGGAGGAGAAGGAGGAAAGGGAGAAAAAGAAGGAGGAAAGGGAGAAAAAGGAGAAGGAGGAAAGGGAGAAAAAGGAGTGGGAAAAAAAGGAGAAGGAGGAGAGGGAGAAAAAGGAGAAGGAGGAGAGGGAGGAAAGGGAGAAAAGAGAGAAGGAGGAGAGGGAGCAAAGAGAGAGGGAGGAAAAATATAAAAAGATGGAAATCAGTGAGATTAATAAAAGATTGAAGGTATTACAGCAAATAAATCAAACTCAACGCACTGAGGAGGAAAATAAAGAAATGAAAAGTCTAATGGAAATATTATTTTCAAGAATAACGGCGTCAATGTCTTCACTTTCAGGGAGGAGATTTAAACGAGAAAGTGGTGAAGAAGAAGAAGAAGGAAAAGATTATGTGGTTGATGATGTTGGTGTTATTGACTTTAGTTAGTTTTATTTGTAAATAAATGGAGGAGAGTGTGAAGGCATTCCTTAGGATTCTTTATGTTTTAAAAATTAAGATAGAAATGTATATGTTAAAAACCAAAAAGGTTTTGATACTCTGTCGGAATTTTTCTGATAGATAAATATGAGTTATTGTCTCAAATGTAAAAAGAAAACTAAATCTAAAAATATCTCATGTTAAAGCTAAAAATAATAGAGTTTATCAAAAAGGAATATGTCAAGTGTGTGGCTCTAAAAAGTGCCAATTCATCTCTCCTAAAAGAGGAGGAGACATACAAAAGTTTCTGTCAGGAAGTAAATTTACAACAACTGGAATTCCAGGGGAATTACACCTTCCAGGGTATTCTTTCTGTGGTCCAGGAACAAACCTGGATAAAAGATTAGATGAGGCTGACAATCCTAAACCTTGGTCTAAACCTACAAATAGGGTTGACGAAGTGTGTATGAAGCATGATATTGCTTATGGGAAAACCACTACGTTGACTGAAAAACATAAAGCCGACAGCGAAATGTTGTATAATTTGTCTTTGATACAAAATCCAACGTTGAGAGAGAAAGTTGATAGGTTTATTGTGAGAAATTTGATAAATGCTAAATTGAAACTTGGTCTTGGTTATTCCTCAAAAAACTATTAGGCTCTAATGATGTCATCAAGAGCTTTGAGAGCAAGAGCATCAGGAGCTTTTGGCTGAAGAATTACACAAACCTATAATCACAAAGTTTAAAAGAAGGAAGGTTTATTCTAAATACACCGACCACATATGGTCCGCTGATTTAATTGAATTGAATAATGACAGGGGATACAGGTATGCTTTAACCGTTATTGATTTGAGGAGTAGATTTGCCTGGGTTGTCCCTTTAAAAAATAAAAGGGGTGATACTTTAATGTTAGCCTTTAAGCTAATATTTGATCGGGATAAAAGGAAACCAAAGAAGTTATGGACTGATGAGGGAACAGAGTTCTATAACAAAATATTCATGAAATTTCTTAAGGGGAAGGGTATTAAATTATACAGCACCTTTAATGAAGGAAAGGCAGTTGTTATTGAGCGTTTTAATCGTACTTTAAAAGAGAAATTATATAAAAAATTCACACAACTCGGTTCTCAAAAATGGGTGTATTTAATTCAGGATATTGTAGATAATTACAATAATACAGTTCATTCATCAACAAAATCAAAACCATCAGAAACATTTACAAAATTAGAATATGAAAAGGAGATTAATTTGAGAAAGCCCAAGTTTAAAGTTGGTGATATTGTAAGAATATACAAATGGAAAAGTCATTTTGAGAAAGGTTATACACAAAAATGGACTCGTGAATTATTTAAAATCATTGATGTAATGGATACAGTCCCTTGGACCTACAAATTATATGATTTAAATGGAGAAGAAATCTTGGGTTCATTTTACTCGCAAGAATTACAAAAAACACAAGTAAGCAGATAATACCCTTGAAAATAATAAATAAATAAATAAAATGTAATGGGGATACGTTTTTAAATCTGTGAACCCCAAACACAGAATCCCACAACTTTTTAGTTGGGGCTTAACTTTTGTGTGTGTATAATGGGGATACGTTTTTTAATCTGTGAACCCCAAACAAAGAATCCCACAACTTTTTAGTTGGGGCTTAACTTTTGTGTGTGTATAATGGGGATACGTTTTTAAATCTGTGAACCCCAAACACAGAATCCCACAACTTTTCAGTTGGGGCTTAACTTTTGTGTGTGTGTGTATGTGTGAGTGAGTCATAATAATATACAAACCCTAACCCAACCCCATCCCTAACCCAACCCCATCCCTAACCCAAACCCATCTCTAACCCAAACCCATCCCTAACCCAACCCCATCCCTAACCCAGCCCCATCCCTAACCCAACCCCATCCCTAACCCAACCCCATCCCTAACCCAACCCCATCCCTAACCCAACCCCATCCCCAACCCCATCCCTAACCCAACCCCATCCCCAACCCCATCCCTAACCCAACCCATCCCTAACCCTCACATTCAAAATCCCATCCCTAACCCAACCCCATCCCTAACCCAAGCCCAACCCTAACCCTCACATTCAAAATCCCACCCTAACCCAACCCCATCCCTAACCCAACCCCATCCCTAACCCTCACATTCAAAATCCCACCCTAACCCTAACATAATCTTTCTTTTTTTCTTCTTTTTTAAATACGTATTTCATTTTTTTTTCCTCCTCTTCCCTCAATTCTGTCTTTCAAGGCTTTCAAGTTTGAAGAAGTAGAAATGGGAAGAAAGAATTTTCCAGCATTTTCTTCCTCGAACTTTCTTGATATTGCTTAAATCAAGCGTCATTAAACAAAGAACATTGTTCATTGCTTTAGAATGCAAAGAGTCTCCAAGATGGACCCCACAGGTAGAGTCTCCAAAATAAAACCAACTTTCCAAGTTCCCAAGGTATAACCACATTCCTGTTGCGCCTCCAAGATAGGTATCACATTCCGAGTCATCAAAACAAAACCCCCATTCCGAGTCTCCAAAAATATAACCATCTTTCCAAGTCTCCAAGGTAGAACCACAATTTTCAGAAATATTGGGGGTTTCCGTGATAAGTCTCACATAGTATAACTGCGGACCATCAGGGAAAACTTCCCTTTCCCAAATTTTTAGGGTTTCTATGATGTGTCTCACATAGTATAACTGCGGACCATCAGGGAGAACTCTCCTTGCCCAATTTTTTAGGGTTTCTATGATGTGTCTCACATAGTATAACTGCGGACCATCAGGGAGAATTCCCGTTTCCCAATTTTTTAGGGTTTCTATGATGTGTCTCACATAGTATAACTGCGGACCATCAGGGAGAACTATCCTTGCCCAATTTTTTAGGGTTTCTATGATGTGTCTCACATAGTATAACTGCGGACCATCAGGGAGAATTCCCGTTTCCCAATTTTCAGAAATTTGTGGGTCTCCAATGTATGACTTGTATTCTGACTCATCAAGGTAGAACTTGTTCAGTGGGTTTTGTTTTGATAACTCACAACAAGTATCATCATGGTAAAACTCTTTTTCAGGATTTTGTGGATCTACAAGGTATAACTCTTTGGCTGGATCATCAAGGTAGAACTCGTTCTGGGGGTCTTGGTTGTTCAAAAAGTCTTCAAACAAAAAAATAACTTCATCCCAAGTTGTGTTAAAAGCAGAATTTTCATTTCGTATCTCAGATACAATTTCCTGTGAAAGAAAATAACAAAGTATTAATTTAATACAATATTTTTATTTGTATAAATCAAGCTCTATGAATATTAAAATAAACTTTGTTAACTCTTACACGAGTCTCATCTAAAAAAAAAAAAAAAAAAATTTTTTAAAATTAATTAATTAATTAAATAAATAAATAAATAAATAAACTTACCTCCATTGATAAGAGGTTCGAGTCCAGTTCATCAATCTGAAGGTTGAGTTCTACACAGGTAGTAGGACTCCAAGGAATAGCAACGTTATCCCATTCCATTTCGGCATAGTAGTCCATCCTCAAGTGAAGCAGAAAGCGTGTTTGAAAAAGCCTGTGTGGTCGGTGCCTTTTATAAGAAGGGCTGGGTGTGTGTCATTTCCTGTGGAAATTCCCTGGGCAAACCTGGGCGTGTCTTAACTGGAAATGATGTGATGGAAATTCCCTGAAAATGATGTAATGTATTACCTGGAAATGATACAATGCTGAAGAGTTTATAAAGTGGGTGGGACTTAACAAAGTGGGTGGGGCTTAGCAGAAGTGGGCGGGGCTTAGCAAAAGTGGGCGGAGCCTAGTAAAAAAGTGGGCGGGCTAGTAAAAATGTGGGCGGAGCTTACCAAAAAGTGGGCGGCACTGGAGGCGCTCAGACAATAACATTGAGGGAGGTTTATCATTTTATTTTAGCTCAGTTAAAATATCTTGAGAAAGAACCAAACTCAAACATATTTTTTGTTAATGTATTAGACGGTGAGGAGAGTTGTAGGAGAATTAAATTATTTCCCACACATAAACAAATATTTGTAGGGTCGTTGTTTGAGTGGGTCAAAGATGATTCACCAGATGATATTAAGAGTAAAAGGTTAAAAGGTCCATAAGGTCAGAAGGATCACAGGTTCACACAGAAGGACCATTGTTTAAGTGGTCTAATGAATAAGGATAACATGTCAAAAGGTTAGAAGGTTCGTAAAGAACAGGGTGAGAGAAATAGAGGTGTTTAGGGGCAATGAGGGAATGGAAAAATTAACATGTAAGTGAATGGGGATTTGGGGTGTCCCAGAACCAACATTATTACACTACTAAGGAGGTCCAAAAACGAGAAGAAGCGAGAGAGATAAAATGTCGGTCATGACCATCAGCTATCGCATCTGTTACGTGCTCCTCCCCAAACCCTGGTCATGGTGTACCTCCGAGCCCCGAAAGGAGTCACGGCAGAAAGATGTGTTATTCTGTGTGTCAATGACCAATGGTGAAACCACACCAACCAATTGTTACAAAAAAACAAGTATTGTATTCATGTCACACCAGAATAACAGCACAAGTACAGCATTAATCAATTGTACAGCAAATATTATATCATTCCTATGATAGTACCATCAGTTTCTTAGTCAATAACTCACTGTGCTCCAAGTGAGCGAAAATAACATTCCCAAAGTCACTCTCTCGGCACCAAGCCAAAGTCGATCCACGCTCCGGTTATCGCAAGAAAAATGTCGTATTGAGACCAGAATGCAGGTCGGCTGACAGTCAACGCTGCCAAAGAGGCGCAAAGGTGCACCCAAAAGGCGACTGGGAAATCACACCTTCGGATATGAACGTTCAACGGCTCCCAAACGGATGACCACAAATTCCCACTCGAAATCGATGTTACACACGCAAACCAGGCTCACGGCTGGGTGCGGTGAAATGGCTGGAGCGAGGTGAAAAAGCAAGAGCGATGCGAAATGGCGGGAGCGAGGTGAAATGGCGGGCGGGCCCGTACTGGAGGCGTACCTGCTCTCCAATGATTCTCTTCGGAATCAACCGCAAAACCCGACACGCAGGTTTATCTGTCACAGCGATAACCACTCTGTCCCAGGAGTCCCTTTACCAGGAAACCCAAAGTTCGCTCGTGACCCCCGTTCGCCAGCGTCCCCTCGAGACCTCAAAGCAGCTCGGCTTTTCTTCCAGACCTCACTTGCCCCCCTTTTTTTTCTTCCTCCTCTTCTTCTTCCGGTTTCTCCCGATCCGGTTTCCGGTTTCTTTTAAAACACTAATTTTTCACCTTTTGAAAACAGTTATTTCCATTTCACTTAAACGATAACAATAATAGTACATGGAACCAAAAATGCTTACAGTGGATGAAAACCACAACGACGGAAGTGACGAATCCATAACAATCCCCACCCTTAAGAAAGAAAGTTGGAACATAATGAAAACTTTCTTTTTATGCAAAAACCCTTTTTAACAAACAAAAGTAAAACTCACACCCAAATGATCAACTCGCATGAGCAACAATAATTAATATTCCCCAGAAGAAAGCAACAAAACTTCCAAACAACCTACAGGAATTTTCAAAGTTGGTTTACTCTGGATAAAGCATCAGCAACGACATTGTCCCTGCCCTTAACATGCTCAATTTCCAAGTTGAACTCCTGCAAAGCCAAACTCCATCTCATCAACCTCTGATTTTTATTTTTCATTTTTTGAATGAAGGTTAAGGGGTTGTGATCAGTGAAGAGTTTTAACTCTGGATTCTCTTGCACCCCGACTACAGGCACGACATGTGAGACAGGAACCATTTTTTCCACAGGCGTCCTCTCATAATTTTTCTTCAGCCGGTTGACATGACACCGCTGCCGCTTTTTCCATCGGTCGGGAGTTGTCACCACGTAATCTGTTTCATTAAGCCTCCTTTCGATTGCATAGGGACCAAAATACCTAGCCTGTCGTGGCTGACCTGGAACAGGAAGCAACACTAACACTCGGTCCTCAGGACTGAAAATTTTTATCTGAGATTGCTTGTCATGTCTCACTTTCATTTTATCCTGTGTCACTTTCAAGTTTCCTCTCGCAACTTCACAAGCTTTTGCCAATCTGTGCCTAACCGTTGACACATACTCCACCACTGTTGACTGCGACTCCTCCTGTAGCCACCGTTCTTTCACCAATTTCAAAGGTCCTCGAACTGCGTGTCCAAACACAAGTTCAAAAGGTCTGAATCCAAATGACTCATGAACAGATTCCCTCGTAGCAAACAACAATAATGGTATTCCTTCATCCCGATCCTTGTCACATTCAAAACAGTACTTTTTTTTTTTTTTTTTTTTTTTTGGATACTGAATCGAGGCTCGTGAAAGAGCTAACATTTACTTCACAAACAAATCGACCAGACAAACAAAATACACAAAAAGAGGGAGCGGAAGACAAGATGGTGAGAAAAGGGGAAGCACACAAACACAACATCCGAGAGCAGGGAGATGTGTGGAAGGGAGAGGGCCCGGGGAGAGGAGGCATGGGAAGGGGGGGGGGGGGGGGGAGGGAGAAGTATAAAGCACAAGGACACCAAGGACTTCCAGGACAGAAGTTGGTATTTCAAAAAGGGGAATTGGGGTGAAATTAGCGGGGGTAGAAAAGATCAAGGTTTTGGATGGGGGAAGATAAGAGATGGTGGTGAACAGCTGTTTTAAAGACTTGGAGGGTGGAGTGGGATTGAAGAGAGTGAGGGAGTTTGTTCCAGAGGCGGGAGAAAAGAGGAATGAAGGAGTGAAGGTGAGCAGAGAGTCTTGATTTTGGCAGTTTAACCAAAAGAGGGTTGCAGGCAGATCTTGTGCGACCTGTAGGAATATTTGCGGGACAGAGCCCAGAGAGAGCTGGGGGGGCAAGGCCAGAGAGGAGTCGGTAGAAGACGGAAAGACCACCAACCTGCCTGCGGTGAGTGAGTGAGAGGCCCTTGGAGTTAGCTTCATCGCGGGAGATTCCAATGATTCTGAATGCTTTGGTTTCAACAGCGTGAAGGCGAGCTAGGTGTGAGGCAGGAGCACCAGCCCAGAGGGGAGAGCAGTATTCCATTGAGCTGCGGATGAAAGCCTTGTATGTGGTGAGGAGCTCAGGTGTGCCAAGGAAGGACTTCGCACGACGGAGGATGCCCAGTCGGCGACTGGCTTTGGAGGCCAGATTTGAAATGTGGTTTTCCCAGGAAAGATCATGGCAAATAGTGAGACCCAAAAGCTTGAGTGACAGAACTTCTTGGAGAGGATTATTCAGAAAGTGGATGGGAGGGTTGTCCAGTCGGTCTTTTCGGAGAGACATCGTAAGAGTGTGAGATTTGTCAGGATTGAACGACATGTTCCACTTGTTTGCCCAGTCTGTGATTTTGTCAAGGTCTGCAGAGAGTGAGGAGGCTGCAGACGGCCGATCTGAGGGATGAAGAATGGAGCGACAGAGAGTAGAGTCGTCAGCAAAGAGATAGAGAGGATTTTCAAGAGAGTCAGAGAGATCATTGATGAAGACCAGAAAAAGCACAGGGCCCAGAACACTGCCTTGGGGAACTCCAGCCTGAACAGGAAGAGGAGATGAGAGAAACCCATTCAGGGCCACACGTTGACTACGACTAGAGAGGAAGTCCGCCAGCCATGCGTGGAGATTTCCATGGATACCAAAAGAGGAGAGTTTGGTGAGCAGAGCGGGGTGCCAGACTGTATCGAAGGCACGTGATATGTCAAGGGAGACTGCTCTAATTTCCTGTTTGGCATTGAGGACCTCCATCCATTGTTGAGAAAGTAGAAGCAGCATGTCCAGAGTGGAGTGTCCAGGTCTGAAACCAAATTGATGATCAGTGATCAAGCCATTGGAGAAGAGGAAAGATTTCATATCTGAAGCAATGATGGATTCCATGACCTTGCTGATAATTGGGAGAAGGCTGATTGGTCTGTAGTTGCTGGGATCTGTTTTTGCACCTTTTTTGTGCAAAGCGGTGATGTTGGAAGATTTGCAAGCAGATGCAAGATGACCTTGAGCAAAAGAGAGGGTGAAGAGAACAGAGAGAGGGAGTGAAAGAGCGGAAGAACATGATTTTAGGACCCGTGGGCTGATGCCGTCAGGTCCAGTTGCAGAATCAGAGTCGAGGGTTGACAGACACTTTTCCACCTTGTCAGGAGGAAAGGACACAGAGTCGAGGAGCAGCTGGGTACGACTGGGTACGGTGGGTACAGAGAGGGATGGGTTTGGGACACAAGATTTAGAGGCAAACACAGAGTTGAGGCATTCGGCTTTTTCACGTGCGGAGTCAGCCGTGTGGCCATTTAAGGTGAGGGAGGGGATGGAGGGGGAACAAACACCAGAAACAGATTTTACCAGACGCCACCAGGATTTGGAAGAGGGAGACAGATAAGAGAGTTCGGTCCTGAGGACGGAGAGATATTGTTTCCTGGCTCTCCTGAGGGTGGACACACACTTGTTTTGGGCTTTGTGAAAGGAAATGAGATTTCCTTCCGTTGGATTTGCTTTCCAGGAGACGAAAGCAAGTTGTTTCTGGGCAATAGCCTCACCACAAGATTCCGTGTACCATGGACGGGAGGAAGGGTATGACAACTGAAGACGAGAAGGGATAAAACTGTGCATGAGAGAGAGCAATTTACTTCGGAAGAATTCCCAGGATGAGTTGATGTCAGAGGCAGTAGAGATGGGAGACCAGTCCAGATGATTGATGGCTGCTTGAAGACCGTGCCAGTTGGCCTGAGTGAAATGCCAGACTCGTCGACGCTGAGGAGGCTCTCTGAAAATGGTCAGAGAGATGTCCACTTTAGCAAGCACATGATCAGAAGAGCCGATTGGAGCAGAAGAAGAGCAGCAGACATTTTCAGGGAAGTTAGTCATAACCAAGTCCAGAAGAGAAGATTCTCCGTTGACTGAGATCCGGGTTGGGAAATTGACAGATTGTGTCAGTCCCAGTGAGTCACAGAAGTCCTTTGCTGAAGAGCCATGGCTGGTGAGAGAGGTACCCACCCCCAGCCAACTGGCATGGTGACAGTTGAAATCACCACATATGAGGAAGAGAGAATTGGGATGGGTAGATAGAAGTTGGTCCATATTATCAGACAGCGAGATGTAGATGGAGTCAACACTGTTTGGCGGACGGTACAACACGCATATGAACAAAAGGTGGGAGCGAAGGGGAAGCCGTAGCCAAAGGTATTCCTGGGGGTGAGGTGGAGAGAGGGCAGTGCAGGGCGAGTGAGGAAGAGAGTTTTTTATAAAGATAGCAACCCCACCTCCAGAACGAGGCTCAGGTCTATCATACCGGAGGAGGGAGTAACCTGGGAGAGATACCAAGGAATCAGAGACATCATGAAGGAGGAAGGTTTCTGTTAAGCAGATCACGTCTGGTTTGTCAGAAGCAACCTGTATGGAGAGATCAGTTAAGTTTGAGCGAAGGCCCCGGATGTTTGAGGTCCATACTGTTAAGGAAGAGGAAGGGGGAGCATCGGATACAGAACAGGGGGGGGGAGCGGTAGGGCAGGATGTGGAAGAGGAGGAAGAGGTAGGGAGAGCTGTTACAGGTGTGTCAGAGATTACAGAATAGCTTGGAGAAAGGGAAGAATGGGGCGGACAAAAGGTTTGATGGTGTTTGGGTGAGGCGCAGTGAGGTGTTATTTGAGGAGGGGGAAGAGTGAGGCAGAAGGTTGAGGAAGATGAAGGTGAAAGTTGGAAGGGGGAAGAAGCGGGGAGGACGCTTTGAGGAGGAGGGGTGAGAGGGGAGTCTAGGAGGGGAGGAGTGAGGGAGAGTCTCGGAGGGGAGGGGGTGGAGGGAGTTTAGGAGGGAAGGGGCAGGGGGGGAGATTTGAAAGGGATGGGTGTTTGGGAAGATTTGGGGGGGAGGGGCAAGGGGGAAGATTTGACAGAAATGGGTGATGGGGAAGATTTGGAGGGGAGGGGTGAGATTGGATTTTGAAAAGTGTACGATTTATGGGAAACGAACATTTTTTGCAAAATGAGTTTCTTGAGACATTCGAGTCAAAAATAGGTTTGAGGACGCTGAAGGATGGGTGGAGTTCTGGAGAATTTAGGGAATGAATGAAAGATGCACTGTAAGAGATGGAATTTTTTTTTTGAATGAATAGAATTGGTGAGCAAGTCGAAAGCATCCTTTTATAGAAGAAGTAGAAAAAAGTGTTATAGAATATGACATAATAATAAAGTTCTTCAGGGGACAGATGAAACATGTATTAACAACTTGATCACGTGATCTCGAACAACGTGGTCGAAGAACGAAAGAGCAAAAGAACGAAGAACGAAAGAACAAATAAGAACGTACAAGCGGATAAGAACAGGGAAGGAAAAAAAAATTTTTTTTTTTTTTTGAGATTTTAAAACAAGGGAGTATGGGTGAAAAGACCGTGAAAAACAGAGAACGACAGTAGTTGCAGTGTGATCGAAGAACCGCTGAGACAAAAAACAAAAGCCTCAAGCCAAGGTCTGAGGACACGGTAGCCTACTACTACGAGCACTACACTAGGCCTCAGAATACACGATACGAAAAAAACCGACGATTCTGCACACAGGTATGAAAAACCAACACCGAGAAACCTATTAAAGTCACCCCAATAGGTACATACACCGAAAGAAAGATAAAGATACGACAAAAACACAAATGTGAAAGATCACTTAGCTTCAAAAGCGTGAGCGCATGGAACAGCTTCGAAAAGACGTGACCTCGCTGTGATCTCGCGAGAGCCTGATCATATTCTTCAATGTCTGGTGAAACCTTTCCAAGGCCCCTTGGCTCTCGGAATGGTAAGTACTTGATCTTACTTGCTCCACTACCCACAATTGTAACACTTGCTGAAAAAGCGTTGACGTGAAATTGGAACCCTGATCAGACTGGATGACCTTAGGTAGGCCAACCAAAGTGAAAAATTTAATCAATGCCTTCGCAATAACTGCCACAGTAATTTTTCTAAGAGGCACTGCCTCTGGGAACCTTGTGGAAGCGCACATGATGGTCAGCAAATACTGATGTCCAGCCTTAGTTTTAGGTAAAGGGCCTACATTGTCAATATTGACTCGGCTGAATGGCTCTTCAAAAGCTGGAATTGGTTTTAAATGTGCGGATGGGACTTTCTGATTAGGTTTTCCCACCAGCTGACAAGAATGGCAAGATTTACAGATCTCCGCCATATCACGTCGCAATCCTGGCCACAAAAAATGTACCAAAATTCTGCCACATGTCTTGTTCACTCCAAGGTGCCCGGCCAAAGGTGTCTCATGCGCCAAACTCAAAATATTCTCCTGGTACGGTGGTGGCACCACAATTTGGTAATGCACTTTCCACTCATCATTTGCTGGCACCTCCGGTGGTCTCAATTTTCTCATGAGTATTTCCCCTTAAATGAAGTAACCAATAGGTATCTTCATAGCCTCTTCCTCTGTGACGGCTTTATCAATCAAACTCCGGAGCTCCGAATCTCTGTGTTGTTCTTCAACAAGTCTCTTTCGGACAAGCGCCGTTTGTTCAGCCTCGTTCCCAGATGCCTCCGACGGACACTCCATTTCCTCTTTTGGTCCAGATGCCACCTTTTCCTTCGGTTCCTTGATGTCACTCTCTTTCCTATTATCTCTTCTAGAATTTTCCTCCAATACCTCTAAGGAACCCACATCCACATCACCTTCCTTCTCTTTCTCTTCAGAGCACTTCCTACCCATAGCCCGAGTCACGGCACAGGATGGAAAGATACCCGGAATCTCCTGCTCTGACTGTGCTGTGTTATTTTCCATACTGGGCTTTTCAACCAACAGCGGATTACCAGAAACTCGACCCCCGGCCAAATCATTCCCGATAATGAAAGAGATTCCCTCTTCAGGAAGAGTGGCTTGTAACCCCACAGTGACCGGTCCTGACACCAACTCAGACACTAACTAGATGACATATAGAGGAGCTTTAACATAGCCCCCAACCCCCTGTAAAAGAACACTAACCCACGTTGCCATCTCCTCTGACAATGGCAAAATGCCCTCAAGCATCAAAGATTGATGTGCTCCTGTGTCCCTCAATACCCTAACAGGTCTCTTGTTAGTTAAGTCCCCCTACAGTGATGCAAACCCCTCGGAAATAAAAGGTTTGTAACCCTCTTGGACAAGGTCGTTCTATGATGCCGTAACTTTGGCACGGAAACCTTCACAAGGCACTGTCCTCCAAGGAAGATTTCTCGCATTGGCCAACGCATTCGGAGTTCAACTAGTCTGACTCCGCTCCTGATTTTTCCTTTTCAGGGCGTAACATTGGGACATTAAATGCCCAGGTTTCTTGCAAAAAGCGCAAGTCGGCCCGGAGGAAAAACTCGTGGTCTGCCACGGGCCCCCCGGAAGATAGGTATGTCTTGGAACTGCAGTCTTCTGATCCCTAAAAGTCGCGGTAACAGATTTGTCCCCATAGTCCTCTCTAGGCCGCCTCCATGAAAATTTGTTCTCCGGACCTGATTTGCCGTAACTCCGCTGGCTAACTCTAGGCGGGAAGTTAGGTTTGTGGAACCCCATCCTGTGTTTCAAGGTATAGCCATCTGCCACTGTTTCTGCCTCATACAACTCCGGTACTTTTTTTCATCCAGATGTACTTTCATGTCCACGTGGATACACTGTTTGAATTCCTCCACCAAGATCAATTGTCGTAAAAAGTTGAAGTCTTTCCCAATCTCCTTCGATTCACACCACCTATCAAACATAGTTTCCTTCATTTTGGCAAACTCCACATGGGTCACACTATCCCTCTTCCTGGCATTCCTGAATTTTTGTCGGTAAGCTTCAGGGACCAATTCATAGGCTTTGAGAATGGCTTTCTTCACGATCTCATAATCTGCACATTGGTCAATCGGTAAAGCCGAATAGATATCTTGAGCTTTACCCACCAGAACACTTTGCACTAACATAGTCCAGGACCCCACAGGCCATTTTAACATTTGAGCCACCTTCTCAAAGTGTAAAAAGAACTTGGCTACCTCCTTTTCATTGAAGGGGGGAACCAGCCTCACATGCCGACCAACATCCCAAGAGTTCTGACTGGTTGTCGACCTAGCCGGCATGGATACTACTTCTCTCCGTTCCCCCAGTAATTCCAGCTCCTTGAGTTTAAGTTCCCCCTGATAATCCATGTCCCGTTCCTTTAACTCCCTTTCGGCTCTCCTTTCCTCTGCTCTTTCCTCTGCTCTTCTTTCCTCTACAGCTCTTCTTTCCTCTGCTCTTCTCTCCTCGAGTTGTCGTGCCTGTTCTGCTCTTTCCTTTTCTGCTTTCCTTTCCTCTGCTCTTTCCTCGGCTCTTCTCTCCTTGGCTTTCCATTCCAACTATTTTAACCTTTCCTGGCTCTGCAGTTGAATCTCCATTTTCCAGACCTCCACATTTCCTTTTTCCTCTGGTAACCAATCCAAGGCTACCTCTTCCCATGTTCCTTGGCCCACGAGAGATTCTACCACCAATGTCTGAATCTCTGCTTTCTTCATACTAACTCGGACCTCCAAGTTACAATATTTCGCCAATATCATGAGTTCCGATTTTTTTAACACCTGGAACTGTGCCTCATTATGGGACATCGCAAACTTTTCTGCGTCAAACACCATGGTGACTATTAGTTAGCACCTGTTAACCTTCACACAAAAAATTTCAAATTTTTAGAAAAATTTGGGAATGTTAGAAAATTCCAAATTTGGGGAATGTTTGGGAATTCTATCCCGGATGAGCCCCCAATTTCTGTTACGTGCTCCTCCCCAAACCCTGGTCACAGTGTACATCCGAGCCCCAAAAGGAGTCACGGCAGAAAGATGTGTTATTCTGTTTGTCAATGAACAATGGTGAAACCACACCAACCATGGTGGCATGGTGCCGAACTCTCTTATCTGTCTCCCTCTTCCAAATCCTGGTGGCGTCTGGTCAAATCTGTTTCTGGTGTTTGTTCCCCCTCCATCCCCTCCCTCACCTCAAACGGCTTAACGGCTGACTCCGTACGTGAAAAAGCTGAATGCCTCAACTCTGTGTTTGCCTCTAAATCTTGTGTCCCAAACCCATCCCTCTCTGTACCCACCGTACCCACTCGTACCCAGCTGCTCCTGGACTCTGTGTCCTTTCCTCCTGACAAGGTGGAAAAGTTTCTGTCAACCCTCGACTCTGATTCTGCAACTGGTCCTGACGGCATCAGCCCACGGGTCCTAAAATCATGTGCCTCCGCTCTTTCACTCCCTCTTTCTGTTCTCTTCACCCTCTCCTTTGCTCAAGGTCATCTGCCATCTGCTTGGAAATCAGCCAACATCACCGCTTTGCACAAAAAAGGTGCAAAAACAGATCCCAGCAACTACAGACCAATCAGCCTCCTCCCAATTATCAGCAAAGTCATGGAATCCATCATTGCTTCAGATATGAAATCTTTCCTCTTCTCCAATGGCTTGATCTCTGATCATCAATTTGGTTTCAGACCTGGTCACTCTACTCTGGACATGCTGCTTCTGCTTTCTCAACACTGGATGGAGGTCCTCAACGCCAAACAGGAAATTAGAGCCGTCTCCCTTGACATTTCACGTGCCTTCGATACGGTCTGGCACCCTGCTCTGCTCACCAAACTCTCCTCCTTTGGTATCCATGGAAATCTCCACGCATGGCTGGCGGACTTCCTCTCTGGTCGTAGTCAACATGTGGCCCTGAATGGGTTTCTCTCATCTCCTCTTCCTGTTCAGGCTGGAGTTCCCCAAGGTAGTGTTCTGGGCCCTGTGCTTTTTCTGGTCTTCATCAATGATCTCTCTGACTCTCTTGAAAATCCTCTCTATCTCTTTGCTGACGACACTACTCTCTGTTGCTCCATTCCTCATCCCTCAGATCGGCAGTCTGCAGCCTCCTCAGTCTCTGCAGACCTGGACAAAATCACAGACTGGGCAAACAAATGGAACATGTCTTTCAATCCTGATAAATCTCACACTCTTACGATGTTTCTCCGAAATGACCGACTGGAAAACCCTCCCATCCACTTTCTGAATAATCCTCTCCAAGAAGTTCTGTCACTCAAGCTTTTGGGTCTCACTATTTGCCATGATCTTTCCTGGGAAAACCACATTTCAAATCTGGCCTCCAAAGCCAGTCGCCAACTGGGCATCCTCCGTCGTGCGAAGTCCTTCCTTGGCACACCTGAGCTCCTCACCACATACAAGGCTTTCATCCGCAGCTCTATGGAATACTGCTCTCCCCTCTGGTCTGGTGCTCCTGCCCCACACCTAGCCCGTCTTCACACTGTTGAAACCAAAGCGTTCAGAATCATTGGAATCTCCCACGATGAAGCTAACTCCAAGGGCCTTTCACTCACTCACCGCAGGCAGGTTGGTGGTCTTTCCGTCTTCTACCGACTCCTCTCTGGCCTTGCCCCCCCAGCCCTCTCTGGGCTCTGTCCCCCAAATATTCCTACAGGTCACACAAGATCTGCCTGCAACCCTCTTATGGTTAAACTGCCAAAATCAAGACTTTCTGCTCACCTTCACTCCTTCATTACTCTTTTCTCCCGCCTCTGGAACAAACTACCTCACTCTCTTCAATCCCACTCCACCCTCCAGGTCTTTAAAACAGCTGTTCACCACCATCTCTTATCCTCCCCCATCCAAAACCTTGATCTTTTCTACCCTCGCTAATTTCGGTCCCCTTGTGTTTTATACTTCTCCCACCCCCCCCCCCCTTCCCACGCCTCCTGCCCCCAAGCCCTCTCCCTCCCACACTTCTCCCTGCTCTCAAATGTTGTGGTTGTGTGCTTCCCCTTCTCTCCCCATCTTGTCTTCCGCTCCCTCTTTTTGTATATTTTGTTTGTCTGGTTGATTTGTTTGTGAAATAAATGTTAGCTCTTTCACGAGCCTCGATTCAGTATACAAAAAAAAAAAATAATAAAAAAAAAATAAACAATTGTTACAAAAAAACAAGTATTGTATTAATGTCATACCAGAATAACAGCACAAGTACAATATTAATCAATTGTACAGCAAATATTATATCATTCCTATGATAGTACCATCAGTTTCTTATTCAATAACTCACTGTGCTCCAAGTGAGCGAAAAGAACATTCCCAAAGTCACTGTCCCGGCACCAAGCCAAAGTCGATCCACGCTCCGGTGATCGCAAGAAAAATGTCGTATCGAGACCAGAATCCAGGTCGGCTGACAGTCAACGCTGCCAAAGAGGTGCAAAGGTGCACCCAAAAGGCGATTGGGAAATCACACCTTCGGATATGAATGTTCAACGGCTCCCAAATGGAGGACCGCAAATTCCCACTCGAAATCCACGTTACACACGCAATCCAGGCTAACGGCTGGGTGCGGTGAAATGGCTGGAGCGAGGTGAAAAAGCTGGAGCGATGCGAAATGGCGGGAGCGAGGCGAAATGGCCGTCGGGCCCGTATTGGAGGCGTACCTGCTCTCCAACGATTCTCTTCGGAATCAACCACAAAACCCGACACGCAGGTTTATCTGTCACAGCGATAACCACTCTGTCCCAGGAGTCCCTTTACCAGGAAACCCAAAGTTCGCTCATGACCCCCGTTCGCCAGCGTCTCCTCGAGACCTCAAAGCAGCTCGGCTTTTCTTCCCGACCTCACTTGCCCCCCTTTTTTTTCTTCCTCCTCTTCTTCTTCCGGTTTCTCCCGATCCGGTTTCTGGTTTCTTTTAAAACACTAATTTTTTACCTTTTGAAAACAGTTATCTCCATTTCACTTAAACGATAACAATAATAGTACATGGAACCAAAAATTCTTACGGTGGATGAAAACCACAACGACGGAAGTGACAAATCTGTAACACATCCAACACCCAGAAGGAAAAATGTCGGCTCGCGGTTCATTGTGTGGCTTGTCATCTGACATCACTGGCTCTTCCCATTGGCCGAGCGCTTCATGCTCCCCACCTCATGCCATCGTTCCGTGGTCAATCAGCTCCTCTCTTCCTACTCTGCCAATCGATGGCCTTCTTCTTACTCGCCCCTCCCCCCGGTCAATCACGAGTCCTTCTGGGAGTGGCTATTGCCTGCCTGTTCGATGTTTCATTGCCATGCTGGCATAATGCACAGCAGCTTCCGGTCTGTTCTTCCAGTAAGTCTTTTTCTGAGAGGGAAGTTTTTATTAATGTGTGCCCTAATGGTGGGATTCCTAACTTACATGTCCATATGCGTTGCCATATGGGACAATGGATAGATCACAGAGGGAATTACACACAAGGAAATATTATCCTTATGCCCTAATCTAGTTAACAAGCCCTGCCCCCTTGTGACTGGGATGAAGACACAAGCTTAATCCGAAATTCGGGCTCGAAAGGTCCCTGACTTACTGTACATCGAAGTGGTTCTTGCTATCCACGATCATCGAAGCACCTACCTATGCAGATCTACCTGGATCTATATATGCCCGACCCCAACATTCATATATATATATATATATATATATATATATATATATGTATATATATATATATATATATATATATATATATATATATACAGACTTGGCATTTAATATGGAATATTTTTTTTTCTTGACTTGGGTTTACTTTCTTAACTCAGTATATCAATCTGGTGAGTTTCTTTTACACTTTGGTGATTTATTTGTTAAGAGAACCATGTCACTGATTGTCTGTAGCAGCAAGAAGTCAACAACAGGATTATATCACAGGTGGCGGGACAAAATGTACGGACAGGTGCATTTGATGATTGGCTTCACAGTCGGGTATACAAGGATTGTTGCATTCTGTATTAGTGGAAAACAACTGCTGCAAGTCTCCAAAAGTTATTGCCGCTTCCTCTGGAGATGGTCCGTCAACTCGACAATGCTGTTTGTCATGGAGTGGTGGCTTTACGAAATTACAGCATGAAAGAGCGTGCTATTGCTCGACAGTATGGCATCACTCAAGGTCAGGTGTCAAAGATCCTGAAACGAAATGCTCAGAGGGGTGTCCCTACTCCAATACCGAGGCCAGGACGTCCCCGCAGAACCACAAGGAGGGATGATCGCCAGCTGCACCGGTTAGTCCGCAATGGCCGTACCAAGTCAGCTAATCGGCTTAGGGCTGAGTGGCAGCAACTGGCAAATGTGCCTGTATCCAGAAGGCTAGTCAACCAACGACTGGTTCAAGCAGGCTATCGGGCCAGGCGTCCCCTGAGAAAGCCACGCCTGACCAGACAACACAGCCAGCGCCGATTGCAGTGGGCCAGAGAGCACCGTCAAAGGCAGCCAGGACAATGGAATCACGTGACCTTCAGTGACAAGTCTAGATTTCTGGTCTATCGTCAAGATGGCCGCATCCGAGTGCGCAGACAAGTGCATGAAGCCTACAACAAAGATTGTGTAGTGCCAAGAGTCCAAGCTGGAGGTGGTGGGGTGACCGTTTGAGCTGCTTTTCATGCAGGGGGCAAAACTGACCTGGTTGTTCTGAATGGAAACCTGAACCAGTTCAAGTACAGGGTCATTCTGGAAGAAACATTGCTTCCATTTGCTCGTGCAGCCTTTCGAGGAAACTTTGTCTTCCAAGATGACAATGCACGGCCTCATCGTACTCGTGTTACATATTTATGTGAATGTATGTGGATTACCATTCAGGTCTTTGCTTATCCGTGTGTAGTATATTAAGGGTTGTTGTGATTGGAGGGTCAGGAGCCCTTCTGAACAAGTGGCCGGAAACGGAAGTGACCGGAAACGGAAGAGGAAAAAGACACGAGGAAGAAAAGGTTTCGCAATTGGGTCTACGTCCGGGATTTAAAATTGTATAAAATAATAAAATAATAATTTTTTTAGTAATTAAAATTTATTAATTAATTATTAATTGGTAAAAAAAATTTGAGAAATTGGGGTAAAGTCTTGGGTGAAGGTTAACAGGTGTTAACGATAGGCACCATGGCGTTTGTGGCACAGAACTTTGGGGTAACCCCGAGTGAGGCACAGTTCAGAGCGTTGCTAAAGTCGGACCTCTTGAAATTGGCCAAACATTTTAACTTGGAGGTCCGAACTAATTTGAGGAAGGCAGAGTTGCAGGCCACGGTGATACAATCTATGGTGGGATTAGGAACATGGGACGAGTTAGCCTGGGAGTGGCTACCCGAAGAACCAGAAGACGTTGAGCTCCGGAAACTGGAGTTGCAATTACGGAGCCAGGAACGGATCAAAGAAGAAGAAAGGAAAGCAGAAAAGGAAAGAGCAGAAGAAGAAAGGAAAGCAGAAAAGGAAAGAGCAGAAGAGGAAAGGAAAGCAGAAGAGAGGAGAGAAGAGAAGCAAGCAGAGGAAAGGAGAGTGGAACGAGAACTCCAGGAAAGGTTAGAAGGGAGAAAAGCGGAGGAGAGGAGAGCTGCAAGGGACCTCGAAGCAGAGGAGAGAAAAGCGGAAAGGGAATTAAAGGAACGTGACATGGAGCTTCAGCAAGAAATCAAATTCAAAGAGCTGGAGTTAATGAGAGAACGGGGAGAGGCACCACCCTTGCTGACGGGGTCGACACCTAACCAGAAAACCTGGGATGTGGGCAGACATGTGAGGCTGGTTCCACCGTTCAGTGAAAAAGAAGTCGCGAAATTTTTTCCACACTTTGAGAAAGTGGCTCGACAATTAAACTGGCCGGAGGAGGCCTGGACCATACTCGTGCAAAGTGTGCTGGTGGGGAAAGCTCAGGAAATTTATTCGGCGCTACCAATGGACCAATGTGCAGATTATGAGGTACTGAAGAAGCACATCCTCAAGGCCTATGAGTTGGTTCCGGAAGCTTACAGGCAAAAATTCAGGAATGCCAGGAAGAGGGAGAGTGAGACCCATGTGGAGTTTGCCAGAGTGAAAGAAAACATGTTTGATCGGTGGTGTGAGTCAAAAGGAGTCGGGAAAGACTTCGAAACATTGCGGGACTTGATCCTGGTGGAGGAATTCCAGCAGTGTGTCCACGAGGACATCAAAGTGTACCTGCAGGAAAAGAAAGTACCAAAGTTGTGGGACGCAGCCACCATGGCAGATGATTATGCCTTAACCCACCGAATAGGGGTCCACGAACCTAACTCCTCGCCTAGATCTCCGCAGGGGAGGTGGGGAACAGCAGGTGCGGAGAACGACCATACATGGCGGCGGCCTCGAGATGATTATGGGGACAACTATGATACCCCACCTGTTCGAAATCAGAGGGATGCGGGCCCAAGACAAACTTATAGTTCGGGGGGCCCGAGGCAGACCACGAGTTTTTCCTCCGGGCCTACTTGCGCTTTTTGCAAGAAACCTGGACACTTGATGTCCAGTTGTTACCGCATGAAAAGCGAAGACCCAGAGCGGAGTCCGACTACTACGACTCCAAACGCAATGGCCATTGTGAGAAATCGCCATCAAAAGGGTTACCAACCATTTATTTCAGAGGGGTTTGTGTCACGGGATGGAGCCTCGACTAACCGGAAACCGGTTAGGATATTGAGGGACACAGGGGCACATCAATCTTTAATGCTTGAAGGCATTTTGCCATGGTCCGAGGAGACGGCAACGGGGGATAGTGTTCGTTTACAGGGGATCGGGGGCGGTGTTAGTGCTCCCCTTCATGTCATCCATTTGGAGTCCGATTTGGTGTCAGGACCGGTCACCGTCGGTTTACAAGCCACGCTTCCTGTAGAGGGTGTATCTGTGGTTATCGGGAATGATTTGGCCGGGGGTCAAGTTTATGGTAACCTGAGGGTTGGTAAAGAGCCCAGCAGGGAAAATAACGCCACACCAGCTCGGGATGGCGACAAAAGTGCCAAGTTATTTGTAGGGGGACTGAACTTCAAAACAGAGGAAGAAGTTCTGACCTCTGTCTTCAACAGATATGGGCCGCTGGTGGAAGTGCGGTTGGTAAGAGACTGGGAAACGCAACAGTCAAGAGGGTTCGGCTTTGTCACGTTTGCCAGCACAAAAGACGCCAGAGAGGCAGAGAAGAATTGGAATGGCAAGGATTTGGAGGGTCGGACCATAACAGTAGGGAAGGCATTTCGTAGGCGTCGAGAGGTCTACAGGAGAGAACAACTGGGCGGTAGTTTTGGTGGTGGCCGCAATCAATATTATTATGTAGGCTCCCGGAGTTATGGCCGCTCCCGAAGGAAGGATTGGCAATGTAGTGGCCGAGAAGGAGACCGCTATTCATGGGACTACAGGGACAAGTGGTCCCACCCTAATTATTAGGGAAGTTCTGAGAAGTTGAAGCACTGAATGCGGCGGAGCCGCCGAGCCAAGATTCCTACACGGATTAACCGTGAACGCCGTTCCTAAAGGCGTCCATGTGGTGAACTTTCATGCACGGACTAACCGTGAACTCCACGTTCCTCAAGGCGCCCATGTAGAGAACTTTCCTGCACGGACTAACCGTGAACTCCACGTTCCTAAAGGCATCCATGTAGTGAATACTCGGCTTGGCCTCCCGGAAAAAGTGCTATCGAGTGGCTTAACTTTGGATCTTTGATCAACCCCTTAACCTTCATTCACAAGAAACTGGCGGTCAAAGTCAGAGGGTCAGGAGATGGAGTTTGATTTGGCAGGGACAATGTCGTTGCTGGTGCTTAGTCCAGAGTGAGTAATCTGGAGGGGTTGTGGTGAAATTTTGGTTGCTTTATTTTTAAGTGATAACTGTGCCCGGGGACAACTGATAAGGTGGGGGGGTTGAGTTATCTGGTTTGTTTCTCCAAATTGGCCGGCAAAGAAAGTTTTCGCTGGGTTCAAACTTTCTTTCTTGAAGGGGGGGAGTGTTACATATTTATGTGAATGTATGTGGATTACCATTCAGGTCTTTGCTTATCCGTGTGTAGTATATTAAGGGTTGTTGTGATTGGAGGGTCAGGAGCCCTTCTGAACAAGTGGCCGGAAACGGAAGTGACCGGAAACGGAAGAGGAAAAAGACACGAGGAAGAAAAGGGACGAGTAGTATTCTTCCTCGCCCCGCTCCGACCAAAGGTGGGATCGACCTTGCGCTGCGTGGAAAAGCGGCGTTCCGAAGCCTGTCTGGCGAGAGGAATCACCGGGACGTGTACCTGCCCGGTGGAGACGTCAAGTTGACGTGGGGCCGTGCATCGACCGCGTCTGGCATCGTTTGCGGCACCGTCTAAACAGACGCGTGCGGGTCGCCCGTTGGGGCCTAACACGCCTGGCAAGCGGCGTGGGGCTTTTGGCTTGCTTTCCCGTCCCCGCGTCGCGTGGCCACGAGGGGCTGTAGCCGGGGTGCCGGGTACGATACCTGCCCGGTGGAAACACGTCCACCCGGGGTTCGTTCAACCGCCCGAGTGCGGCGACGCCGACTATCATCTTGGTCAGGAGGGGCCCAGAGACATTGTGCGGGACCGAGACCAAAAGGGTGTCGAGAGTACTCACCGGGACACACGTATATAAGATGGCCATCTTACTCATAGGGAATTGATTGTGGCTGGGGAATTGTTGATGGTAGTGTATTGTTGATTGCTCGGGGAAAATCTCCGTGGTTGTGTCATTGAAATATTGTTGATGGTTGTGTATTGTTGATGGCTCGGGGAAAATCTCCGTGGTTGTGTCATTGAAATTGTATGGTATCATTACCATTGAAATATATCCTTGAACGTCAGTTGTCTCTTGGGTGAAATTCATATGGATTGCGTGGCGAAAGCCCATATATAATACAGCTTTCTGGCGAAGTTCCTCTCACGGTCCGGGGGTCACTGAGACCAGGTATTCACCGAGGGGACCACGTAACACTCACATGATCCAACACTTTCTTGCTGACCATGGTGTGGAGCATATGGAGTGGCCTGCCATGTCCCCGGATATGAATCCGATGGAGAACTTGTGGGCAGAATTAACGCGTCAAATCGACCACTTGGACCAGCAGCCGACCTCTGTGCGTGAATTGCAGCAGGCTATTGTCACTGCATGGCAAGCGATTCCTGTCCAAACCTTGGCAAATCTCGTGAACAGCATGCCTCAACGTGTACATGCTCTCCTGAATGCTCGTGCGGGTTACATGAAGTATTGAACTGTAATTTTACTGTCGGTAATCCCAGTCGTAATTTAACTTTTGTTTTTGTTAAAAAAAAATTTGGCTAATGTGCAAAATAAAGAGATACTTCTGGAAAACGTAAAGAAGTTTAACACAGTACTGTCCATGAATTGAGTTCGATATCAGTTTACATCGCTTTCAAGGATCAATTTATTTGTTTCGAAATGTCAAATGTGGTTTTTGTTTCTTTTAAAGGTCACATTAACAAAATCTAGAATAATTTCAACATAATTCCAATGAACTTTTGGTTCTAAGACATCTTGAAAAGTAAGTTCACCCCCACAAAAAAATATTCCATATTAAATGCCAAGTCTGTATAAATATATATATATATATATATATATATATATATATATATATATATATATATATATATATACACACATACATACATACATACATACATACATACATACATACATACATACATACATACATACATACATATGTATAGCATGAGAGGGTGAGGCATGTGAGGTGAGGAAGACATCAGGGTGACGTAGATGCTGATTTGTGTTGCATTCTATGGGGATCAATAAAGCCTCCATCTCAAAAACTGCGACTCACCCACGTATTATTAGCTCACCTGGAACGAAGTTCCTGGGAGTTTATGCAATGACGCGTTGGCCGTCCGTCAGTCCGTAAACACTTGCAACTTCTTCTCCGAAACCGCTGAAGGAATTGTGACGAAACCTGGCACAAATTATATCTGTTGTGTTGTGACTAAAGTTTGTTCACGGCATTTAAAAAAAATCGGGGTCTATGGGGGTCTTCCGGGGTCAAAGTGGATCCAGGTTTGACCCCCCAAAATATGAATTTGCTTTTTACTCAGAAACTACACACACAATTTCGATGAAACTTCACCACAACCTTCATCACCCGTGGTGTACCAATGTTTGTTCACGGCATTAAAAAGAATCTGCCAATTTGGGGCCTACGGGGCGGGTTGCCCCCCAAAATAGGTATTTTCTTCTTTGTTTGTTTAAAGTCTTATGATTATGTTAGTATGATTCCACATGCTGCGTTGTCTTCTAGCAACCACTGAAATTGGTTTAAAATACCTTTAGTCAATGTTTTTACTGTTTATTCTACCAGGTGAGCGCCAGGGGTATTGCCCCTATGTTTTCAATGCGTAAGGGCAGAAGACTCTCCCCGTAGCACCGGCATAGTGTCCAGTGTATTGTACATTTGATTGATGAGTCTCATGATATAGCTTATCGACACTGTATAAATCATTTGTTGCTCGCACCCATCCTGCCCCCCTCTCAAATCACCTGCACTTTACCTCCACACCAATCACCTTCCACACCAATACATTTTTCTTTCACTGTACTTTCGATAGTCCAAGCATCTATTTTTTTAATAACCGTCATCACGTACCGTATAACATATCGTTAAAGATGCTGATGTAGTACTGCTCCCAAAAAGCTGAGGCTATAGTGGACAGGATATGAGCGAACGAAAGGTTGGGGAAATGCAAAATTTGGCAGAAATATTGCTGAGAAGAAAGGTTAGAAGATGGATAAGCTCTTTAATGCATCTTATGAGTGCCTAAGTGCTGAATAAGTATTTTCGCCTCACTATACAATCATGTTTATGAGACATGGCAGGTATTTATGTTCCCTTTTGTTTCATGTCTGCCATAAGCTTCGGCGATGTCCAAAATAGTTTCCATCAGCAGCAGCTACAGGTCTGGTGGAGAACGGACCAACGATACGTTTAATCCGAGGAATGTTTCTTGCAAATCTACTCAACGCAAAGTGAAAAGGGTTTATGACAACCTGTCCGATGAAGAAAATATTATAACACCTGCCTGCAAGGTGCCGGTGCGTTTGTTACCTCCGCCACAAAAGGTGGATGGAGGTTATGTTTTCACGCCTTTCTGTTTGTCTGGCCGTTTGTCTGTCCGTTTGTCTGTGAACAAATCTCAAAAAGTTGCGGACGGATTCGGACGAAATTTGGCAGAGATGTAGCGTATGTAACAAGGACAAAATGATTAGATTTTGGTGAAGATATGGATTCGGATCCGGCTACAAGAATTTCTAAAGTGATTCTTCACCATTGGGAGATAGGGCCAAAAACGATACATAGCAGGATATCTCAAAAAGTTGTTGAAGGGTTTGGACAAAATTTGGTGGACCGGTTGGATGTCTGACAAGGACGATTCGATTCGATTTTGGTAAAGATCTGAAGATAGATTCGGATATGTGAATTATTTAATTTTTAAGTGATTCTTCATCATTGGGAAATAGGGTCAAAATCGATACATAGCAGGATATCTCAAAAAATTATGGACGGATTTAGATGAAAGTTGGTGGACCGGTTGGGTGTCTGACAAGGAAGAATCTATTCAATTTTGGTGAAGATCCGGATCCGGATCCGGCTAGTAGAATTTTTAAAGTGATTCTTTACCATTGAGTGATGTGGCCAACCAGGTGGAGGTATGTGCTCTCTACTGAGTGCCGTTCTTGTTTGTTTATTTGTTTGTTTGTTTATCTATCTCTCTATATCTCTTTCTCCATACCTCTATCTCTATATCTCTATCGCTCTCTCTATACATAGAATGTATGTGTGTGTATCTTGCGAAAGACTTGTGAAATCCCTAAAATAATAATATAACAATATAATATATATATATATATATGAATAATAATAATAATGAAAACCCAAGCTCTTCTATCGGCAAAACATTGTTTTTATTTTGCGATGTAAAGAAATAATGTTGGCGAAAGCATTTTGGACTGATGAGATTCAATCCGCGACTTTAAAATGATGTATGAATGCTAATGATGCCTTTCGCGCATGCGCTGTGTGTATGTGTGTCTCGTTTTCTAGTATCTCCATTTGCGGGTTTCAGAAGGTGGAAATTAACTCCCGTCCTCCCAGGTCTCGAAATGTATCCACCTCCGTTTCAGGAAGGGATCATGATTCATGGACCAGTTTATGAAGTTTTCTTATTCTCAAAGTTTTGTTCCGATGGTTCTTTTGAGGATCATCACCGAACCTCAGACAACGTCTAACTGCAGTTCGTTTGTCGTAATATTCCCAGGGATGGTTTTTAAGATCTCTGTGAGGTTCTTCTTTAGCATTCCCATTGCTCCAATATTCACTGGTACAATGTTGGTGCTCTTCAGCTTCCAGGATCTTTTCACTTCATTTTTGATGCCTTGGTATTTAAGAAGAAGATACTTACTGCCATCCTGTGCGGACCCTGTTTAAACCTGAGATAGAGGGCAGAGGGTGTGAGTAGACCTAGAACGGCACTCAGTAGAACACAAACCTCCGCCAGGCTGAACATTTTGTTTTGTATCCCACTGATAGGCCGGAGCTGGATTCGGACCTGAACCAAAATCTAATCAGCTTGTTCTCGCCACCTAACCAACTCATTTCACATAGTCATGTGAAAAAGTAAGTACACCCCATGCAAAGTTTTGACTTTTTCAACATATTTCAACATACAGCGATTTGATCTTCATTTCAACAATATTGAGAGATAAAGGTGATATAATATAACAAATATCATGAAACATTTACATTTTGTAGTCCATTGTATAATTTAAATAAACATAAATGCAAATTTCACATGTGGAAAAAGTAAGTACACCCTTGGCTCTAATAGGTGGTATTGCCCCCTTTGGCAGAAACAACCTCAAGTAGGCGTTTCTTATAACTGTCTACCAGTCTCTGACGTCGACTGGGAGAAATTTTTGCCCACTCCTCCATGCAGAATTATTTCAGCTGTGCAATGTTTGAGGGGTTTCTTGCATGCACAGCTCGTTTCAAATCCCCCCACAACATCTCGATGGGATTTAGTTCCGGGCTTTGACTTGGCCATTCCAGAACCCTCCATTTCTTTGTTTTCAGCCATTCCTTGGTGGATTTACTGGTATGTTTAGGGTCATTGTCATGTTGCAAGGTCCACCTTCGGTTGAGCTTCAACTTTCGGACAGATGGCCTCACATTATCCTCAAGCACCCTCTGGTGCAATGAAGAATTCATAGTGGATTCGATGATGGTGAGCTGCCCCGGCCCTGATGCAGCAAAGCTGCCCCAAACCATAATATTTCCACCACCATGCTTTACAGTTGGTATCAGGTTCTTGTGGTCAAATGCTGTCTTTGGTTTTCGCCAAACATGTCTTCTGGTACTGTGGCCAAATAGCTCTACCTTTGACTCATCTGTCCAGAGCACATTGTTCCAGAAGTGCTGGTTTTTGCCTCGGTGTTCATTGGCAAACTTTAGTCTTGCCCTGGTGTTCTTTCTGGACAGCAAAGGTTTCCTCCTTGCACACCTCCCATGTAGATCAAATTTTTGCAGCCTCTTTATGATGGTAGACTCGTGCACTTTGACATCAACAGTGGCAAGAGCTACTTGTCGGTCCCGGGATGACATCCTGGGGTTCTTAGAGACTTCTTTCAGCATCTTGCGGTCTGCTCTCGGGCTGAACTTGCTGGGGCGGCCTGGCCTGAACAAGTTGGCAGTTCTTTGGAATCTTCTCCACTTGTAGATGATCTTCCAGACAGTCGAATGATTGATTTCAAATTGTTTGGAGATCTTTTTAAATCCCTTCCCAGACTCGGAGGCATATATAACCTTCTTTCTGAAGGCCTCAGCGAGCTCTTTTGATCGAGGCATGGTGACGCCGCACACTTCAACAACAAAGAGCATACCAAACTAAATGTCTGAGGTTAAATAAGACAGGTTCCTCCAATATCCTCTCTAACGATGTTCTAATCGTTTTGCTCCTGAACTGGTGCACCTGATTCTAATTTTAGGTATTTGAAGTAGTGATAAATGTAGGGGTGTACTTACTTTTTCCACAAGCGAAATTTGCATTTATGTTTATTTAAATTATACAATGGACGATAAAATGTTAATGTTTCATGATATTTGTTATGTTATATCACCTTTATCTGTCAATATTGTTGAAATGAAGATCAAATAGCTGTACGTTGAAATATGTTGAAAAAGTCAAAACTTTATATGGGGTGTACTTACTTTTTCACGTGACTGTAGTTTAGTCATGTCATCCATAACCTTTTAAAATATCGTGTTATATTTCGATTTTCGCCCGATCCCTCAATGGTGAAGAACACTTATAATTTTAATAATTCTCGTATCTGAATCCATATTCAGATCTTTAACAAAATCTAATCGATTCGTCCTTGTCAGACGCCCAATCGGTCCACCAAGTTTTGGCCACATCCGTCCATAACTTTTTGAGATATCCTGCTATGTATCGTTTTTAGCCCGATCTCCCAATGGTGAATAATCACTTAAAAAATTATAGTAGCCGGATCCGAATCCAGATCTTCACCAAATCTAATAATTTGGTCCTTGTCACATACGCTACATCTCTGACAAATTTCATCCGAATCCGTACACAACCTTTGAGATATCTTTTTCGCAAAAAAACGAACAAACAAACGGATAAACAGACAAACAGACAGGGGTGAAATCATAACCTCCATCCACCGTTGGTGGCGGAGTTAATAATTCTCGTATCCGAATCCATATTCAGATCTTCACCAAAATCGAATCGATTAGTCCCTGTATCACACACACACACACACCTTTCTACCAGGTTTCGTCCAAATCCGTCCATAACTTTTTGAGATCTCCTGCTATATATATATATCATTACGGCCCTATCTCCAAATGGTGGAGAAACACTTAAAAAAATTATATGAGCCGGATCCAAATCCGGTTATTCACCAAAATCGAATAATTTCGTTCGTGTCAGATACACCACCTCTCTGCCAAATTTAGTCCGAATCCGTCCACAACATTTTGTGATATATTGTTCACAGACAGACAAACAAACAAACAAGAAATATGTTGTGTATCGCACGATACTTGCGAAATCCCTAAATTAAGTTGTTGGCCTATGATGGCATCCAAAATACTTGGGGGTTGAATTTAATAACCAGATGTGCAAATCCTCTTCAAATTTCAAGTCAATCGGTTGAAAATTGAGGATTTTAGAAATTCGGTTTATGTTGACCTTTTAGCCTATGTTGACCTCAAAAATAGTTGTTGGTTGAATTCATTGTCCAGATATGCAAATTCTCTTCAAATTTCAAGTTAATCGGACGAAAGTTGAGGATTTTAGAAATTTGGCCTATCTTGACCTTTTGGCCTATGTTGACCTCAAAAATAGTTGTTGGTTCAATTCATTGTCCAGATATGCAAATCCTTTTAAAACTTCAAGTCAATCGGATGAAAATTGTGGATTTTAGAAATTTGGCCTATCTTGACCTTTTGGCCTATGTTGACCTCAAAAATAGTTGTTGGTTCAATTCATTGTCCAGATATGCAAATCCTTTTAAAACTTCAAGTCAATCGGATGAAAATTGAGGATTTTAGAAATTTGACAAAGTTGGTAACCTTTTTCGTATGTTGATCTATTGACCTTTTGACCCCAAATACAATAGGCTTCTTGCTTATGACCAACTTTACCATTTGGTGAAGTTTCCTGAAGATGGGTTGAAAATTGTGACCTGTAGGCGACAGACATGTAGACAAACAGACAAACAGACAAACAGGCAAACAGACAAACAGACAAACAGACATACAGACATACAGACAGACAGAATAACGCACAAGACCAACCAATATACTTGAAATATCTTCGATTTTCGCAAGTAACAAACAGACAGACAAGGGGTGAAAACATATAACCTCCATCCACCTTTGGTGGCGGAGGTAAAACGGAGGTGATAGAACACAGAGAAGCCACCAATAATTTGTCTCTTTACAAAAGACATCATGGGATCTTTACTGGGCATCCATATTAAAGTCAATTTAAGAGACTGTGATTTTGGATCGTACCTGCGAAGCACAAATCCAACAGTTTATAGTCAGTTCAGGAAGAAAAAAAACCGGAGGCTAGACAGCTCAAAAGTAAGTTCGCTAGCTCAGCAGCATCCTGTCGAAAGGTGTCATACTATGGGAGCGCTCATTGGCTTAAACCACGATCAAATTGCACATCAGAGAATTGGCAGAAGGGTTTCTTTCAATCAGGTCTCCCTCAGTGATGCCAATATGACTATATTCCCATCATGCTCTCTTCCTTGGGTGTTAAAATGGAACTTCACTTGTACCGTATGTGAAACCTTCAATCGCAAATCCAGTGTATTTGCCAATTATCAGACTCTTTGTGCTGTTAGTCTGAAGCACAATGTTTTGGAATTTTTTTTATTTACAGGTTTAGGTATTCAAGACAAGTTCAGGTATTCCCTCCAGGTCTTCAAGACAGCTGTTCATTACCATCTCAGATCGTCCCAAATTTAAAACCATGATCTTTCATACTGTTACGTATTACCTCCCCAAAGCCCAGTTACGATGCACATCAGAGTCTCGAGAGGGAACACGACAGAAAAGATTTGTTATCTTGAATGTTCTAATAAACCATGGTAAAAGCACACCAATGAAATTGTAAAACAAAACAAGTAATTGTATTAAGAACTCTCACATACACAATAACAACACTGTTAAAGAAAGTACAATGAAAATGTCACTTGCATCAAATGAACAATACATGTGATGGTACCATCATTCCCCAATGCTCTCAAAGCAATGAACTCATGACATGCCAAAGGTGAGTGGAATGTAACATTCCCCAAAGTCTGTGCATGGATCCCCACGCTGGTTGAAGCCGTGCAGAATGACGAGAACAGGCAGGTATCAGCATGGAGGCAGATGAGGAGTTACGAGGTGAGAGGTGATATGGAAATTGAGCTAATATGCAAACCAACGGCGATCAACACAATGATGTCGATATGGGAATCCCAACGACAAAACAAGATGCACCAAGTGGACAGCCTGTTCGAGGACAAAATGGCGTATAGGCCTGTAATGCAGGCCCTTGCTCCCTCCAACAATAACTCACACTTGGTGATAAAACCTGAGACGCAGGTTTAATTGCAATCGCAATATAGGACGATGTCGCGGGCAATCCCTTTCACAGGAAGCCTCATCTCATTCGCGACCAATGTCAAAAAAGTCCGCTCGCAGCCTCGATGCGATTCACGGCTGTATCGCTCTCATTGCCGTTTCTTCCTCCTCTCTCCTCTTCTCCCTTCCAGTTTCTTTGCTGCGTTTTTCCTTTTTCCTTCAGAAACATTTATTTTTACCTTTTACTAAAGTCATCTCCATTTCACACAAAAATCCTAACAACAATATTACCTGAAACTAAAAATCCTACAAGTAAATAATCAACAACAAAGGCGGAAGTGACGAATCCGTAACACCTACCCTCATTATCTCTCACCCTACCCCAATCCCTCCTACTTCCAAATTTGCAGTTTTCCTTCTTGAGAGTTTCTTTCTGTAACCATCTTGTCCACCCCATGCATCCTCTCAACACCTCTTTCCTCCCCACTTCCCTTATTTGTCCAAGTTTCCCTCTATTTTATCCTTCAACCCTCCTGGTGGAGTCTTCCGCTCTCTTTCTACTGGAACTTTTGTTCGGTTGAGTCCTGAATGATTCGTTCAGTGCTCTTGCTCATCTACGGACCTTGACTTTGTACAGACACAAAGTTAAAGTTTTATATACAACTACTATAAAGCCCATCAAATATGACCGGTTGTAACAATTTATTCAATGGTGCAGCCTCGCAAGCATGCCAAAGTTTGAAGCCTTGGCATAGTGTCAGGTTTGCTTTATTTATTTGATCTCCTTTATTTATTAGACATCATACGGATGTAAATGAACTTCATTTCAGGCTTCAAAACAGGCTTCAAAAAGGGGACCGAAAAACAACAACAGCCACAGTTCCCGAAAAAGGCCAACCCCCGCTTGCGGGGAAAAATGGCCTCTAAAGGTGGTTTTTTTTTAATACGGATGTAAATGAACACTCGTTTTATTCTGCTTGCATTACACATCACGTGCAGCGAATTTTCCCTCTCCGCTCCTTGTATTTATTCTTATTTTAAAAAACGTTTTTGTACACCGCCCTTGAGGCTTGGTTTGCAAGCCACCGTCTACATTTCCAATAGAAGAGACATAATTACTCTTTTATGGAAAATGTTTTTCGAGTTTGTTTTGTCCTCAAAGATAGACCATATTGAACACATATTCGTGTTAAAAGATTGGCCTTTAAAACCTACCCTTATGAACGGGGACAGACATCTGTACAAACACACAAACTGAGATTGTGTTTTATATGGTAGATGTCTGCTCAGGCAACACATACAAGGGAGATGGCACAAAGCACCTTTACTTGTATGTTTTATTTTTTTTATCTCTTATTATTACCTTGTGCATTATTTTATAGTTCATCTAAGAAGCATAATTTAGAATGTAATGAATTTGTATACTTGTCCTACATATGTTTTATGTTAATTGTGGTTGATCTTGCTCAGTTGCTTGCGTGGCGGAAACCCCCATCAGGTGACAGGAGATCGATGAGCTACATCATATAGCAAATAACATGCTTATGCAGAAATAAATCTGTCATTTCTGAATGAAATAAGAGATGTCTCAATTGTCAAACCGGTTCACAAAATATAATTAAATTTAGCTACTAGTGTACTTATTATACCTGGAAATTCTCGTTACTCCCATCTTACCATTTAACTTTATTTTCAACTCGTTTTTATACCCATTAAGGGTGGGTGATCGGATGGTATTGGATTTGATAGGGCTTAGGGGTCATAGAACAACAACAACAACATAACTCCAAAGCATCTGAAAATGCAAAGCCCGTCCGTGTCCGTTTTTATTCAGACATCTTCTTCTTTCATATGCTCAAAATAATGAAAACAGTTTTAAAATACACAAAATAAAAATTGATGATTTTATGCAGCTTTGACCTTTGAGCTTTAGATCTAAAAAATAATCAGCTTCTAGATTTTGATTGGTGAACCACTTATGTGACCCAATATGCAAATAATTAAAATTTCAGATGAATTGAACGAAAATTTATGGTTTTATGCAACCTTGACCTTTTCATTAAAAAAAAAAACAATCGACTCCTATCTTTTGATTAGTGAACCAAACCACCGTTTAGAGGCCATTTTCCCCCGCAAAGCGGGGGTTGGCCTTTTCGGGGACCGTGGTAGTTGTTGTTTTTTGGTCCCCTTTTTGAAGCAATGTTTTACGGACGGATGCCCTTCCTGACGCCAACCCTTTTTGCCGCCTTTAACGACAAACAGGGAATTACCAGTGAACTGGTACTCAATTAGCCGACCTCAGAAGGATGACAGGCTGAGTCAACCCCCCTGGCATTAATTCGGCGATCGACCGAGATTCCAACCCAGGATCCTTAGGATCCTAAGCCGGCACCCTAGCCGCTAGCCCAACACCAGGGATTCGCTATGCAAATTCCTTCACTCGCCTTCTCGCCACACTTTTCCTTCACTTTCCTTCAGTCGGTCAACATTTAGGAATTCCACCAATACTTGGGAATACTCCCCCACACTTGGGAACTTGGCCAACACTTGGGAATTCGGCAAACACTTGGGAATTCCCGCTCCATTTCAATTTATCAATCACTGCCCCCAAATGCTTTTGTTCGGGGACTTGTTCGACCCTGTGGTCGTGAATGATCAAAGGGTCATGATCACCTGATAGGCGTCGAAAAAAAAAAATCAGCTCCTTTGTCTTGTTGACATTAAGAACTAAATAATGACAGTCACAAACAGTCTACAAACTTCTGAACTTCGTTTACAAATTCGTGGTTATCATTAAATAATAACCCACTAATTACTGTATCATCAGTATATTTGATTATACTACACTTAGGACTTGAACTGCAGCAGTCACCTGTATACCTGCACACAAGGAAAAACAAATTGGGGAGACAACACAACAGGTGTCAATAGACTCAAAACTCTGACACGTAATATCATGTTATTATACTTCAGCCGTTGTGGTCTATCTGTAAGAAAGTGGTGAATTAATCTTAAAAGCACAAGTGTAATATCTCATTTCAGTAATTTATCAATTAATATACAGTCACGTGAAAAAGTAAGTACACCCCATGTAAAGTTTTGACTTTTTCAACACATTTCAACATACAGCTATTTGATCTTCATTTCAACAATATTGATAGATAAAGGTGATATAATATAACAAATATCATGAAACATTTACATTTTGTAGTCCATTGTATAACTTAAATAAACATAAATGCAAATTCCGCATGTGGAAAAAGTAAGTACACCCTGACATTTATCACTACTTCAAATACCTAAAATTAGAATCAGGTGCACCAGCTCAGGTGCAAATGATTAGAACATCGTTGGAGAGGATCTTGGAGGAACCTGTCTTATTTAAACCTCAGACATTTAGTTTGGTTTGCTCTTTGTTGTTGAAGTGTGCGGCGTCACCATGCCTAGATCAAAAGAGCTCTCTGAGGCCTTAAGAAAGAAGGTTATAGATGCCTACGAGTCTGGGAAGGGATTTAAAAAGATCTCCAAACAATTTGAAATCAATCATTCGACTGTCCGGAAGATCATCCCCAAGTGGAGAAGATTCCAAACAACTGCCAACTTGTTCAGGCCAGGCCGCCCCAGCAAGTTCAGCCCGAGAGCAGACCGCAAGATGCTGAAATAAGTTTCTAAGAACCCCAGAATGTCATCACGGGACCTACAGGTAGCTCTTGCCACTGTTGATGTCAAAGTGCACGAGTCTACCATTAGAAAGAGGCTGCACAAATTTGATCTACATGGGAGGTGTGCCCGGAGAAAACCTTTGCTGTCCAGAAAGAACATCAGGGCAAGACTAAAGTTTGCCAATGAACACCCAGGGAAAGACCAGCACTTCTGGAACAATGTGCTCTGGACATATGAGTCAAAGGTAGAGCTATTTGGCCACAGTACTAGAAGACATGTTTGGCGAAAACCAAAGACAGCATTTGACAACAAGAACCTGATACCAACTGTAAAGCATGGTGGTGGAAATATTATGGTTTGGGGCAGCTTTGCTGCATCAGGGCCTGGGCAGCTCACCATCATAGAATCCACTATGAATTCTTCATTGTACCAGAGGGTGCTTGAGGATAATGTGAGGCCATCTGTCGGAAAGTTGAAGCTCAACCGAAGGTGGACCTTGCAACATGACGATGACCCTAAACATACCAGTAAATCCACCAAGGAATGGCTGAAAAGAAAGAAATGGAGGGTTCCGGAATGGCCAAGTCAAAGCCTGGATCTAAATCCCATAGATGTTGTGGGGGGCGGGGGGGGGGGATTTGAAATGAACTGTGCATGCAATTGTGCATGCTGTGCAACAATTTTTGTTGAATAAATTATTGCAAAGTCAATTTATCATTGTTTTTTGTTCAGTTAGATTACCTTTATCTATAGATACTGTTTAAATGAAGATCAAATATTGATATGTCCACATATGTTAAAAAGATTTTAAAAACATTTCATGGGGTGTACTTACTTTTTCCACATGCGAAATTTGCATTTATGTTTATTTAAATGATACAATGGACTACAAAATGTAAATGTTTCATGATATTTGTTATATTATATCACCTTTATCTATCAATATTGTTGAAATGAAGATCAAATAGCTGTATGTTGAAATATGTTGAAAAAGTCAAAACTTTACATGGGGTGTACCTAGTTTTTCACGTGACTGGATGTAGTAAGATGATATTGAAGGCACTAGATAAGTCAATAAATAATGACCTTACAAAGGACTTCGGAGTATCTAAATAATGGTACAATCTTTGGAGATAAACAAGAATGGCATCCTCGACACATCGATTTCCAATCTTTGAAGATAAACAAGCATGGCATCCTCGACACATCGATTTTCAATCTTTGGAGATAAACAAGAATGACATCCTCGACACATCGATTTTTAATATTTGGAGATAAACAAGAATGGCATCCTCGACACATCCATTTTCAATATTTGGAGATAAACAAGAATGACATCCTCGACACATCGATTTCCAATCTTTGAAGATAAACAAGCATGGCATCCTCGACACATCAATTTCCAATATTTGGAGATAAACAAGAATGGCATCCTCGACACATCGATTTCCAATCTTTGAAGATAAACAAGAATGGCATCCTCGACATCTCGATTTCCAATCTTTGAAGATAAACAAGAATGGCATCCTCGACACATCGATTTTCAATGTTTGGAGATAAACAAGAATGGCATCCTCGACACATCGATTTTCAATCTTTGGAAATAAACAGGAATGGCATCCTCGACACATCGATTTCCAATATTTGGAGATAAACAAGAATGGCATCCTCGACACATCGATTTTCAATCTTTGGAGATAAACAAGAATGGCATCCTCGACACATCCATTTTCAATATTTGGAGATAAACAAGAATGACATCCTCGACACATCGATTTCCAATCTTTGAAGATAAACAAGCATGGCATCCTCGACACATCGATTTCCAATATTTGGAGATAAACAAGATGGCATCCTCGACACATCGATTTCCAATCTTTGAAGATAAACAAGAATGGCATCCTCGACATCTCGATTTCCAATCTTTGAAGATAAACAAGAATGGCATCCTCGACACATCGATTTTCAATCTTTGGAGATAAACAAGATTGGCATCCTCGACACATCGATTTTCAATCTTTGGAGATAAACAAGAATGGCATCCTCGACACATCGATTTCCAATATTTGGAGATAAACAAGAATGGCATCCTCGACACATCGATTTTCAATCTTTGGAGATAAACAAGAATGGCATCCTCGACACATCGATTTCCAATCTTTGGAGATAAACAAGAATGGCATCCTCGACACATCGATTTTCAATCTTTGGAGATAAACAAGAATGGCATCCTCGACACATCGATTTTCAATCTTTGGAGCTAAACAAGAATGGCATCCTCGACACATCGATTTCCAATATTTGGAGATAAACAAGAATGGCATCCTCGACACATCGATTTTCAATCTTTGGAGATAAACAAGAATGGCATCCTTGACACATCGATTTCCAATCTTTGGAGATAAACAAGAATGGCATCCTCGACACATCGATTTGCAATCTTTCTAGATAAACAAGAATGGCATCCTTGACACATCGATTTCCAATCTTTGAAGATAAACAAGAATGGCATCCTTGACACATCGATTTTCATTCTTTGGAGATAAACAAGCATGGCATCCCCAACACCTCGATTTTCAATCTTTGGAGATAAACAAGAATGGCATCCTCGACACATCGATTTTCATTCTTTGGAGATGAACAAGAATGGCATCCTTGACACATCGATTTTCATTCTTTGGAGATAAACAAGCATGGCATCCCCAACACCTCGATTTCCAATCTTTGGAGATAAACAAGAATGGCATCCTTGACACATCGATTTCCAATCTTTGAAGATAAACAAGAATGGCATCCTCGACACATCGATTTCCAATCTTTGGAGATAAACAAGAATGGCATCCTTGACACATCGATTTCCAATCTTTGAAGATAAACAAGAATGGCATCCTCGACACATCGATTTCCAATATTTGGAGATAAACAAGAATGGCATCCTTGACACATCGATTTCCAATCTTTGGAGATAAACAAGAATGGCATCCTCAACACATCGATTTACAATCTTTGAAGGTAAACAAGAATGGCATCCCCAACACCTCGATTTCCAATATTTGGAGATAAACAAGAATGGCATCCTCGACACATTGATTTCCAATCTTTGAAGGTAAACAAGAATGGCATCCTCGACACATCGATTTCCAATCTTTGGAGATAAACAAGAATGGCATCCTTGACACATCGATTTCCAATCTTTGAAGATAAACAAGAATGGCATCCTCGACACATCGATTTCCAATATTTGGAGATAAACAAGAATGGCATCCACGACACATTGATTTCCAATCTTTGAAGGTAAACAAGAATGTCATCCACGACACATCGATTTCCAATCTTTGAAGATAAACAAGAATGGCATCCTCGACACATCGATTTCCAATCTTTGGAGATAAACAAGAATGGCATCCTTGACACATCGATTTCCAATCTTTGAAGATAAACAAGAATGGCATCCTCGACACATCGATTTCCAATATTTGGAGATAAACAAGAATGGCATCCACGACACATCGATTTCCAATCTTTGAAGATAAACAAGAATGGCATCCTCGACATCTCGATTTCCAATCTTTGAAGATAAAGAAGCATGGCATCCCCAACACCTCGATTTTCAATCTTTGGAGATAAACAAGAATGGCATCCACGACACATCGATTTCCAATTTTTGAAGATAAACAAGAATGGCATCCTCGACACATCGATTTCCAATCTTTGGAGATAAACAAGAATGGCATCCTTGACACATCGATTTCCAATCTTTGAAGATAAACAAGAATGGCATCCTCGACACATCGATTTCCAATATTTGGAGATAAACAAGAATGGAATCCACGACACATCGATTTCCAATCTTTGAAGATAAACAAGAATGGCATCCTCGACATCTCGATTTTCAATCTTTGAAGATAAAGAAGCATGGCATCCCCAACACCTCGATTTTCAATCTTTGGAGATAAACAAGAATGGCATCTTTGACACATCGATTTTCATTCTTTGGAGATAAACAAGCATGGCATCCCCAACACCTCGATTTCCCTGATATGCAAACCGAGATTGATCAAACAATCCAACTTGAGAGCACAAAAATTCAGCAATATATTTTCAAAACACTTCAATACATTTGATGTCATTAGAGGTACTGGATGGTAATTATTGAACTCATCACCGGGTTTTTTAACTTTGGTACAGGAATGATAATTGAAGATTTTCAATTTCGGGGAATAACCATTGTCTAAGATTGATTGATAGACACGTATAAGCACTGGGACAAGTTGTTGACTACCTACACAGTTTCAGAGCCTTATTAGAAATACCAACTGGGCCAATGGCCTTGTTCACTTTAGACTTTGCAAATTCATCAAAGACCTTCACATTCACAGCCAGACTCTTGTCGGAGTCCCAAATCTTATCCTTTAACATTTCCACAACAGAATCAGTGGCCATACGGAAGCCAAACAGTTCAATCTTGGTTTCATAAGACCACAGAATCTTGTTTCTCACAGTCTGAGAGTCCTTTAGGTGCTTTTTTGCAAACTCCAAGTGGGCTTTCATGTGTCTTTCACTGAGGAGGGGCTTCCGTCTGGCCACTCTGACATGAAGCCCAGATCAGTGGGGTGTTGCAGTGATGGTTGTCCTTCTGGAAGTTTCTTCCATCTCCACAAAGGATCTCTGGAGCTCAGCCAGAGTGACCATCGGGTTCTTGGTCACCTCTCTTACCAAGGCCCTTCTCCCCCGATTGCTCGGTCTGGCCGGGCGGCCAGCTCTAGGAAGAGTCCTGGTTGTTCCAAACTTCTTCCATTTAAGAATTATGGAGGCCACTGTGCTCTTGGGAACCTTCAATGCAGCAGAGATTTTTTTTGTAGGCTTCTCCAGATCTGTGCCTCGACACAATCCTGTCTCTGAGCTCTGCAGGCAGTTACTTCGACCTCATGGCTTGGTTTTTGCTCTGATATGCATTGCCAGCTGTGAGACCTTATATAGACAGGTGTGTGCCTTTCCAAATCATGTCCAATCAATTGAATTTACCACAGGTGGACTCCAATCAAGGTGTAGAAACATCTTAAAGATGATCAAGAGAAATGGGAGGCACCTGAGCTAAATTTCAAGTGTCATAGCAAAGGGTCTGAATACTTATGTCAATGTGATATTTCAGTTTTTTATTTTTAATAAATTTGCAAAACTTTCTAAAATCCTGTTTCCTCTTTGTCATTATAGTGTGTTGAGTGTAGATTGATGAGGGGAAAAATGAATTTAAACGATTTCAGCATAAGGCTGCAACATAACAAAATGTGAAAAAAGTGAAGGGGTCTGAATACTTTCTGAATGCACTGTATCTGCTATGACACAACCATATGGGCAAGGATATTCAGTGGAGGAACTTGCTTATTTAGAAACCGAGGTGGCATATCTGGCTTCTTGGAGCCATTGTATCTGACAATATCAAGCTTTCCTTTGTCATCTCTGTCTTCTTAAGGCATGGTATGTCCTGTTCTTTTTGGTGTGCTTTAACATCTAGTTGAGTCATCAGAACTGCTAAGGAATGGATTGACCATTTACCATTTTGAGATGCTATATCTGCATCAAAATTGTGTCCACAATCTGCACTAGACCATCTTCAGCCTTTGAAATCGCTGTGAATATTGAATTTATTCAAATTTGCCACACGATACAAACAATACATTGATTATGCGACTTCAAACTTATCTATAGTGAAGGCCTGATTGAAATATACAATATTTAGTATCCTGACAATAATTAAAGACTATTTGGATATTTGTTCAGGAATAAATTTGGTATTTTGGTGGCCATTTTGTTTTATGCTAATTATCTCAAATTGCCCAATGCTGACAGAAGTCCAGTAAAAATATTTTTCAAATTGGTGGTCTTGGCAAGCAAAATCCACCAAAAGAAAAACTTAAGACGCCAAAATGAGGTTGAGCCTAGAAGCTGACGGACTATACTCACTCACACCTTGCAGGCCCCAACACTCGCTGCGTTCCGCAGATTTTTGTGAGTAAATTACGCATTTAATTAAAACCACCCATAATTGTTCATTAAACATTTATTTATATTATTTATTGATTTATTTAGTTATTATGTCTTTAGTATTTATTTATAGGAACTGCATTTACACATTTACTGACTTTATTTAGGTTAGACTTTGGCAGCCTGGTGTTGGCTTAGCGGTTAGGGTGCCAGCTTGGGATCCTAGGATCCTAGGATCCTAGGATCTTGGGTTCGAAACCCGGTCGATCACTGAATTAACGCGAGGGGGATTGATTCAGCCTGTACATCCTTCCGAGGTCGGCAAATTGAGTACAAGTTCACTGGCAATTCCCTGTGTGTATGCAAGAGGCGACCAACAGTGTTGGTGGCAGGAAGGGCATCCGGCCCTAAAATATTGCTTCAAAAAGGGGCCCACGGTGCCCGAAAAAGGCAAACCCCTGCTCTGCGGGGAAAACTGGCCTCTAAAGGTGGTTCTATTTAGGTTAGAGTTTGGCTAGGACAGGAAATTTCCACCCCAGAATGCATCTTCAATTTATAACATGGTGATGTGAAAATTGTTTTTTCATTTTACATTGTTTTTTATGGGATATATATATGTATATATATATATATATATATATATATATTAGGGTGGTGCTCAAAATAATTTTTTTTAAATATTTACTGGGACATGGCTTCATGTTGTTCCTTGTGTTCCAAAATGAAAAGACACCAAATATGAAAGCAATCTGATTTTATTTAGGGGTGCCACATCAGCCTTCAAACTAAAGGTGTCTACAAAACTTTTCTATATATGGATCGAAAGCAAAACCAGAAGTTTGTTTTATGAAAATCCACCCTCCACTCACTTTCTTTGTATTCTAGCAAACACAAGTTACAATAGCTGCACAAATAGCACTATATTGCTATGAAAACTCAAATTCAATGATAACAATCCAAATGTTCAGTTCATAAAATGAAGAGACACCATATCACATAATATTAAAAAACCCAAATATAATGAGAAATGTAACTCCTATTTCTGGGCCTGTTTCACCACTGTTGCCTTCTTGGCATCGGGGTACATCTTCCTGTGAGCAGCAACAACTTGGAGCAGAGCTTGCTTTTGCTCTTCATCCTTTGTAAGGAGCTTATTGTAGTCTTGTATCAATGCGACACCCCTTTCTGCCCTGTCGTTCACCACGACTAAGCCACTGGCGGCTTTCTTTGCTTCCTGAAAGCTGGTTTCTTGCTCCCATGAACCAGGATCCTTATCCATCCAATCAGTTGGGGTCCCTAGGATGCTGAAGAAATGCTTGGTGTGTTTTGTTATGAGGCCAGCGATTGACAGGGCGGTTCCTCATTTGATAGCTGGTCTCTTTGGAGAGGGGTTTTCACCATCATTTTTCAATGCTTCAATCATATTGATCTTGCTTTCTTTGTCAATTCTGGTGTCAAAGAATGCAAATGCCACTAGTACTGGGCTCATGTACCACGTGTGGCGGCCAAGTGCCTTCAAGGCTGCCTGAGCCATCTTCTGATTGATTTGTTCAAACTTTTCCAACTTCTTGAAGAGGTTAATGTCATTCAGGGGAGCCTCAATCGCTTGTGGAGCCCGAAACCAAGCCTGTACATACACAAGGCAGACAAAAATGTTGAAGGCTCGGAGTTCTCTCGCCTCTCGAAGTGTCAAGTGGAACTCTGACCGAAACATGAACACCTGTAGTGAATTTAGTGCTTTTGCCATCCATCTGGCTCTGTGCATTGCTCCTGGAGCCATGATCCGGATTCCACGAGGTGGGATTCCTCCCATGTAGATGACAGTCAGTTCTAGGAGTTCACGATAATCATCTCGTGGCTGCTGATCTTTCAAACACACAAGAACGTTTTTGCTTCCAACACAGTGTCTACAGATCCCATTGAAGCCTTCCTCTCTGAGAATTGATTGTGAAGAAACTTCCTGTCCTCGGGGTTGGTGATTATGGCCTCCGAATCTGCATGCCTAAGATCAAACGTCTTCTCCAAGGAGGCCTTGAAGGATGCTTCCTTTTTCTCTTGGGTCGCACCACCCCGCTTTGCACCTTTTTGGAGGCTCCTCCATTCTTCATATAGCCTCTCCAAACGATGGATGCAGTGCTGCTTCGTCGTTGTAGGTCGGTGAGCTTTTTCCCAGAACTTCACAACCTCTTCAATGGTGAGGGTTGCACTCTCCCGGGCAGTGCGATTCTCCTTCTTCAGGTGATGGAAAAACAGGACAAGAGATTGATGCACAGTCGGGAGCTTGGCACCTTTGATGGCATCTCCAGAAGTGGACCCAATGAGATACACATTATCCTGAGCCCGAGTTTTCAATGAAACACTGGTACTAGCACATGCCATATCTGCAAAATAAGCAAGAATGTGGGTAAAATCCTGTTAATTCTTACTCCACAGGGTCACTCTCTACAAAAGAGCCACAGTCAATAAGTTAGGCCTACATATTACACACTAAAAAAGCGTACCCCTGACCCCGGGAACCTGTACAAAACATGCATGAAAATTGCCCAGATAGTGATCATAGGAAGTCTCAAAACTGTATGTATAATATATTGTATATATATAATGTATAATGTGTATTTATTTATATTTATTATTTAATGTATATTTACTATATATTTATTTTTAATATTATATTTAATGTATATATATAATTATGTATTTATTTTGTGTATATACAGCCCAAAAAATGGGAATTCCTATTTTTGCATGGGGGAAAATTCATCACTGATGTGGCACCCCTAAATATTATTGGATTCCATTCAAATTTGGTGTGGTTTCCTTTGACACCAAAAGGAACACAAATAGACCATGTCCCGGAGAAAATCTGCATTTTGCTTTTTTGAAGCCCACCCTATATATATATATATATATATATATATATATATTTATATATATATTTATTTATTTATTTATATACATTTATTTATTTATTTATATAAATAATTCATTTATTTATTTATTTATTAATATACATTTATTTATTTATATATATATATGTTGGAACCCATCTGTGGATCGGTCCCATCGGCCGATGGGTCTGACCCGTTTGCGGATCCGCAGATGGGCGACCCATCTGTGGATCCGCAAACGGGTCAGACCCATCGCTGAGGGCCTCATAGAATCACATAGGGCCTCATAGAATCACACTGAGGGCCTCATAGAATCACATAATGCGTTATTGTGTTTATATAATTGACAATGCCCCGATTACGAAGCCACACCTTCATCTTTAGCTTTGGGGTGATTAAGGCATGCCAGGAATTGCTATATAAACAATGGAGAGCTGAGTCTGCCAGTGCCACCAGCGAAGTAGACCAGCGTTTTAAAATGGAGCGACATTATCATATTTTTATCTTATCGACAAACGGTTATCGACAAACCACATGTCACGGACTGCTTTATAAACATTTATGACATCAATTGCTTATTTTTAGGTTCAAATAAACATACTCATCCACCATTGATGCATACACATTCCTTCAAGGTGAACAACACATCCGCAGATGGCGCAGACCCATCGGCCGATGGGTCTGCATTGTCATTTCTCGTGCATCCACAGATGGGTCGCCCATCTGCGGATCCGCAAACGGGTCAGACCCATCGGCCGATGGGACCGATCCACAGATGGGTTCCAACATATATATATATATATAATTTCAAAACACACCTGGTCACAAGTGTGCCTCACTGACCGGGGCCTCATTCAAGGTCCTCAGCATCATCCCTTTTCGGCCCTTCAACCTCAATACGGTCAGCTAAGGTGGGCCAGCAGGGGCACATATGCCTCCACATGCAGCAGCTACACCTGGATGCGTACAGCATACATACCCCCATCCCCAGCCAGTGAGAACACAGACTACAACAACAAAACCGCCTCCACTCCCAGAATCTACAGCCCCTTATCCACTCACTCACACACCAAAAAAAAAACCAACTGACCACCTACCATTACAACATGCATCACTCAAACAAAAACACATTCATGCAAAACCACACCCACTCCTGCAACACGCAAACACACATACATACACACACCATTCACACATCTCCATTTCTCTTCTTCACTCAGTCACTTCTCCTTTAGGCTGAAATGAACAACGACCCACAACCTCAACCCACACGGTTCGACGTGCCTCCATAAACTTCCTCCATATCCAAAGGCTTTCAAGGCAACTTGGGCCACCTTGTCACACATCCTCCCTCTTTCTGTCCCACACACTCCAAGCCGAGCAAGAAATGCAGAAAAGGAATTGCCAATATACCCTCTACACCCATCTCAATCAAATGGCTGACAAGAAACTCGCCACTGTACTTTCCTCTATTCCTCTCATGTACCTTCTCCATGTTCTCTTCCCAAGGTACAGACAATTCCCCTAAGATGACCTGTCTTGTTGCACCTGACCAGATGACAATGTCGGCGACCTTGTCACACAGATCGCCTCTGGGAATACCATTTGTGGCTTTAGGTCTGCCACCACCTGTCAATCACAAGAATCTGACAGCCCTCTTGCTTTCCACCTCCTCCTCCTCTTTCCACCTCTTACCACTTGGCCCTCTTTGACAAACAACACCTCCCCCCATCGGTCTCCTTCTCCACTCTTCTCTCTCTCTCGATCTCAGCACCTCTTCTTGCACCATCTGCACTACCACCGCCAGCACCTGATCATGTCACCACTTGTAACTTCCTGCTGCCAATGCTACTGAACATGCACTCAGTGCATGCTGCACCATTCCCAAACCTCAATACAAAGAACAGCTCTCCTCCTGCAACAACCACCACAATCTCAGGTGTACTGGTGATGGAAGCACACATACGTTGATCCGTCCATCACATCAGGAAACTCAACAATATTGGCTCCATCCTCCAAATCTCTTGCCACTTCAATGTCCTCACCCGCACACCTTCCCACCTAGTCCAAGCACCTTGCTGTGCCTGACCGACTGCTTTCACATATCTCCTGTCCTCCTCCTTTCTTCTCACCTCCCTCTCAACCATCTACCCCCTCTCTTTCACACATGCCTTTCCCCATCGCTCATGCTTCATCCACCCCAAGCCATGCTTCCTGTGCTGTACCATCCCCATGACCTCCTCCTGTTGCAACCGCTCCTCCATCTCATCCACCTCTGCACTTGCATCCCACTTCTGACTTCCCTTCTTCTCTGGGAGAGCATTCTTTACCATTGAATCACTGGAATCCCGCAACATCATGAACACCCGCACCCTAACCACCTTAAACTCCTCGGTTAATGATGTCAAGGGAAACCGGAGTTTCCCATTCTTACCATAAAAGGCAATGTTCGTCAAACAGCGTGGCACTCCCAACCACCTCCTCACAAATTCTCTCACCACAACCTCCATCCTCTCTACATGCCCAATCGCAATATCATACATCATCAATGGCCACAATACTCGTGGCATCAATCCAAACTTCAAACACCATACCCTCAACTTACCTGGCAAACCACATCCAAAACTGATCATAATATGCCGTCAAAAAATCCCTACATCTCCATGTTACCCAAAATAAATCCATGGCATACCTGATCAAGGCATGCGGAAATATTTCATTTACACATATATATACAGTGCGTATCAAAAAAAAGGTAATCCGAATTTAAGGGGTTAATATGCAAAGGTTATTTAGTTTGACAATTTACATGTGGTTTACCAATTATGAGGAGATCCTCAGCTTTCCATTGATGCCTTTCATGCATCATTGCTGTCACACATGACCGAGTACATGTTCATTGAAAATGACAAGTTCAAATCGCATTTTTACAAGTTTGGCTAATCGGTGCAAGACAGTTTTAAATGGATGCATTACTTGTCGACTGCGAAGTTGATTATGTAAAATTGTTAAGCTGGTCTGGTAATCGTCGGTTGCGTCATCTTTTGTTTAAGATGGGTATTTAAGATGGGCCTACAGTGTATGGGTTTAGAGACAGTCTGAGTCATTGAAAAGATGGTTCAACTTACGACTGAACAGCGGACCTTCGTGGTTACAACCTTTCACCAAACTGGAAGTTTGCAGTGAACTCGTGATGCGTTCAGGGAACGTTTCCCAGAACAGGAGCCTCCAACAGCCAAAACCATCTGGGCGAATGTTAGAAAATACCAAGAGCATGGCACTAGCCTCAACCGCAACAAGGAGAATTTTGGTAGGAGGCGCACTGGGCGATCGGAAATGAACATTGCAGCAGTAAGGCAGCAAATTTTGGAGCATCCTCGGGATACCAGCGCAGGACGAAATGGGACGGGATTGCCTTAGGCAATATTCAACCGAATCACAAGACTGGACCTCCACCAACATCCATATCGGACTCACATCCGGCATCAACTTACGCCAGGGGATTTTGCCAGGAGGCTGGTGCTTGCCAGATGGTTGATAGCACGTTGCGAAGCAGATGTCAATTTCCTGCGGTATCTCGTTATCGGCGACGACGCTGCTTTCGCAATGGACGGCAAGGTCAATACCCATAATGTTCTTGAATATGCACCGACAGGACGACCCCCGGAATTTAATTTTGACACCAACATGAATCGACAAAAGTGGACTGTTTGGTTGGGACTTTGTGGAAGTGGTCAGGTGATCGGACCATTTTTCTTTCAAAGGAATGTCAATGGTAACAGGTATCTGCAGATGATCAATGATGATGTTTTACCGCAGCTGGAGGAGAACTTTGAGCGACAGGTTCGTGGTGTCTTCAGATATCTCTGGTGGGCCCAAAACGGCGCCCCAGCACATCGTCTTATCGCTGTCCGAGATCGACTGAGGGAACTCTTTGGAGACCGAGTCATCGCCCTCAACCATGCATTGATTGGAATGGCCGCCAAGATCACCTGTCCTCACACCATGTGATTATTTCCTTTGGGGACATTTAAAGAACAAGGTGTTCGTAACTCCTCCCCGTGATCTTGACGAATTGCAGGGCCGTATTCGAACATGAAGTGGATGCTTTGCGCAATGACCCGGCTATGGTGAGACGAGCAGTTCAGGGCATGCTCCGCTGCTGTGAGCTTTGTGTTGAAAGGGGAGGTGGACATGTTGAAGGTGTGGGTGCATAAAGGCCAATCATTCCTGAGAAAAGTTCACATCTGACGTTCATTTTGCACCAATTATCCTGACTTGCATCGATTAGCCAAACTTGTAAAAATACGGTTTGAACTAGTCATTTTCAATGAACATGTACTCGGTCATGTGTGACAGCAATGATGCATGGATGGTATCAATGGAAAGCTGAGGATCTCCTCTTAATTAGTAAACCACATGTAAATTGTCAAAATAAATAACGTTTGCATATTAACCCCTTGAATTCGCACTGTATATGTTTATTTATTTCTTTCTTTATATACACACATATACACCATCAAATCATATTTAATTATCACCTTTTATCCCCATGGGTAGTTGATGATATATTTAACGTTTCGGATCCATTGGTTCAGCGGTTTGATAGAAGATGGGGGATATTGTATCTGTATTGTGTCAAAGGTTATAGCTTCAATCCAACCTGGCTGCCAAAGCATGTGTCTGATGACATTGAAAATTTCAAACTATATTCCCCATGGCTCGTCTATCATGGGTCCCATGAAAGTCATATTTGTGGCTAGGTTTCAGGCAATGACGTGCAATATGGCTGACTGTTACCTTTCTAAGCAAACGTTTTATCACTTTTGAAATTCGCCATAAGCAAGACTGAGAGCCACTAAATGTGTTGGACTACAAAAGAAAAGAAAAAAAGACGATTAATCAAAGATGGAGGTAGAAATTTATATTATTTTTAAAGAAAATTGATAATAAGATGTGGGGAAGCATGTGACTGGCAAATATTTTCAAATTGATGCAGCACGTGGAAAAACTTTCAGAGCTCTTCGTTCTACATCTTGGTGTAACCAGAGTGTATAGGTGTGAAGTAAGACAAGTCAGTGCTCTATCACGTTCATTTAGTCTTTGTTTCAAATTTCTTCCAGTTTCACCAATGTAGAATGGGTCAGTCTTTGCATGGCGAATTGTAAACTATTCCGGATTTGTCACCAGTTGATGTTGTGTATTTCGTTTTGAAATGACATTGCGAATTGGCCTCTACTCATAATAAATGGAAACCACATAGAAGAAGGAGAATAATATATAATATATATCTAGGGTAAAGCTTTACCCTCAAGGAAAGAATGAAGAACAAGAAATAAAGCGACGTATAAAAGTTGGATGGAGACAATATGGAAAACTAAGGAACATCATGAAAGGTAGCTTACTGATATGTCTGAAAAGGAAAGTTTCCAATCAGTGTATTATTACAACTATCATATATGGGGCAGAGACCTGGTCATTAACAACAAAAACGGAGAAAAAGTTAAACAGCAGCATAACACAATACAACAACAACAACAACAACAACAACAACATGCATTTTAAGGCCATTTCCCCTGCTAGAGCGGGGGTTAGCCTTGCGGTCCCTATGACAATCTTCTCCATTTTCAGCAGCATAACACAATATGGAACGAAATTTGTCAGGTATTACATACAAAGATAGGCAAATAAATGGGTTTGATAATAAACCAAAACTCAGGATATCTTAGAAATAATCAAACTTAGGAAATGGAAATGGATGAGACACATTAACAGAACGTCAGATAACAGGTTAACAATAGTAACAACGTGGAGACCTATGGATGGCAACAGGAATAGGGGAAGGTCACGTCTCAGATGGAGGGATGAAATAGACAAATATTGGGGATATACTCTACTCTACAAATACTCTACTAAAGTAAATCTAATTGTAAATTGATAAACCTGAATAGTGTTCCAATAGTTTTAGTAAGATAATGAAATTTCACTCTACTCACATCAATTCCATGCATATTCAAATTCTCAATATGAGGACCCTACCTACTACTCCACACCTAGAAATACCTTTTCCAACACATGGCTGTTCTACGGTACAAAAATGAACTCAATAAACTGAACCTTTTCAGAAAGGAAGCAGCCCAGGTGTGAACTAGCGATGATGGCAGAATGTGGAGAACTCAAAAAAAATTTGAAGGCAGTCGCTGGTGTTGATGCAGCACTCGTGATATTCATATGTCATCTTCATGTCGTTGTATGTCTGACCAATCTTGCTGCTGATGCTGTCAGTCCGTTCCCGTCTACGCGGCTGCCTGGGAACCACGTCTGGGTGTGGGGGATAGCCGGCTTGACGAGGCACCGGTGACTCGTTAGGGTTAAATGGTTGTGGACAGTGGCAAAAGAGGCAGGCAAGGAGGAAGGAAACACAACAGCCTGCCAGGAGTGGAAGTTGGAAAGAAGAAAAGAAAAGAAATCCTTAACAACTACATGATGGTATAGATGGGACGGCCGGCATCCAAAGGTTTGGCATTTTGTACTATGAACTGCCTTCCACTGGCCCAGCACCAGAACAGAAGTTTTAGTTGGACAGGATTTTGCAATCATACTAAAATACGCAATTTGGTGTCTGTATGTCTGTCCGCAATACATTCGATCCTTACTTATATAATCACAACCAAACTTGACAGGAGGACTAAGGGACACGACGGAGATTGTAGCAATTTAACTTCCCTGACACTTCAATGGGTTTTTCCCTGTCAAGGTGATTGCATGTCGAGGTGTATATCTGTGTTAAGATAACTTTATCATCACATTTTTCCAAAGCCACTTCCAATAACAAAAGCAATGACAACATTAATGATGTAATAGCATAATATGAATGTTATTATAAAATAATATTAATTCCAATAATATCCTCCCCTCCCCAAGGGGTTTTTCCTCCTTGGACAGACGCTGTGTTAATGTGTATAAATAGCTTATTGTGTATAAAATGTGTATAAATAGTTGTTTTTTTTTGTTTTTTTTTGTATACAGAATCGAGGCTCATGAAAGAGCTAACATTTATCACACAAACAAATCAAACAGATAAACAAACAAAGTATATAAAAAGGGGAGCGGTAGACAAGATGGGGAGAGGAGGGGAAGCACATAAACACAACATTTGAGAGCAGGGACATCGGGAATGTGTGGGAGGGAGAGGGCTTGGGGGGAGGCGGCGTGGGTAGGGGGGGGGGGAAGTATAAACACAAGGACTTCCAGGAAAGAAGTTGGTATTTCAAAAAAGTGGATTTGGGGTGAAATTAGTGGGGGTAGAAAAGATCAAGGTTTTAGATGGGAGAAGATAAGAGATGGTGGTGAACAGCTGTTTTAAAGACCTGGAGGGAGGAGTGGCATTGAAGAGAGTGAGGGAGTTTGTTCCAGAGGTGGGAGAAAAGAGGAGTGAAGGTGAGCAGAGAGTCTTGATTTTGGCAGTTTAACCATAAGAGGGTTGCAGGCAGATCTTGTGCGACCTGTAGGAATATTTGGGGGACAGAGCCCAGAGAGAGATGGAGGAGCAAGGCCGGAGAGGAGTCGGTAGAAGACAGAAAGACCACCAACCTGCCTGCGGTGAGTAAGTGAAAGGCCCTCAGAGTTAGCTTCATCGCCGGAGATTCCAATGATTCTGAACGCTTTGTTTTCAACAGCGTGAAGACGAGCTAGGTGGCTCGCACCAGCCCAGAGGGAGAGCAGTATTCCATTGAGCTGCAGATGAAAGCCTTGTATGTGGTGAGCAGCTCAGGTGTGCCAAGGAAGGACTTCGCACGACAGAGGATGCCCAGTCGGCGACTGGCTTTGGAGGCCAGATTTGAAATGTGGTTTTCCCTGGAAAGATCATGGCAGATAGTGAGACCCAAAAGCTTGGGTGACAGAACATCTTGGAGAGGATTATTCAGAAAGTGGATGGGAGGGTTGTCCAGTCGGTCTTTTCGGAGAGACATCGTAAGAGTGTGAGATTTGTCAGGATTGAAAGACATGTTCCACTTGTTTGCCCAGTCTGTGATTTTGTCCAGGTCTGCAGAGAGTGAGGAGGCTGCAGACTGCCGATATGGGGGATGAGGAATGGAGCGGCAGAGAGTGGAGTCATCAGCAAAGAGATAGAGAGGATTTTCAAGAGAGTCGGAGAGATCATTGATGAAGACCAGAAAAAGCACAGGTTTTGGTGGGAGCACCCCTACCAGAAGTAAAAAATATTATAAACCACAAACACGTATCATTACCTTTTTAAACAGTCGCTAATGCTGTTTAACACTAAACTGAAAGAAAGTTGGAGGAATCCCGACATCCGTGAGGCAATCTATGCTTATCGCGTCGACGAACGCACTTGAGCGAAGATCTACTGTAGTCTATATACTCCACGATGATTAATAACATGGCCCTACCTCCCACTTCCATGGCGTTTTTTGTGGCGTTTCTCCAAGGCCACCTCTAATAACAAAAGTAATAACACTTATGATAATAGCATAATATTGTTATTACAAAACAATATCCCCCCTCCCCAAAGGGTTTTGTGACTTGCGATATCGCCTCCCTTCCCTCTCTCCCCCCAAAATCCTTACGGAAGTAAATTTTATTATACGGAATTTAGAATGATGTGGCACGGTCTGATCTTTTCAATGACCTGATCTAACATGTTATGGTGTCAAGAACGGTCTGATATTTTCAATCACCTGATCTAACATGTTATGGTGTCATACACGGTCTGATCTTTTCAATCACCTGATCTAACATGTTATGGTGTCATGCATGATCTCTGATCCGAAGTTAAAACAAAACAAGCTTGTGCCCCAGTAGTGACATGTGGTGAGGCCAGCGTAGCAAGTCAATCCACACTAGTGCGTAAAATACAGGACAACACAGATCCATTCATGTGCAGAGTACGTGATGGTTGCATCAATCCTGGAGTTATTATTATTCCCATGCTTTTTGCAAATACAGGTCGATATTGTAATCAGCTCCGTCTGTCTGTCTGTCTGTCTGTCTCCATCTGTCTGACTGTCTGTCCGTCTGTCTGACCATCACACTAGCTACTCCTAAACAGTTGGGCAGACATTCACCAAACTTGCTGGTTATGATCACCACGTGGTAAGAAGGTGCAAAAGCAGTATCATTTTGGCCTCGCCCCCTGGGGTGGGATCAAAAGGTCAAATATCGAAAAATGCAATTGCAGACATATGTTAAAAGATTTTAAAATTACATTTTAAAATAAAATAAAATGCAATAATAAATCGAATAAAAAAATGTAATCAACATTGGGGGATGCATTAAATATATAATGATTTTTGGGGATTTGACCTCTGAGTTCAGGGGGTAGTAGGGACTTAGAGGCACAGGGGTCAAACGGGAAAAAAAATTTAGCTCCAAAATTTGATATTGGGTCAGTCCTGGTGGAACGTTTTGCCAGCTTTCAACTTTGCTTTTGGTGGGAAGCGTGTGGATTTGTGATGGTGCGCCATCAACTTTGCTCGAGTTGTTATTATCCCATCCTGTGCGCAGCAGGAGATGGGCTTTTACAATCACTTCTGGGTGTCTGTCTGTCTGCCTGTGTGTCTGTCTGTCCGGCCCTAACTTTTTTTTACCATTTCCGCTATTGTCATAAAATTTTAAGCAAAGCATTGTTGTAATAATACGGAGAAGGCAAATTAATAATTTTTTCAAAAGGTCAAAGGTCAGCGTCACACAAAATCATCAATTTTCATCCAATTGACCTGAAATTTCAATTTTCCATTTGAGTTTTGTCATCAAATTTTCAACAAAGCTTTATTATGATAATACGGAGAAGATAAATTAATAATTTTGTCAAGAGATCAACAGGTCAAAGGTCAGCGTCACCTAAAACCATCAATTTTCATCCAATTGACCTGAAATATCAATTTACCATTTGAGTTTTGTCATCAAACTTTCAACAAAGCTTTATTATGATAATACGGAGAATGCAAATTTATAATTTTTGTCAAAAGGTCAAAGGTCAGCATCACATAAAATCATCAATTTTCGTCAAGTTGACCTGAAATTTAAATTTGCCATTTGAGTTTTGTCATCAAACTTTCAAAAAAGCTTCATTATGATAATACGGAGAATGCAAAATTATAATTTTTGTCAAAAGGTTAAAGGTCATCGTCACATAAAATCATCAATTTGAATCCAATTCTGCTGAAATCATCTGCAGGGCATGGGGAGGTTTCCTTGCACCCACTACCTGACCCTGGATATTACCAACACGTATGTAGAATTTGGTGGAGATTGGGCCAGCCCTATTTTTTTCAATGATTGTTAGATGTACATACATACACACATAGATGCACATACATGCATTCATACACACATACATACATACATACATATACAACACAACAACAACAACATGCATTTTAAGGCCATTTTCCCTGCTAGAGCGGGGGTTAGCTGATATATATATATATATATATATATATATATATATATATATATATATATATATTGTTACGTGCTCCTCCCCAAACCCCAGTCACGGTGTACCTCCGAGCCCCGAGAGGAGTCACGGCAGAAAGATGTGTTATTCTGTATGTCAAAGATCAATGGTGAAGCCACACCAATTGCTACCAACAAACAAATATTGTATTAAGATCACACAAGAATAACAGTACAACAACAATAGTAATCAATTGTACAACCAATATATATTTCCTATGATGGTACCATCAGGTTCGTACAATATAACTCACTGTGCTCCAAGTGAGCGTAAATAAGAACATTCCCCAATGTCTCTATTCCGGCATCAAGCCAAAGTCGATCCGATCCAGCGATCATCAGAACGATGTCCAATCAAGACCAGAATCCCGTTCGGATGACAGTCACAGTCACGTGGCCAAAGCTGCGCAAAGGCGCCCTCAAGGCGACTGGGAAATCACATCCTCAGGTATGGACGTTCCACGGCTCCAAATCGGCGAACCGCATATCTCCGACTCAAAAGCCACGTTGCACACACACACCAGATTAACATCTGAATGCAGTGAAAATGGTTGAAGCGAGATGAACAACCTTGAGCGAAGCACAAAGCGCGCGAGTCAAAATGGCCGACAGCCCTTTCTCGAGGCGTGATGGCACTATGATGATTCTCCTCGGAATCAACCGCAAAACTTGACACGCAGGTTGATCTGTCACAGCGATAACAACTCTGTCGCCGGAATCCCTTTCCCGGGAAACCCAAAGTTCACTCGTGAGCCTCATTCACCAATCATTCACTCCAGACCTCGAAACAGCAAGGCTTCTTGTCCGACTCACTCGCTCCGCCTTCTTCTCCTCCTCCTCCTCCTCCTCTTCTTCCTCTTCGTCGTCGTCTGGGTCCGGTTTCATTTAAAAGATTAACTTTTTTACCTTTTGAAAATAGTAATCTATATTTCCCTCAAATGACAACAATAATAGTACATGGAATCAAAAATGTTTACAGTGGATGAAAACCACAACAATGGAAGTGACGAATCCATAACACTTCCCCCCCTCAAGAAAGAAAGTTTGAACATAGTGAAAACTTTCTTTGCAGGCCAAAACTCTTTTAACAAACAAAAGTAAAACTCACACCCAAATTATCAATTCACATGAGCAACAATAATTAATATTCCCCAAAATAAAGCAACAAAACTTCCAAACGACCTACAGGAATTTCCAAAGTTAGTTCACTCTGGATAAAGCATCAGCAACGACATTGTCCCAGCCCTTTACATGCTCAATTTCCAAGTGGAATTCATGCAAAGCCAAACTCCATCTCATCAACCTCTGATTTTTATTTTTCATTTTTTGAATGAAGGTTAAGGGATTGTGATCAGTGAAGACTTTTTTTAGGAAAGGTAGTAGTTCCTAGATACACCTCATAATGCTGAAGCGCTAGCAGGAGAGCAAGGGTCTCTTTTTCCACGGTGGCATCATTTGCCTGGTGTTTGTTAAACCTTTTGGAATAGTAGCACACCGGGTGATCCACTCCATCCTCATCTTCCTGTAATAAAACTGCCCCAACCCCCACATCACTTGCATCAATGGCCAACTTGAAAGGTGCTTGAAAATCCGGGGCTGCTATGACAGGAGAGCTCATTAATATTGCTTTGACGTGGGCAAAGGCAGCCTGACATTTGTCATCCCAAACAAACTTGGTCTCTTTCCTCAGCAAATTCGTTAAAGGGGCTACCACATCAGAAAAATTCCTGCAGAACCGTCGGGACCAACCAGCCATACCCAAGAATTTCATAAGCTCATGGTCATTGGTCAATCGCTCCTTCTTCCCTTTTGGAACTTGGAAGCGATCAATGGCTTCTATCTTGGCTGTCACCTGTTGCACCTGACCCTGATCTACTACATGGCCTAGGAACACCAACTGTGCTTTTACAAACTCACTCTCAGATTAGTTGATGGTCAACCCTGCCTCGGTCAGTTTCTTGAAAAATGCCTGAATTTGTTTAATATGATCTTCCATGGTCATAGTGTGGATGATGACATCATCCAGATAAGCCTCCACCCCCTCAAAGTCTGCAATAAACTTATTAATCAGCCGTTGAAATGTAGCAGGCCCGTTTTTCAATCCAAAGGGAAGAACCTTGTACTGATACAACCCATTTGGTGTGACTAAAGCCGAGATTTCCTTGGCTCTATCAGTAAGAGGAATCTGCCAATACCCTTTCAGCAAGTCAAACTTAGTTACAAATTTAGCTGGGCCTATTCTATCAATACAGTCATCAATCCTCAGGATGGGATATGAGTCGGTCTTGGTCACTGCATTAACCAGTTTTAAATCCGTACAACAGCGAAACTTGCCATCGGGTTTTGGAACCAACACACATGGTGAGCTCCAATCACTGCTGCTTGGTTCGATGATGTCATTCTCCAACATATACTGAACTTCCTTCCGAAGATACTCCATCTTCACAGGGTTCATCCGATAGGGGTGTTGTTTCACAGGAGTGGCTTCCCCCATCTCAATATCATGATATACCAAGTCAGTACGACCAGGTACGTCTGTGAACAAATGTGCAAACTCAAAAATTAGGCTGGATAGTTGTCCTTGTTGTTCCCTCGTCAAATGACCTAATTTCTCATCTAAATGACTCAACACTTCCGCGTTCGTCAATCTGGGACAAGCCTCGTCATCAAAGTTATCAAACTTCACACCGGCCTCAACCTCTGGATTCTCTGGCACCCTGACTACAGGCACGACAGGTGAGACAGGAACCATTTTCCCCACAGGTTTCCTCTCATGATACTTCTTCAGTCGGTTGCCATGACACAGCTGCCGCTTTTTCCGTCAGTCGGGAGTTGTCACCACGTAACCTGTTTCATTAAGCCTCCTTTCGATTGCTTAGGGACCAAAATATCGAGCCTGTAGTGGCTGACCTGGAACAGGAAGCAACACTAACATGCGGTCCTCAGGACTGAAATTTCTTATCTGAGATTTCTTGTCATGTCTCACTTTCATTTTATCCTGTGCCACTTTCACGTTTCTTCTAGCAACTTCACAAGCCTTTGCCAATCTGTGCCTAACCGTTGACACATACTCCACCACTGTTGACTGTGACTCCTCCTGTAGCCACTGTCCTTTCACCAATTTCAATGGTCCTCGTACTGCTTGTCCAAACACAAGTTCAAAAGGACTGAACCCCAATGACTCCTGAACAGATTCCCTCGTAACAAACAACAATAAGGGTATTCCCTCATCCCAATCCTTGTCACATTCAAAACAATACGTTCTGATCATATTCTTCAATGTCTGGTGAAACCTTTCCAAGGCCCCTTGGCACTCGGGATGGTAAGTACTTGATCTTACTTGCTCCACTCCCAACAGGTGTACCACTTGCTGAAAAAGTGTTGACATGAAATTGGAACCCTGATCAGACTGGATGACCTTAGGTAGGCCAACCAAAGTGGAAAATTTAATCAAGGCCTTCGCAATAACTGCCGCAGTAATTTTTCTAAGAGGCACTGCCTCTGGGAACCTTGTGGAAGCGCACATGATGGTCAACAAATACTGATGTCCAGCCATAGTTTTAGGTAAAGGGCCTACACAGTCAATAATGACACGGCTGAATGGCTCTTCAAAAGCTGGAATGGGTTTTAAAGGTGCAGATGGGACTTTCTGATTAGGTTTGCCCACCAGCTGGCAAGAATGGCAAGATTTACAGAAAGCCGCTACATCACGTCGCAATCCTGGCCAGAAAAAATGTACCAATATTCTGTCACAGGTCTTGTTCACTCCAAGGTGCCCGGCCAAAGGTGTCTCATGCGCCAAACTCAATATCTCCTTCCGGTACGGCGGTGGCACCACAATTTGGTAATGAACTTTCCACTCATGGTTTGCTGGCACCTCCGGTGGTCTCCATTTTCTCATTGTTATTTCCCCATTCATGAAGTAACCAACAGGTATCTTCATAACCTCTTCCTCTGTAACGGCTTTACCAATTAAACTCCAGATCTCCGAATCTCCGTGTTGTTCTTCAACAAGTCTCTTTCGGACCAGCACCGTGTGCTCAACCTCGCTCCCAGATGTCTCCGATGGACACTCCACTTCCTCTTTGGTTCCAGATGCCACCTTTTCCTTAAGTTCCTTGATGTCACTCCCTTTCCTATTACCTCTTTTAGAATTTAACTCAAATACCTCTAAGGAACCCAAATCCACATCACCTTCCTTCTCCTTCTCTTCAGAGCGCTTCCAACCCATAGCACGAGCCACTGCACAGGATGGAAAGATACCCGGAATCTCCTGCTCTAACTGTGCAGTGTTATTTTCCATACTGCGCTTTTCAACCAACATTGGATTACCAGAAACTTGACCACCGGCCAAATCATTCCCGATAATAAAAGAGATTCCCTCTACAGGAAGAGTGGCTTGTAAACCTACGGTGACCGGTCCTGACACCAAACCAGACTTCAAATGGATGAGATGAAGTGGAGCTTTAGCATAGCCACCAACCCCCTGTAAAAGAACACTAACACCAGTTGCTGTCTTCTCTGACAATGGCAAAATGCCCTCAAGCATCAAAGATTGATGTGCTCCTGTGTCCCTCAACACCCTAACAGGTCTCTGGTTTGTTAAGTCTCCATCCAGTGAGAAAAACCCCTCTGAAATAAAAGGTTTGTAACCCTCTTGAACAAGGTCGTTCTGTGATGCCATAACTTTGGCACGGGAACCTTCACAAGGCACTGTCCTCCAAGGACGATTTCTCGCATTGGCCAATGCATTCGGAGTTGTACTAGTCGGACTCCACTCCTGATTTTTCTTTTTCAGGGCATAACATTGGGACATCAAATGCCCAGGTTTCTTGCAGAAAGCGCAAGTACGACCGGAGGAAAAACTCGAGGTCTGCCTCAGGCCCCCCGGAAGATAAGTCTGTCTTGGAACTGTAGTCTTCTGATCCCTAAAAGTCACGGTATCAGATTTGTCCCCATAGGCATCTCTAGGCCGCCTCCATGAATATTTGTTCTCCGAACCTGATTTACCATAACTCCCCTGGCTAACTCTAGGCGGGAAGTTAGGTTTGTGGAACCCCATCCTGTGTGTCAAGGCATAGTCATCTGCCACGGTTGCTGCCTCATACAACTCTGGTACTTTCTTTTCATCCAGATGTACTTTAAAGTCCGCGTGGACACACTGTTTGAAATCCTCCACCAAGATCAATTGTCGCAACAGGTTGAAGTCTTTCCCAATCCTCTTCGAGTCACACCACCTATCAAACATGGTTTCCTTAATTCTGGCAAACTCCACATGGGTCTCACTCTCCCTCTTCCTGGCATTCCTGAATTTTTGCCGGTAAGCTTCAGGGACCAATTCATAGGCTTTGAGAATGGTTTTCTTCACGATCTCATAATCTGCACATTGGTCAATCGGTAAAGCCAAATAGATATCTTGAGCTTTACCCACCAAAACACTTTGCACTAACATAGTCCAGGTCCCCAAAGGCCATTTTAGCATTTGAGCCACTTTCTCAAAGTGTAAAAAAAAACTTGGCTACCTCCTTTTCATTGCAGGGTGGAACCAGCCTCACATGCCTACCAACATCCCAAGTGTTCTGACTCGTTGGCGAACTAGCCGGCATGGATACTACTTCTCTCCGTTCTCCCATTAATTCCAGCTCCTTGAGTTTAAGTTCCTTCTGATACTCCATGTCACGTTCCTTTAACTCCTTTTCGGCTCTCCTTTCCTCTGCTCTTTCCTCTGCTCTTCTTTCTTCTTCAGCTCTCCTTTCCTCTGCTCTTCTCTCCTCGAGTTCTCGTTCCTGTTCTGCTCTTCTTTCCTCGAGTTCCTTTTCAGCTCTCCTTTCCTCTGCTCTTCTCTCCTCGAGTTCGTTTTCAGCTCTCCTTTCCTCTGCTTTTAAGCTTTCCTGGCTCTGCAGTTGCATCTCCATTTTCCGGAGCTCCACATTTTCTTTTTCCTCGGGTAACCAATCCAAGGCTACCTCTTTCCATGTTCCTTGTCCCACCAGAGATTCTACCACCAATGTCTGCATCTCTGCTTTCTTCATATTAACTCGGACCTCCAAGTTAAAATATTTGGCCAATATCAAGAGTTCAGATCTTTTTAACGCTTGGAACTGTGCCTCATTAGGGGACGCCGCAAACTTTTCTGCATCAAACACCATGGTGACTATTAGTTAGCACCTGTTAACCTTCACACAAAAATTTTCCAATTTGTTAGGGAATTCTATCCCGGACGAATGTTAGGGAATTTAATCCCAGACGAGGATGTTCGGGAATTCTATCCCGGACGAGATTTGGGGATTTTGTCAGCAAAGACGAGCCCCCAATTTCTGTTACGTGCTCCTCCCCAAACCCCGGTCACGGTGTACATCCGAGCCCCGAGAGGAGTCACGGCAGAAAGATGTGTTATTCTGTATGTCAAAGATCAATGGTGAAGCCACACCAATTGTTACCAACAAACAAATATTGTATTAAGATCACACAAGAATAACAGTACAACAACAATAGTAATCAATTGAATGAATGAATGAATGAATGAATGATCGTTTTGAGGTCATTTTTCCCCGCTAGAGCGGGGGTTAGCCTTGCGGGCCCCATGACAATCATGGTTCCCTGTTTGAGGCAATGTTTTTATGGCCGGATGCCCTTCCTGACGCCAACCCTTGGTCGCTTCTTACGATGTGCAGGGATACGGTGTACCTATTCTAAACCGGGGTACACACCAGGAGTCCAATAACCAATTCCAATTGTACAACCAATATATATTTCCTATGATGGTACCATCAGGTTCGTACAATATAACTCACTACGCTCCAAGTGAGCGAAAAGAAGAACATTCCCCAATGTCTCTATTCCGGCATCAAGCCAAAGTCGATCCGCTCCAGCGATCGTCAGAACGTCAGAAGGGGACCAGAATCCCGTTTGGATGACAGTCACAGTCACACGGCCAAAGCTGCGCAAAGGCGCCCTCAAGGTGACTGGGAAATCACACCCTCGGGTATGGACGTTCCACGGCTCCAAATCGGTGAACCGCAGATCTCCCACTCAAAAGCCACGTTGCACACACACACCAGATTAACATCTGAATGCGGTGAAAATGGTTGAAGCGAGATGAACAACCTTGAGCGAAGCGCAAAGCACGCGAGTCAAAATGGCCGACGGCCCATTCTCGAGGCGTAATGGCACTACGATGATTCTCCTCGGAATCAACCGCAAAACCTGACATGCAGGTTGGACTGTCACAGCGATAGCAACTCTGTCGCCGGAATCCCTTTCCCGGGAAACCCAAAGTTCACTCGTGACCCTTGTTCACCAATCATTCGCTCCAGACCTCGAAGCAGCAAGGCTTCATGTCTGACTCACTCGCTCCGCCTTCTTCTCCTCCTCCTCCTCTTCTTCCTCTTCGTCGTTGTCCAGTTCCGGTTTCATTTAAAACATTAACTTTTTTACCTTTTGAAAATAGTAATCTATAAATGGATTTGTAGTAATTGCCTCAAACTTCAACAATAATAGTACATGGAATCAAAAATGTTCACAGTGGATGAAAACCACAACAACGGAAGTGACGAATCCGTAACAATATATATATATACAGTATATATCAGTGCAGTGTCTGTGTTGTCCTGTGTTGTCACTGAACTACTCCACAAACTTTTGGGAAATCCTACCAAACTTCTGGTATGCACCTACCTCTCCTGTGTGTATGTCCTTCGGGTATTTTATTTGAAAATTTTTGAAAAACATTTTTGTTTTTGTTTTTGTTTTTTAAAATATTTTTTAAAGGAATTTTTTTTTTCAACTTAAGTCTTCAGCTTCAATTGTTTATAAAATGTAATATCACGTATATTACAAATACATTTGTGCAAAATAATTTTTTGAATTATGATGGTGTAAACCATGACAAAACAGCAACTCAGGCACAGTCATCTATCTACAGTCACGTGAAAAAGTAAGTACACCCCATGTAAAGTTTTGACTTTTTCAACATATTTCAACATACAGCTATTTGATCTTCATTTCAACAATATTGATAAATAAAGGTGATATAATAAAACAAATATCATGAAACATTTACATTTTGTAGTCCATTGTATAATTTAAATAAACATAAATGCAAATTTCACATGTGGAAAAAGTAAGTCCACCCCTACATTTATCACTACTTCAAATACCTAAAATTAGAATCAGGTGCACCAGCTCAGGTGAAAATGATTAGAACATCGTTAGACAGGATCTTGGAGGAACCTGTCTTATTTAAACCTCAGACATTTAGTTTGGTTTGCTCTTTGTTGTTGAAGTGTGCAGCGTCACCATGCCTAGATCAAAAGAGCTCTCTGAGGCCTTCAGAAAGAAGGTTATAGATGCCTACGCGTCAGGGAAGGGATTTAAAAAGATCTCCAAACAATTCGAAATCAATCATTCGACTGTCCGGAAGATCATCTACAAGTGGAGAAGATTCCAATCAACTGCCAACTTGTTCAGGCCAGGCCGCCCCAGCAAGTTCAGCCCGAGAGCAGACCGCAAGATGCTGAAAGAGGTCTCTAAGGACCCCAGAATGTCACCACGGGACCTACACATAGCTCTTGCCACTGTTGATGTCAAAGTGCACGAGTCTACCATTAGAAAGAGGCTGCACAAATTTGATCCACATGGGAGGTGTGCCAGGAGGAAACCTTTGCTGTCCAGAAAGAACATGAGGGCAAGACTAGAGTTTGCCAATGAACACCTCGGCAAAGACCAGCACTTCTGGAACAATGTGCTCTGGACAGATGAGTCAAAGAAGAGCTCTTTGGCCACAGTACCAGAAGACATGTTTGGCGAAAACCAAAGACAGTATTTGACCACAAGAACCTGATACCAACTGTAAAGCATGGTCGTGGAAATATTATGGTTTGGGGCAGCTTTGCTGCATCAGGGCCTGTGCAGCTCACCATCATAGAATCCACTATGAATTCTTCATTGTACCAGAGGGTGCTTGAGGATAATGTGATGCCATCTGTCGGAAAGTTGAAGCTCAACCGAAGGTGGACCTTGCAACATGACAATGACCCTAAACATACTAGTAGATCCACCAAGGAATGGCTGAAAAGAAAGAAATGGAGGGTTCTGGAATGGCCAAGTCAAAGCCCGGATCGAAATGCCATGGAGATGTTGTGGGGGGATTTGAAACGAGCTGTGCATGCAATAAACCCCTCAAACATCGCACAGCTGAAAGAATTCTGCATGGAGGAGTGGGAAAAAATTTCTCCCAGTCGATGTCAGAGACTGGTAGACAGTTATAAGAAACGCCTACTTGAGGCTGTTTCTGCCAAAGGGGGCAATACCACCTATTAGAGCCAAGGGTGCACTTACTTTTTCCACATGCGAAATTTGCATTTATGTTTATTTAACTTATACAATGGATTACAAAATGTAAATGTTTCATGATATTTGTTATATTATATCACCTTTATCTATCAATATTGTTGAAATGAAGATCAAATAGCTGTATGTTGAAATATGTTGAAAAAGTCAAAACTTTACATGGGGTGTACTTACTTTTTCACATCACTGTATATACAGTATATATATACACATTTATATGCACATTTATATACATACACAGTGTGTGTGTATATATATATATATATATATATATATATATATATATATATATATATATATATATATATTGTTACAGATACGACTTTGATGGTATGGTGGGCCGAGCGGGATGGCCGCCGTATCCGTACAAGTTACCCGATTGTGCCCGAATGTTAACTAATCGCGCTACGCTGGCTCAATAGGAAAGAGAAGACACCCGGCTGGGCTATAATGACACAATACGACACCAGGGTTTCGATTTTCAAGTATATTCGTACGGAAAAAGGTTAGATTACAGGGACGAGAGGGACATCATAGGAAGACAGGCACTTAGACACACTCTTATATTAACCCTAGACAGACCACAGATAAACGGGACAACGCTGACTCACACGGGATTTGATGGCAAGGAAAGCGGCAGTCGATGGCTCAGGTGCACCTGGCTCAGGGACAGAATCACGTACGGTGGTGTCCAGCAGATGCGGGGAGGTCGCTCAGCGCTCGTGGGTCGCGACTTTGGTGGAGATGCCGGGGAGGTCGCTCAGCGCTCGGGAGGGTGGCGTCTTGTCCTTCCAAGCTCGGGGCGCATCTGACGTCACGTCCGGCGCGGGGCCGCGTATATCCGGCGGGGAGTGACACGCCCTCGGCTCGTTAGCGCCGCCCCAGATGGCATCGGCCCATGGCTTCTCATTGGGTGCGGGGGTTACCGGCTCCGCCCTTGACGAGGGGCCGACAGGGAGCCCCTTCGTGGTAACCCCGTGGAGCGCGTGGTCAATGGCGGCTAACCGAGCCGGAAGGAGGACGCCCACTCCCCATGCCGTCACCGCGCCGCCCCCCTCTTTTGTTGTTGTTGTTGTAGTTGGCGCTTCTTCATGGGGAAGAGATGCGGAGAGGTATGGGGAGGTCCTAAACTTCCTAACAGGTGCCATATAATCACATTCTGGTGCAACGAAGAGTCATAATTAATGGAAACAAGTCCTTAACTGACATAGATTAAGAATAACTAGCAAGATGTCCTATAATTGTCTACGTGTGGTGCGGGGGACCTGGGCACGACATTTAATGGGGGGATGAAGGGGAAGATCGGCTCTAATGGGTGTTGTTTACAGACAATGGGACTAGGGAATGGGGTAAGGGAGAGTTGGGGAGTATCGGAGAAAATAGGGGAATATTTACAAGCGGATATGGAGGCCAAATTCCATATTCGCAACATTGCACCCTTCTCTACCCTCGGGGCGTCCCGACCCGATAAATTTTTACCTACTTTAGTGTGGCACGCAATGTAGTTCCCTCTACTATTAACTCTACCCTGAGTGCGACAGTTTTACAGATATTCACAAATGAGTAAATATGTCCCCCTGCGACGTTGCACCCTTCTCCTCACAGAAACACACCCACAGGATAACCGAATCCGGAAAGAATTCTCAAACTAAACATACAGCCGGTAGGGAGCATTATTTACAAGACTACGCTGCTATTTACACTACGATCCAGGACCTGTTTTTGGAGGAACACATGCAGATGTTATGCATAGAGAGAGCGCGCTTGCCAGCATCGATACACCAACCCACGAGTGCTCTGTGGCCGACGGCCTTTAATAACGTGCAGAGCACCCTTTCCGAGCATCAAAAGCACCACCCCACCACCAATCGGTGCAGTCACCATTGTTCAATGAAATAAAAATAAATTCGACAACCCCTAACCCTGCAGGTGTCTCTTGCTCTTCTTGTGGTGCACTTGGTGTTAATTATTAGTGGTTCACCTGTATGGCATAGTTGCCCCGTTGACCCATAGGTCCATCCCCGGGTGGTGCTTGGCCGCAAAAGAACTACGGTCCATTGTGGGTGGCCACCAACATTGCGGTCCATATGGTGTATCGATCCAGGCAACAAGCAGCGAAAGTGCAGGCCCACAACTGCGTAGCCAGCACCTCTCTCTCCTCTCTCTCTACCCCAAAGCCAGATCCTCGGAGGTGGGAGACAAAAACAAGACAAGTGAGCAAGGTGGTAAGGGCGCAAAAGTGCACGCAATGCAAGGTGATGCACACTGGGGGCACATGGGAACCAGGTGAGACAGGTACGTTCCTACCGTACGCCCCCCCCACCAGGTAACCTACATGGCCCCTCCCTTACCCCTTACTGTATCAACAAAACACAACACTACCCATAAACATCTACTTTACAAATCCACAAACATCCCTACTGTCTTCCCCGTTCCTCCCATATACCAAATTCGTCTTCTCTCCCTCCTAACCAATCAAATTTGCCATTTTCAACTCTCATCAAAATTTGCCATTTTCAACTCAACATCAAAATTTGCCATCACCAATTCATCATCAGTCCCTCCTAGGGAGGGAGAGATGGAATCACCCCAATGTCTCATCCACGTCGTGATGCGTCTCACAAATCCAACAGCAATTCTCATTTCCTGCACAAAACAAAGAAAACACAGGTGTGGAGTCATCATCATCACCACAGGTAAGTGGCTGCGTATGGTGCGACAGGTTCATCAATCCTAACTATTTCCTAAATGACTTTAACAACTTTACACTACCCGGGGTCTTTCTCCGGCCAAACCATTGGCCCTCTTACGCTATGGGTTCTAAAAACCAATTCCCATTGGCCAAACTGTGGTGCTTTTCAATTTGGGGTCTCACTCCCCCGATTCATCTCCCGGTGCCCTCGCACAATTTCTGGGCTGCGGCGTGTACCTCTCCCAGTGGGTCTACCCACCTGCACACCTCCACCACTGCAGTTGCCTCCGAGCTTACCTGCTCCTTGCCCTAACCTAACTACCTGGGGAAGGCCCTCTGGCACTCTCCCCACTCGGTGCCCTCTCTGGCACTGGGCTACCCGATCCACACCCGGGATCCTCAGGCCCCATCCACAACTCTACCGGCTCCCAGAGCCCACCTGCGGCCTCACCTGGCCGACATCCTCACAGTGGTGGAGTGCCCAACCAACTACACACACTAACAGGCTACACGCCCAGCCATTTCCACAACACTAATGCACCCATCCACAACACCATTCTGCAACCCCACCACAAATGCCAATATCCAACCACAATTTACCTGCACCCTCTACCTAACACTTACACTACCCGCCCCGGGTATCCGTGATGGGGGTCCACTCTTCCCCCATCCACACCTTCGCACCATGCACACCACTCCGTACCACTTACTCCAACTTTCTCCACACACCTGTACTTGCACACCTGTGCTCTCACACCTGGTGCCACCGGCACCCTTCTCTCCCCAAGCGCATTCGCGCTGATCCACAACACTCACTACTCATACACTGCTCCACACACCTGTCCAGTTGCACACCTGTGCAATCACACCTGTTCAATTCTCACACACACAGCATCATCTCAGCTAACTACTCCCTTCTGAAACTTGCGCTTCCCAGTCGTCCCTTTAAACTATTGCGCTCCCTCGTCATTATCATCCATACTAATCTACCTGCGTCCCCACTACAGGTATCAGTCACTAACTAAACTTAACGTTACCTAAGGTCATCTTCTCTAGATCCCTACACACCATATCCTAACCCTCCCGGGCTAGTTTTCACTGCCATCACCCCATAATCTATTGCTCCTTTGCCCCCACCATGGGAAGGATGGTGGATTTGCCATCCCACCACATCGGGGGTCTCTCACTACCAATTTTGCACATCAAATTTCAACAAATCAAAAATTTGCCAATCACTACCCATCATCTGCCAATCACTACTGCCAATCCCTTGCCAATCCCTTGCCAATCATCAAATTTTGTTTTTCTCTAATTTTGGGTCCAAAACACTAACCTCATCACCCAGTCTACTCACTAATACCTCTCGGTGCGCCAATCCCTGTCCAAAGCCCGGCTTCGTAAAGCCAAGCAATGGATGCTGGTTGTTTTGTGCCAGCGGCTGGATGCGTCCGGCACTCGGTGCAGGGACGGGGGCTTACCCGGGCCGAGATCCCACGCACCATCTCGGCACGGAGCCATCCCATGGCTCGATCTCGGCCTGCCGGAATGCCTCACCAAAAAGTGGTCGCCATGACGACCCTTCCTATCCTGCCGCCCGCTCCGCCTGGTGGAGCACGGACGCGGCCGTTCAAAGCGAGGCCCAGCACGCACCGAGGGCCCGATTCGGCTATAAGTCGTTCTAAACTCTACCCCGTCTAACGTCGATGCTTCACCTGCATGCTTACATCCCGCAGCCCGTTCCTTGCTCACACATCCAGCCGTGCTCATGCTCCTCGTACCTTTCCTTACACACCCAGGCACACCCATTCCACTCACAGCCTTGGTCACACACCTGACCACCGAACACTTTGGCACACATTCGTTGCTCGCACACCTCACCAATACACCTCTTCGCGCCCCCTCCTCGGTCACCTCCTCTGTGACAATCACAGGTGTGCCCTCATTCGCACACCCAACCACGTGCCTCACCACCAACTCCAGCGTGCATTCCCACTCACGCTCCACCATTCCAGGTGTGCATCCTTCCATCCCAGGTGTACATCCTCGCTCACCTGTCACAACTAACTCACGCTCCATGTCACTCTCACTACTCTCACCACCATTCTTGACAGCGCACTCACCCTTACTCTTGACAGCGCACTCTTTCCTCAGGCACCTGTCCGTTACACACCTTTCTCGCGCACACTCTCCCGTTACACCCTCTGTAACACTCACCACAGGTGGACACTCTTCCTTACTTCTGACAGCGCACTCTTTCCTCATGCACCTGTCCGTCACACACCTTTCTCGCGCACACTCTTGCGCACACTCTCCCGTCACACCCTCTGCAACACTCACCACAGGCGTGCATTCTTCCTTGCCTTTGACAGCGCACTCTTTCCCCATGCACCTGTCCGTCCCACACCTTTCTCGCGCACACTCCTGCACACACTCTCCCGTCACACCCTCTGTAACACTCACCACACCGCGCTTCCATGTGCTCCCTCGCACACACGCTACGACCGACTCATTCTCGCCAACACCCTCACTCCTTGGCACACACTTTTTCCTCACACACCCCAGAGTCGGACTTTCTCGCACACCTCCTCTTTCGCACACCAGACCTGTCGCACACTTCACCAACGGCCTCTCACGAACACCCGGGTCCATCTCGACCCCCAAGCTTATTAAATCCCCTGGCGCATCATACGCACGACCATATTGGTCACCACTTACACCGGGTCCTCTTCCTCTTCGCTTCTCCTCCATCACCTGCGAATCCCTCATCCGGTTAATGAGCACATCATCACGATCCAAACACAGACTTTGGACCAATTCTTTTATCTCCTCCTTTATCTCCTTCTTATCCCCTCTCCGTCGCTTCTTAATTTCACTCATCCCTTCTTCCACTTCTTCTAATTTGTGCTTCACCTCTTTTATTCCCCGGTACGTCTCCTCAAGCTCGTCCTCCAAGGCTACCTTGACCGTTTCCATGTGCGTCCTCACCTGCCGGTCCTTCGTCTCCATTACCTCTATCACCTCGCCCAACCTCGTTGTCAGTCCCTCACGTACCATCTGACATTCCCTCTTTGTCGCTATCAAGTCGTTTTTTATGTCGTTTTGTGTCGCTTTTAACCCTCCTAATACCGCAGTGTTCCTTTGAACCTGCTCCACTAACTCCGTTTGTCCCACCGTCAGCTGCTCCACCTCCTGCGTCAGGTCCTCTATGCCCCCTTGCAATTTTACAGTCCCCTTTCTCACCTCCTTCTCCATGTGCTCCTTACAGTGCCTCACCTCCTCGCGCACTCCTCCGACCTCCTCACTCACTCCTCTTCTGATCTGCTCTCCCATCACTTGCATCTCCTGCCCAGATGCCACCCTCATCTGCTCCATTTCCTCCCTGTGAGCATCCAGTTTGGTTTCTACCCCCATTCTGACCCCCTCTATCTGCTGCTCCATTTGTTTAACTTCCCTTTCCGCTTGGTCCCTCATGTCCCTCAATTTGCCTTCCATACTGTTTTCTAACCCCTCTAACCCTTTTTGCATCCCTTCCATTTGATTCTCTTGAGCGGCCATTCTGTTTTCTACCCCCATTAACCCATTTCTCACCTCTTTTATCCCGTTGTCTAACCCCTCAAAATTATTGTCTAACTTCCCAAATTTCTTGTCTAACTCCTCAAAATTATTGTCTAACTTCCCAAATTTCTTGTCTAACTCCTCAAAATTATTGTCTAACTTCCCAAATTTCTTGTCTAACCCCTCACCAGTACCCCTCGCTTCGTCCCTCATTACCCCCATTTGGCCCTCTAATCGCTCACCCTGAGCATCCATCCGGTTCCCCATTACCCCCATTTGGCCCTCTATTCGCCCACTATCAACCCTCATTTGGCCCTCCATCCTATCCATTTTTGCATTCAGTTGGGTCAAGAATAATCTGAGGTCAAACCCGGTTTGCCCAGCGTCCCCAGCCGCCACCGCAGGCTCGCCCTCCGCGGCGCCGCTATTTTGGGACCCTTCAACCACGTGAGCGAGCGCGCCATTTTGCGCGCCCGCTACTTCGTGCGTGACGGCGCTATTTTGCGAACCTGCCGCCCTCACTGCTTCGCTCTCCTCATGTCCCTCATTTTGGTCCTGGATCGACCCTACCTCACTCTCCCCTACCGGACCCCAGCCGTCTTGATCCGCCATAGCGCGACTTGCAAAATTCGAGTTTCGTAAAACAAAACAAATTTCGGCCGCTCCAAATTTTGACCAAATTTTTTTTTTCCTCTATTCGTTTTTTTTTTTCAAAATTTGGTCGGGCCTCGAATCTCACTCCCGACACCAATTGTTACAGATACGACTTTGATGGTATGGTGGGCCGAGCGGGATGGCCGCCGTATCCGTACAAGTTACCCGATTGTGCCCGAATGTTAACTAATCGCGCTACGCTGGCTCAATAGGAAAGAGAAGACACCCGGCTGGGCTATAATGACACAATACGACACCAGGGTTTCGATTTTCAAGTATATTCGTACGGAAAAAGGTTAGATTACAGGGACGAGAGGGACATCATAGGAAGACAGGCACTTAGACACACTCTTATATTAACCCTAGACAGACCACAGATAAACGGGACAACGCTGACTCACACGGGATTTGATGGCAAGGAAAGCGGCAGTCGATGGCTCAGGTGCACCTGGCTCAGGGACAGAATCACGTACGGTGGTGTCCAGCAGATGCGGGGAGGTCGCTCAGCGCTCGTGGGTCGCGACTTTGGTGGAGATGCCGGGGAGGTCGCTCAGCGCTCGGGAGGGTGGCGTCTTGTCCTTCCAAGCTCGGGGCGCATCTGACGTCACGTCCGGCGCGGGGCCGCGTATATCCGGCGGGGAGTGACACGCCCTCGGCTCGTTAGCGCCGCCCCAGATGGCATCGGCCCATGGCTTCTCATTGGGTGCGGGGGTTACCGGCTCCGCCCTTGACGAGGGGCCGACAGGGAGCCCCTTCGTGGTAACCCCGTGGAGCGCGTGGTCAATGGCGGCTAACCGAGCCGGAAGGAGGACGCCCACTCCCCATGCCGTCACCGCGCCGCCCCCCTCTTTTGTTGTTGTTGTTGTAGTTGGCGCTTCTTCATGGGGAAGAGATGCGGAGAGGTATGGGGAGGTCCTAAACTTCCTAACAGGTGCCATATAATCACATTCTGGTGCAACGAAGAGTCATAATTAATGGAAACAAGTCCTTAACTGACATAGATTAAGAATAACTAGCAAGATGTCCTATAATTGTCTACGTGTGGTGCGGGGGACCTGGGCACGACATTTAATGGGGGGATGAAGGGGAAGATCGGCTCTAATGGGTGTTGTTTACAGACAATGGGACTAGGGAATGGGGTAAGGGAGAGTTGGGGAGTATCGGAGAAAATAGGGGAATATTTACAAGCGGATATGGAGGCCAAATTCCATATTCGCAACAATATATATATATATATATATACATACATATATATATATATATATATATATATATATATATATATATATATATATATATATATATATATATATATATAATATTATATTGTAGCGGCTACCGCTGGGTTTTCACAATCGCCTTGCACCTATCAAGGATGCGGAGCGATCACCATGCTGGGCTCATCCAGGACGCCCGGGCAGGCCCGCGCTCAACTTGCCAGGCCTCGGTCGGGACGCCCGGGCATGCCCGGGCAGGCTCGCCCTCAACTTGCCAGGCCGCAGCCAGGACGCTGGGCCACGCCCCTCTCGCCTTTCCTGGGCAAACGCTCCGGGATAATATGTATATATATTGCTGCCCGATAAACGGGCTTTTCAGAGTGCCTGAGTGTTTGGTTTGAATAAAGCAACTCGGATGAATTCCAGCTTTTTAGTCGCGTCCATTCTTCCGATCGACGTGGGAGCCCCAGCTCCTTCAATATTATATATATATATATATATATATATATATATATATATATATACAGACATACATACATACACACGCATACATACATACATACATACATACATACATACATACATACATACATTATAATTGCCTTGTAGACTAGGATAAACAGTTTGTATGAAACTTATGCACTCTTTGCTTGCGAATAGGCTTGTATTCAACTAGCAGAGCGGACCTTTAACTAACTAGCGGAGCCTGCCCATTGCTTCACTGACCCTATTGTTAGTCGTCCTGTTTGCTAAAATAAATTTACACGTGCTGAAGAGTGCTTTCACCTCAGCGTTGCCCAGGTTAAAAAGGAAATTGTAATATCCTCCGCCAACACCACCAGGTGGCGCTACACGGTACATATTTACATGACAATATAAATCACTGCCCCCCTCCCCTCCCGAAACCCCCTCCCCAGTCTTCTACATCCCCACATGAAGCTGTGGCCACATAGCCCATGTTATCCCCCACACAAAGTTGTATTTGTACCATGGGTGTGGAGTTTGTAACTTAAAAGATGTGGCCATGCATAAGGAACAAAGAAAGAAAGACAGGGCGAGCCAATGGCATTTATATATTCTAGTGGGGTATGTTTACACATTGTATAAGCAATGACAAATCCTGCTTTGTGCATCGGTACATAATAAATGGAAGCTTTATGATTATAGGTAAGCATCACCGACCTGCTTCTTGACAGCAAGTGAAGTTATTTAAGGGACGCATTTACTGTTTTCCATGCATTTTCATTCAGGTTTTAATTTCACAGTTGATAGTTAAAGAAATTTCAATTTTCAAATGCAAGATATTGATTGAGGTTTTTTTTACAGATGCGTTTACGTTTTTTTAACGTAAATTTTCATTTACGGACGCCTTTTTATTTATTATTTACGGACGTTATTGTCATGTTTATGTCACAGTTTACAGTTATATTAATTTTCAATTTTCAAATGCTAGATATTGATTGAGGTTTTTCTTAGACGCGTTTACGTTTATTTACGTAAATTTTCATTTATGGACACCTTTTCTTTTTTTAATTTACGACATTAATGTCATGTTTATGTCACAGTTTACAGTTATAGAAATTTCAATTTTCAAATGCTCGATATTGATTGAGGTTTATTTTTTTTACGTACACATATAGTTTTTTACGTAAATTTTAATTTACGGATGCCTTTTCTGTTTTAATTTACAGACATTAATGTCATGTTTATGTCACAGTTTACAGTTATATAAATTTCAATTTTCAAATGCTAGATATTGATCGAGGTTGTATTGTTTTTTTACAGACGCATTTACGTTTTTTAACGTAAATTTTCATTGACGGATGCTTTTTCTTTTTTTTAATTTACGGACATTATTATCATGTTAATGTCACAGTTTACGATTATAGAAATTTCAATTTTCAAATGGTAGATATTGATTGAGGTTTGTTTGTTTTCGTACGCATATACAGATTTTTACGTGAATTTTAATTTACGGACAGTTTCCGATGAAAAATAAAAATGAATGATCATTTTAAGGCCATTTTTCCCCCGCTAGAGCAGGGGTTAGCCTTGCGGGCCCCATGGCAATCATGGTGCCCTGTTTGAGGCAATGTTTTTATGGAACCATCTATCCGATGGTTCCGTGATTTTTCCCGGTGTATTGCTCCGATGTCCGTCGGCACGCCAAATTTAAGCTTTCTACGATACCCAGAAAATACCAAACATTAATTGTGAGTAAGTGAGTGAGTGTAATGAGCTTTTTTATATTGCATAGAAAACCTTGCAAAAAACTTACCGTCCCCACTTTCCTTCTTTTTGGTCTTGCTTTTCCGATGCTTCCCTCGCCGACCCAGCTTGCCCTTTGATTTGTGGTGGGAAGTTGACTTGGAAGAGCGTGGCTTCTTGTTTTTGGACTTCCTTGCCTTACTTTCTCGGGTCTTCGCAGTGATCTTCAACCCCTCAGGATGAGACTGCTTTGTCCCACCAACTTGGACATCTTTTTTGTCAGCAGTTGCGACATCATTTTTCATTTCTTTGTGCGGGAGGAAAGTGGAGAGAAGGTTGGTCGAATTAATGAATATTGAACATTTCAGACATGCCTAATAAAAATAACAACTTAGCCTAGGACTTGGAGGCTCACCTGTTGCACAAAACAGCAGCTGGTTTCTCTTCTCGGAGGTATCAGAGTTCATCGTCACTGGAAACAGAAGCACGGCATCTGAAAAATCAACAGGTGGGATAATACAAAGTCACCTCTCCACCCCCACTCCATAAATTCTCCCAAATCCCCAAATTCCCTCTGGGAAACAAACCCTCTCCCTTTGTTCTTATCTACCAATTTTTACCAGCAACAGTGAATTATAAGGAAAGCTCTTCAAAAATGCCTGGATCAAGATTCACTCATGGAGTTTCTCAATAATTTAATGAGTTCACATTACTATGAAATAGGGTCTTCTTGTGGGGTTGGCTGGGAGAAGGTTTTGGCTCAAGTCTTTCACGAAGCGGCTGGCCAGGCCTGACGTTCGATTAAGTGGTTAGGGCGGGAGTGTTGCGGAGGCCATCGTGGAACCTTTATCGTCCACCAACGAATGTTGGCAGATGGGACACCCAATTTAACGTCCATTGGAGGGACGACACACACATTAACGAATCACCTTGCCTGGGAAAAACCGGGATGACCGTAAATATCTGGGCCGGGATTCGAACCAAGGCTAGACAGCTTAGACTTGAGTATTACGCAAGAGAGAAATGTGATAAAAGCAGAAGCAAAGGCACAATACAACTTAAGGAAACACACTTTTTACGTGCTCCAATAATAGGTAGACAGGTAAAGATTTAGGTACAATTGGGTTGGACATTTCCATGTGAAATGATAATTTTAGACCTAATGATATATCTTTAAATCTAGACTTGTGAAAGCTTACCCGGAATGTTTCTTCTCCAAGGCTGCCCTGATGTGTGCTAGCAAGGTAGGGTCCACCTGTGCTAGCAAGGGAGGTTCCACCGGTGATCAGGGCACGCTTTCTCGAACCTGTTCATGTCGAGCAGGGATTCTTTGCGGCTCGGAGGACGTTTTTCCCCTTGGTGAGCAATTTATAGGGTCCGGACGCACACGGAATGTGGGAGATGGGTCTGAGAGAGGCTGCGCTGATGCAGGTGGGGGTTTAACGTCGATTTCGCACCACCACTTGAACCACACTTGTAATGGTTGTGATTATGGGTTCATGACCTTTAGTTGTTCCCAAACCCAGGGTCGTGATCAAAACTTGGAAAAAAAAAACCTTGGAAAAAATCAAAATCCCGATTTGTGAGGGGATGTTTTTCACGTCCGAAGCGTTTTCTCCTATAATTTATTATAGTAGGTACCAGTACCAAGTAGGTACCAAATAGGGAGCGTTACTAAGTAGGTACCAAATAGGTACCGGTACCAAGTAGATACTAAGTAGGTACCAAATAGGTACCGGTACCAAGTAGGTACTAAGTAGGTACCGAATAGGTACCGGTACCAAGTAGGTACTAACTATGTACCAAATAGGTACCGGTACCAAGTAGGTACTAAGTACGTACCAAATAGGTACCGGTACCAAGTAGGTACTAACTAGATACCAAATAGGTACCGGTACCAAGTAGGTACTAACTAGATACCAAATAGGTACCGGTACCAAGTAGGTACTAACTAGATACCAAATAGGTACCGGTACCAAGTAGGTACTAACTAGGTACCAAATAGGTACCGGTACCAAGTAGGTACCAAATAGGTACCGGTGCATTTGCGTCGCAAGGCAAATGCAATTTAAAATCTGTGGCTTTTTTCCAATCACATTCGGCTTTCCCGTGTCCAAGTTTCCCAAATGTGAGTTTTGAAGATGTTACTTCGAACATAGAAAACGATGAATGACGAAGAGATTTCCTTTGCTTATTGGAAACGTTATCTGAAGCGGTGTAAACGTTTTTGCATTTTTATTGTTTAGCTTACCTCAGCGGTATGAGAACCTAGGCCCAGCTATACACTACCACCCTGGTGTTTTGTATACAGGTACCAACATGGCGCCATCCGTCAGGAGGATGTTAAGCACGAGGAACCACCTGCCAGAATTGGTCGTTGGAGGCCGTTGAAGATCCCAAGGTTGTCCTTCGCGAAAAATAAAACAGGTTAAAATCACCGGCATCCTGAGCAAACTTCGGCCTGAGCAAGTTGATCCTGCAATCTGTCTGAGTTTATTTCTAGCCTCGAAAACATTTCTCAACTTGTTGTGAACTCTATTAAGCTCTTTCAAGAGTACGGGTGTCCATAATTATTATTATTATATTATTATTATTATTATTATTATTATTATTATAATTACTACTTGCAAAATCGAAGATTTTTCAAGTATATTAATCGGTTGCATTTGTTATTCTGTCTGTTTGTTTGTTACTCGCCTACAGGCTACAGGTCACATTTCCAAATCGATCGTCACGAAACTTCAACAAGTTGTAGAGGTCGTCACACCGGAAAAGCCTATTGATTTTGAGGTCAAAGGTCATCTTGAGATCAAATTTCTAAAATCGTCATTTTTCATCCGATTGACTTGAAAATTGAATAACATTTGCACATTGAGTCACTGAATTGGAAAACCAACTACCTTTGAGGTCAAAAGGTCAAAGGTCAACTCAAGGTCAAATATCCAAAATCATCAATTTGCATCTGAAAAATCGTCAATTTTCATCCTGTTGACTTGAAAGTTGAACAGCATTTGCACATTGATTCACTGAATTGGGAAACCAACTATTTTTGAAGTCAAAAGGTTAAAGGTCAACTCAAGATCAAACTTCTAAAATCATCAATTTGAATCTGAAAAATCATAAATTTTCATCTGATTGACTTGTTAATTGAACAGCATTTCCACATTGATTCACTGAATTGGGAAACCAACTATTTTTGAGGTCAAAAGGTTAAAGGTCAACTCAAGGTCAAACTTCTAAAATCATCAATTTGAATCTGAAAAATCATCAATTTTCATCCGATTGACTTGTTAATTGAACAGCATTTGCACATTGATTCACTGAATTGGGAAACCAACTATTTTTGAGGTCAAAAGGTTAAAGGTCAACTCAAGGTCAAACTTCTAAAATCATCAATTTGAATCTGAAAAATCATCAATTTTCATCCGATTGACTTGTTAATTGAACAGCATTTACATAGCGCCTCACTGAATTGGGAAACAAACTATTTTTGAGGTCAAAAGATCAAAGGTTAACTCATGGTCAAACTCCTAAAAGCATCAATTTTAATTTAAAAATTATCACTTTTCGTTCTATTGAACTGAGCTTTGATCAAGATCGACGATTTTGATCTTGATGAAATGTACAATTTGCTGGATCAATTGCAACCTTTTTTCGGGGGGGGGGGGGTGGGGGGGAGTGGGGAGGGAGGTGAATTTTGCAAGTATCGTGCTCTGCATGACGTCTTCTTGTCATTTTATTTTTTAACGTCCGCCAAAAAAGGTGGACGAAACTTGGTGGATGAGTTGGGTAGTTGATAAGAACAAGCCGATTACATTTTGGTACAAGTCTGGATCCAGATCCGGCCTATCAGTGGAATACAAAACATAAACTGTTCAGCCTGGCGAATAAAAATTGAAATAAATAAATCCTGATGATTTTTATTTGTATAACAACATTTAAGGAAATGTATTAGTAGAATCATTTTTATTACCTCCACCACAAAAGGTGGATGGAGGTTATGTTTTCACCCCTGTTTGTCTGTCTGTTTGTGAACAGAATATCTCAAAACGTTGTGGACGGATTCAGACGAAATTTGGCAGAGATGTAGCATGTGTGACAAGGACGAAATTATTGGATTTTGGTGAAGATCCGGATTCAGATCCGGCTACAATAATTTTTTAAGTGATTCTTCACCATTGGTAGAGAGGGCCAAAAACGATACATAGCCAGATATCTCAAAAAGTTGTGGACGGATTTGGACGAAACCTGGTGGACAGGTTGGGTGTCTGGCAAGGATGTTCGATTCGATTTTGGTGAAGATCTAAATGTGGATTCAGACACGAGTATTATGTAATTTTTAAGTGATTCGTCACCATTGAGAGATCGGGCGAAAAGCGATTACATAACATGATATTAAAAAAAGTTGTGGACAGGTTATGACAAAACTTTGTGGATGCGTTAGGCGACAAGAACCAGCCGATTCGATTTTGGTTCAAGTCTGAATCCAGATCCGCATACAAAACAAACTGTTCAGCCTGGCGGAGGTGTGCGCTCTACCGTTTTCCGTTCTAGTTTCTCTTTAATTCGGTACCCAATAGTTTATCTACAAAACAAAATTGCAGCAGTTGTTTAATCATCGTGGAATGTCGTTCATCATCATGGAATGTCGTTCTGAACCGTCTATACAATGAAATCATGTTTTTTCCGAATGTATTCCGAGCTCGAACTTTACATCTCAAACTACAACGGCACCCGGTCGAGAGCACACCTTTACCAAGGTGAACGGTTCTTGAACTTTATTGTTATCCACATCAAAATCAACAACAGTTTGTTTGCAATGTCATGTAAAAAGCTAAAAAATAAAGTAAAGTTAAAAAGTTCACATTTTGTATTCCACCGATAGGCCGGATCTGGATTCGGACATGAACCATAATCTAATCGGCTTGTTCTTGTCGCCTAACGCATCCACAAAGTTTTGTCATAACCTGTGCACAACTTTTTGAAACATCATACTATGTTTCACTTTTAAAAAATCACTTAAAATCACTTAAAAAATAAATAAATCTCATATCCGAATCCATATTCAGATCTTCACCAAAATCGAATCGAATCTTCGAGGTCAGACACCCAACCGGTCGACCAAGTTTTGTCGAAATCCGTCCATAACTTTTTGAGATATCCTGCTATGTATCGTTTCTGGTCCTTTCTACCAATGGTGAAGAATCGCTTTAAAAATAATATAAATCTCGTATCCGGATCCAGATTCGAATCTTCACCAAAATTGAATCAACTCGTCATTGTCACATACCCAACCTATCCATCAAGTTTCGCCCGAATTCGTCCACAACTTCTTGAGATATCGTGCTATATATTATCCTTTTTGGCCCTATCTATCTCTCAATGGTGAAGAATCACTTAAATAATTCTCAGATCTAGATCCGGATCCAGATCTTCAGACAAACAAACCGACAGGGGTGAAAACCATCCCCATCCACCTTCGGTGGCGGACGTAATCAAATTGTATCAAATATGGTCTCCTCGTCCAATAAGATGAAGAAAGTAGAAAAATATTAAATTGAACTCATCTGTTTCATAACACCATCTCAAAATATCTACATCTATTCTGTCAATTCTCTTGAACATCTTCACACGTCTAACAAATCTCTCTGGAATATTCTCTAATACAGTATATACAGTATTGTGTCCTGATCTGTTCTGTGTCCTATTTCGTCCACAAGTGAAGACCATGTATTCAAAATAAGTAAATAATAATAACTCTTACATCTTTAGTCTCCTCTATATAATTTGAGTGATGTATATCAGCATATGTAGACTCTTCATTTCCCACTGCTGAAGTCTGTTTGCTACTCGTGTAATTTCATGAATAATTCATTCATGGTTTTCCGGCCCTTCCCCTTTCCCCCACAAATTTTGCCGCTCGATGTGACCACTCAGCTTGCCACGTGGTTGCACTTGCACTGACCCTGAAAATGGCAAATGCTAACTCGCTAGCTCTAAATTTACTATAATACCTCTCGGTGGCACCAACCCTACTTATCGACAATATGGGTCAAGGCTCCGAAATAACACGAAATGTGTAAAACTTCAAAAAAAAGTTTTTTTAACGTGTCGGGTATTTTTCAGGTATTGAGTACAGGTTCCATCGAGCCACCACTGCTTGCTGTTACATGATTGAGGAGCTTTGCTGAGCTCTTACAGAACGTGACACACACACACACACACACACACACACAGGTTACAGAATGAATACTCCTGCAATTACCTTTTTTGAAGTCTCTTATCTTTGGCAAACTTTAAAGTTTCCCGAGTGTGAGACGAGTTGCTCCAAGAGGTCGCCGTTTCCAAGAGTACACCACAACCTGCTCATGCAGAAAAGGGTAAAATTCTCCGATCTTTCACAGTTCCTCCATACTAGAGTCTCCTTTCAAATATGTGACGAGAACGTCATCAGGGGATATTTGTCACCCGAGGTGTAACAAGTACAAAAAGTTTTATATTAAAAACAAAAGCCGCGTCGATGTTACACAATGCCTAGATGCAGCTGTGCCTATAACGTCGATGTTATAGGCACAGGACATTCCTATTGATTCGATTACTTGATATTATTTTTGTGCAAAGTGAAAATATATCTCGGCAATTTCCCGTGTGTGGCGACGAATTTTTAATATATCTCGGCATTTTCCCGTCTGTTATTTCGGGCGGTGTATGACTGACCATGCCGCGATTTAAACAAAATATATATATATCTCGGCATTTTCCCGTCTGTTATTTCGGGCGGTGTATGACTGACCATGCTGCGATTTAAAAAAAAAAAATCTCGATGGACCTGAAGTTACAGGCCTTTGAGAATTCATTTCGTTCTATAAAGGGCAACTTTCATCGGATTTTCTTCCAGTTTTTTTTCAACCGAGTCTAAAACTATGTTAGCGACTGTGAAAAATGAAATGATATATCGAATTTGATTTGAAATAAAACTGTGTGAGAGAGGAAGACACCACGGGCCTACAAAACAGGCCTCCAAGGTATGCGAGTTAATAAAATGGTGGATATTTGTTTATATGAAGCCTCTCCCACAATGGGTGGAGCTATGGTTCCCAGAATGGGTGGAGCTTTGAGGTTTTGTCTTCTCTGCAAGAACAAGAAGAACAAGAAGAAGAACAACAACAGCAGAGGGCACTCTATGAGCAGCGTCTGCGACGCGGCTAAAAAGAGAATCTATGGTAAATATAGCCCGTGATAATTGTCAATATAATTATTTTGAGGTAGAGAACTTACACCTCAATATACACACACATCACTACCACCACCACCACCACCACGCACAAAGTATCTACCTTTGTTTTAGCTCACCTGGAACATAGTTCCGGGCAGCTTATGCGATGGCGCATCGTCCGTCCATCAGTCCGTCAACCCTTGCAACTTCTTCTCCGAAACCACTGATGAGATTGTGACCAAACTTGGCACAAATGATATTTGTTGTGTTGTGACTAAAGTTTGTTCACGACATAAAAAAAAAATCGGGGTCTAAGGGGGTTTACCGGGGTCAAAGTGGACCCAGGTTTGACCCCCCCCCCCCCCCCCCTCCAAATAGGAATTTGCTTTTTCTTCTGAAACTACACACATGATTTCGATGAAACTTCACCACAACCTTCATCACTCGTGAAGTACCGAAGTTTGTTCACGGCATTTTAAAAATTTGGCCCTGAGGGGTCTACTGGGGGTTTTTCTCCTTCTCCCTCTCCCCCCCCCCCCCCCCCCACCCCACAAATAGTTATTTGCTTTCTTCTCAGAAACTACACACACAATTTCGATGAAACTTGACAACAACCTTCACCACTCATGATGTATCAAAGATTGTTCACAACATTAAAAAAATTCGGGCCCTGAAAGGTGTAGTGCCGAGTGAGGCCGCTGTGGGCGGGGCCGAGCGAGGCCGCTGTGGGCGGGGCCGAGCAGGCCTGCGTTGCCGTTCCCTGGAATAAAGATGGTCCGCATCTTTGTAACAAAGACATTTCAATTGGCGACGAGGATTTTTCGGACCATGGCTACGTCGTATGGAAAGTTCCCGGAGTATGCTGGGGATAACTTTGAACTTTTTGCGCTGCAGCTGAGTTTTTATTTCATCGCTAACGACATCGTCATGGCGGGAAGCAGAAAGCGATTGTTCCATCGTCCTTCTCACAGAGGTTTTGCGTTTGCTGTGTGACTTGATTTCGCCGGCGAGAACGTCGGATGATGCTGTTACCTACGAGTCCATAGTCAAGACGCTGCACGATCACATTAAACCGGGCGAGTCACCACAGTTATCACCGTACGAGTTCGACAACCTGGTTCGGTTTCCCGATGAGAGGGTAGCTGATTTCGTGGCCAGGCTGAAGCAATTGGCGGGAGATTGTCGTTTTGGTGACGATGAACGACCACAAAGATTGAAGGATCATTTTATCGTGGAGTTGCGAGATGAGAAGATGGTCGCGTCAATTTTACGGATAACGTTTGAAAAGATTTTGTTTGCTAAAGCGGTTGAAACGGCCGCTGTTGTGGAACAAGCTGGAAAGGATGTTCGCGCCATTGTTGGGTTGGATTCTGCGGTTAATTAATGCCATGGCATAGGTACGAGGGGGGGGGGGGGACGGGGGGGACGGAGGGGGGTCACGTGTTTGTAATTGTCCAACTGGATCGGCGGATCGGAAAAATTCTTCATCTTCTTTGCTTCTTCCTCGCCCTCTTAATCTTCTTCTTCTTCCTCTTCCTCTTCGTCTTCCTCTTCTTCTTCTTCTTCTTAGGTATATGCAAGCAGTGCGTTACAGGGACAACTACCGCAGCAGCCTTGTCAGGGATGTGGTGGTTCACATTCTCATGGGAGCTGTCCATTTCAGAATGCGGTGTGTTACCGGTGTGGTAAGACAGGCCAAGTGCAAAGGGTGTGTCGGGGCCTGGCACCGTCATCGGTTAATGTGGTCGGGGTCGGCGCTGGCAGTGAGTTTGATCAACAGGGCATGTTTCCAATGACGTCAGCTGCGGACCACACCTTTGTGGTGGCTGTCAGTGTGAATGGCAGGTCAGTCAACGTCACAGAGGATACCGGGGCATCAGTCTCGTGAGTAAACGGATCTGGCGTCATTTGGGTTGTCCGGTGTTAGCCTTGATACGCACTACCCTTCGTACTTACACAGGGGAGATGATAAAGCCATTAGGCTTGATTTGATGTGTTGGTTCCTTATCGGGATCAGCAAGTGGTGTTTCCCCTGCATGTGGTTGATGGTTCTGGACCATCTCTACTTGGTCGTGATTGGTTGCAAACCATTCGTCTGGATTGGGCAAACATTTACAGTGCGCATACGTCATTTCCGTCTCCTTCACGCTTGGAGGGGATCTTGGAAAAACACCAAGTTCTATTTGGGCCTGAACTTGGGAAGCTCAAAGGTGCTCAAGCTCACCTGCACCTGAAGCAGGGTGTCAGTCCGTGATTTGGAAAGCCTCGACAGGTCCCATATGCCCTTTGTGGTCGGATCAAAGCGGAGCTCGATCGTTTGGAAATCATTGAACCGGTGGAACACTGAGTGGGCAATGCCCATGGTCACAGTTCTTAAGTGGAATGGAGGTATTCGCCTGTGTGGTGATTTTAAAGCGACTGTTACCCCAACCTAGGCGTGGAGCAGTATCCACTGCCATCTATTGACGAGATATATTCAAAGTTGGCAGGGAGTCGGTACTTCACGAAGAGGGACTTGGGCGATGCGTACTTACATCTCGAGATCGTGCCGGAGGATCGTCGCCTCCTTACCGTCAATACATGTCAGGGTATGTTCCAGTATACCTGTCTTTGTTTCGGGATCGCTTCAGTTCCAGCAATGTGGCAGAAGGTGATGGATCGTCTTTGTGCTGACTTATCTGCACAATGTTACCTGGATGACATCCTCATTGTGGGCGCCTTGGCCGAACAACATCTTGAGAATATTGACAAGGTGATGTCTAAGTTAGCTGCTTATGGTCTTCGCTTGAACAATGACATGCTTATTCTTTGAGATGTGAGTGGAGTACCTGGGGCATGTCATCACCCCAGAGGGGCTGTCATAAGCCCCTCAGTAAGTCGACACTATAGCCGACATGCCCAGCCCAAGGGACAAAGTTCAGCTTCGTTCCTTCATTGGGCCTGATCAGTATTACCAGAGGTATGTCAGCAACCTGAGCACTGAGCTTGCTCCGCTGACTTGCATGCTGCGTCGAGATGTTCGTTGGAGGTGGAGTTCGATGGAACAAGCTGCATTTGAACGAGTCAAAGCTCGCCTTACTGCAGACACGGTACTCACACATTACGAACCTTCACGTCCTCTCATTCTGGCATGTGACAGCTCGTCGTACGGCATCGGCGCCATCTTGTCTCAAGTAATGAGTGACGGTGCTGAGCGTCACGTGCTCCGACAGCAGCAGAGCAGAACTTTGCTCAGATTGAGCGTGAAGCGCTGAGTTTGGTATGGGGCGTGTTGAAATTTCGTCAGTACTTGATAGGTCGACATTTTCTTGTTGAAATTTCATCAGTACTTGATTGGTCGGCATTTTCTTGTTGAAATTTCGTCAGTACTTGATAGGTCAGCATTTTCTCCTACCAACTGATCATCAGCCGCTTCAGTTCTTGTTTAATCCTCAGAAAGGCATTCCAGTCACTACCGCTGCTCGACTACAGAGATGGTGTCTTGTCCTAAGTGCGTACGACTATGAAATCAAACTTCCTGCTCTGTCTCGATTGCCGTCTACAAAGACCGGTGCCGAAACTGCGGATGAGGTTGAGGTGTTCATGTTGGAACAGATTTAATCTGCTCCTGTAATTGTTGCGGAAGTGGTCGCTGCCGCTCGTCGTGATCCTGTGTTGTCACGTGTTGCGCACGTTATTTTGGCAGGACGTTGGCGCGAGTTGCCCTCGACGTCAGAATATGCTCCATATGTGTCATGTGTGTCTGAGTTGTCTTTAGCTCAAGATTGTGTCATGTGGGGCACGACGGTGGTCATTCCTGCTGCTTAATACATCAGCGCTGTCTCATTGAGTTGCATGAGGGTCATTTTGGGGGTATGATCAAAACAAAGAGTTTAGCCCGGAGTTTGTTGTGGTGGCCCGGGCTTGATGCTGACATCGAGCGGACGGGAAAAACATGTGATACGTGTCAAACTGATACTGATAATCCCTCACGTGTGTCGTCGTTATGGATGCCTGATGATAGAACGTGGCAGCGCGCTCATGTCGATTTTGCAGGGTCAGTCATGAGCCGCATGTTCTGGTGGTGATCAGCGCTTACTCAAAGTAGCCAGAAGTAGCGATAATGGAGTCCACAAACAACAACATGCATTTTAAGGCCATTTTCCCTGCTAGAGCGGGGGTTAGCCTTGCGGTCCCCATGACAATCTTCTCCATTTTGCCATATTTTCTGCATCTCTCCTTGTTAACCCCCTTGCCCGCATTTCTTCTTCCACCATATTTAGCCAAGTCTTTCTCGGTCTTCCCCGTCTTCTACTTCCTTCTACATTCATTTCCATCATTCTTCTCAACCAGTCACTTTCATCCTTCCTCAACACATGACCAAACCATCTCAACCTGTTCCTCTTCACAGCATCAATCACAGGCTCTATTCCCATCATCTTTCGCAATTCATCATTTGTCTTCCTCTCTCTCAACGATACTCCGCACATCCACCGAACCATTCGCATTTCCACCCTTTCCAGCCTTCGTTGCTGCTCTACGTTCATTACCCATGTCTCGCTCCCATAAATCATAACACTTCTCACATATGCAGAATACACCTTTCCCTTCAGCTTCAACGACACTCCCCTCCTCATCAGCACGCCATTCAGTTCCCGAAACTTCATCCATGCACATCTCACTCTTGCAACCGTTGCCGAGTCTGATCCACCTTCTCCATTCAGCATGTCTCCGAGGTAGCAAAATGTTTTCACACCTTCCAGCTTCACGCCGTCTCCAAGATCCAACTCAACATTTCCTCCATCTGCAGCTCCCTCTGTGCACACGTTACACTTGAATGTAGCTGCCACACTGGTTAATGACCCTCTTAGACCACTACATTTTTGATGAACCCACTCAGCGCACATTGTACATTGAATGGAGTTCACTCTGACACCCTTCCTGCACACAGCACTCGGCCACTTCCCAGTTCTTTCCACCTCACCACATGCTTTACCACTTGCCATCACCTTCGTCTTTCCGATATTCACCTTCAGACCTTTTGTCTCCATACATTCCTTCCACTTGTTCATCTTTTCCTTCAGTCCACCCATAATTTCCGCAATCAACACCAGATCATCTGCATACAACAACTCCCATGGTAAACCCTCCTTTACGTTCTGAGCCAGCACCTCCATCACAGCTACAAATAGTAGTGGACTTAGTACCGACCCCTGATGCACTCCCACCTTCGCCTCAAACTCACCACTGTTCCCGTCCTTCGTCCTTACAGCTGTGCGCGCTCTTTTGTACATTGCCATCACTACTGTGATCAACCATTCCTCCACTCCTAACTTCCTCAATGCCCATGTCAATACTTTGCGTGTAACCCTATCGAATGCTTTCTCCAGATAAACAAACCCAAGAAACAACTTCTTCCTCTTCTCCATGTACTTCTCCTGCAACTGCCTCACAATAAAGGCGCGTCTGTCGTTCCTCTTCCTGGCATAAATCCAAACTGCATTTCGTCGATCTTCACCTTCTTCCTTACCCTCCTCTCCAACACCCTTTCCAATACCTTCATTCCATGCTCCAATAACTTTATCGCTCGGTACGAGCCACACTCCAGATGGTCACCTTTCCCCTTGTATAGAGGGACGAGGGGACTCAGTTCCCAAACCACTGGAATGCGGCCTTCTTTTACCACCAGATTACAGATCTCTGTCATTCTCTTCACACCCCAACTTCCTGCTGCCTTCAACATATCTCCCACAACTCCCGTCGGCCCTCCCGCTTTTCTACTCTTCATTGCTTTTATCGCTTCCTCAACTTCCTTCTCAGTTATCTTCTCTGCCGGTCCTAAAACTGGGTTACTCTCTATGTTGCCATCCCATTCATTCTCTGTATTCCACAGCATTTCCATATATCTTTTCCATCTTCCTTTAATTCCATCTGGGTCCACAACGATTTGTCCCACTTCATCCTTCACGCAACTCACCCCCATCACATCACACCTCTCTTTCGCTATCTGCTTTGCAATCCTGAATACCGCTCTCTGACCCTCTTCCGAATCCAAGCTTTCTCCGAACATTTTCCTACATGCCTCCTCCGCCTTTGCTACCTCTTTGTTTGCAGCCTTCTTGGCTGCCTTATAACTTTCATGCTCTGCTTTTTCTGCTCCCGTACCCTTCACCTTCTGCCACTCCTTGAACTTCTTCCTCTTCTCATCAATCCTCTTTCCAACTTCCTCATCCCACCACCATGTTTCCGAGTGCCTCGGTGGTCCTTTTGTCCATCCACATACCTCACCAACGGCTCCCAACAGACTATCTTTCATTGACATCCAACCACGTTCAAGCTCAACCACATCATCCTCTACCCTACTCAGCCTCTCTTTTAATGCCTCCCTTACTGTCACGTCTTTCAACCTCCACACCTTCATTCTCGGTTGGTACTTCACCCACGGAGCTCTCCTCGCACCTTTCAACCTCATGTCGCAGACAACCAAGTGGTGCTGTGAAACGGCCTCCTCCGCCGGGATCACCTTTGTGTCCCGGAGGTGCCCCCTATCTCGCCTACGCACCATCAGGTAGTCAACGGTTGTCGTCGACCCACCTGACGTGTATGGAACAAGCTTATTATCCTCTTTCTGGAACTGAGTATTACAAATCAACAAATCAGCTCCATTAGCAAACTCCAAAATCCTTTCACCTTCTCCATTTCTCACACCATGTCCGTAACCCCCATGAACTCCTTCAAAACCATCCATACACCTTCCCACATGTCCATTTAGGTCTCCTCCTACCACAACAACTTCCTCATCTTTCACGTTTTCCATCAGCTTCTCTATCGCACATCAGAACTTGTCCTTCTCTTCATCGCTTCGACCAACCTGCGGAGCATTTCCCGAGATGACGTTCACCAAGAGCTTTCCAATCATCATTTTCACCATCATTAACCTATCGCTCGCTCTAGTCACACTCACCACACTGTCTACAAACTCCTCAGAAAACAGGACACCAACACCATTCACGCCCTCCGGACACCCTTGCCACACAAACTTGTATTTCTGTCCCTGCCTACCCTTCACCATTCTCACACCACTTCCCTTCCATCTCGTCTCTTGCACACAACATATGTCCACTCTTCTGATCAATACTTCCACCACTTCTCCTGATCTCCCTGTCATTGTCCCTACATTCCATGTCCCAAACCTCAGAAACTGATCTCCACTTCGGGCTGTACCCTGCCCATATGTAGTTGTAAATGTCATGGTTCTCTTTTTGAGGCAATGTTTTTATACCCGGATGCCCTTCCTGACGCCAACCCTCTTAGTCGCCTCTTACGACATGCAGGGATACGCTGTACCTATTCTAACCAGGGTACATACCTGCACGATAATGGAGTCCAACACGGTGGAGCACCTGCGGAGTATTTTTGCGAACAAGAGTGTTCTGGAGATTTTACTTTCGGATAATGGTTTGCAGTTTGTATCTGAGGTGTTTGCTGTGTTCATGCATGCTAATGGTATCAAACACCTGAAGTTGGCGCCTTACCACCCGGCTACCAATGGTCAGGCTGAGTCATTTGTCAAAGCGTTGAAACATGCCTTGCGGTGAGGCCAAGCGGTTCCATCTGTGCAAAGTCGGGTTGATGTGTTTAGCTGTAATCACTGCCAAAGGTGCTTTTATGAAGTGTTTGCAAAGGACTTCTGCGACTCACTGGGACTGACACAATCTGTCAATTTCCCGACCCGGATCTCAGTCAACGGAACATCTTCTCTTCTGGACTTGGTTATGACTAACTTCCCTGAAAATGTCTGCTGCTCTTCTGCTCCGATCGGATCATCTGATCATGTCCTTGTTAAAGTGGACATCTCTCTGACCATCCTCAGGGAGCCTGCTCAGCGTCGACGAGTCTGGCATTTCACTCAGGCCAACTGGCACGGTCTTCAAGCAGCCATCAATCATCTGGACTGGTCTCCCATCTCTACCACCTCTGACATCAACTCATCCTGGGAATTCTTCCAAAGTAAATTGCTCTCTCTCATGCACAGATTTATCCCATCTCGTCTTCAGTTGTCATACCCTTCCTCCCGTCCATGGTACACGGAATCTTGTGGTGAGGCTGTTGCCCAGAAACAACTTGCCTTCGTCTCCTGGAAAGCAAATCCAACGGAAGGAAATCTCATTTCCTTTCACAAAGCCCGAAACAAGTGTGTGTCCACCCTCAGGAGAGCCAGGAAACAATATCTCTCCGTTCTCAAGACCGAACTCTCTTATCTGTCCCCCTCTTCCAAATCCTGGTGGCGTCTGGTCAAATCCGTTTCTGGTGTTTGTTCCCCCTCCATCCCCTCCCTTACCTCAAACGGCTACACAGCTGACTCCGCACGTGAAAAAGCTGAATGCCTCAACTCTGTGTTTGCCTCTAAATCTTGTGTCCCAAACCCATCCCTCTCTGTACCCACCATACCCAGTCGTACCCTGCTGCTCCTGGACTCCGTGTCCTTTCCTCCTGACAAGGTGGAAAAGTTTCTGTCAACCCTCGACTCTGATTCTGCAACTGGACCCGACGGCATCAGCCCACGGGTCCTAAAATCCTGCTCTGCTGCTCTAGCTCACCCTCTCTCTGTTCTCTTCACCCTCTCTTTTGCTCAAGGTCAACTGCCATCTGCTTGGAAATCAGCCAACATCACCGCTTTGCACAAAAAAGGTGCAAAAACAGATCCTAGCAACTACAGACCAATCAGCCTTCTCCCAATTATCAGCAAAGTCATGGAATCCATCATTGCTTCTGATATGAAATCTTTCCTCTTCTCCAATGGCTTGATCTCTGATCATCAATTTGGTTTCAGACCAGGTCACTCTACTCTGGACATGCTGCTTCTGCTGTCTCAACAATGGATGGAGGTCCTCAATGCCAAACAGGAAATTAGAGCTGTCTCCCTCGACATATCACGTGCCTTCGACACGGTCTGGCACCCCGCTCTGCTCACCAAACTCTCCTCCTTTGGTATCCATGGAAATCTCCACGCATGGCTGGCGGACTTCCTCTCTAGTCGTCGTCAACGTGTGGCCCTGAATGGGTTTCTCTCATCTCCTCTTCCTGTTCAGGCTGGAGTTCCCCAAGGCAGTGTTCTGGGCCCCGTGCTTTTTCTGGTCTTCATCAATGATCTCTCTGACTCTCTCGAAAATCCTCTCTATCTCTTTGCTGATGACTCCACTCTCTGCCGCTCCATTCCTCTTCCCTCAGATCGGCAGTCTGCTGCCTCCTCACTCTCTGAAGACCTGGACAAAATCACAGACTGGTCAAACAAGTGGAACATGTCTTTCAATCCTGACAAATCTCACACTCTTACTATGTCTCTCCGAAAAGATCGACTGGACAACCCTCCCATCTACTTTCTCAACAATCCTCTCCAAGAAGTTCTGTCGCTCAAGATTTTGGGTCTCACTATCTGCCATGATCTTTCTTGGGAAAACCACATTTCCAAGCTGGCATCCAAAGCCAGTCGCCGACTGGGCATCCTCCGTCGTGCGAAGTCCTTCCTCGGCACACCTGAGCTCCTCACCACATACAAGGCTTTCATTCGCAGCTCAATGGAATACTGTTCTCCCCTATGGGCCGGTGCTCCTGCCTCACACCTAGCTCGGCTTCACGCTGTTGAAACCAAAGCTTTCAGAATTATTGGAATCTCCCGCGATGAAGCTATCTCTGAGGGCCTTTCACTCACTCACCGCAGGCAGGTAGGTTGTCTTTCTGTCTTCTACCGACTCCTCTCCGGCCTTGCACCCCCAGCTCTCTCTGTGCTCTGTCCCCCAAATATTCCTACAGGTCGCACAAGATCTGCCAGCAACCCTCTGATGGTTAAACTGCCAAAATCTCGGCTCTCCGCTCACCTTCACTCTTTCATTCCTCTTTTCTCCCGCCTCTGGAACAAACTCCCTCACTCCCTTCAATCCCACTCCTCCCTCCAGGTCTTTAAAACAGCTGTTCACCACCATCTCTTATCTTCCCCCATCCAAAACCTTGATCTTTTCTACCCCCGCTAATTCACCCCAGATCCACCTTGTTTGAAATTCCAACTTCTTTCCTGGAAGTCCTGGCAGTGTCCATATGTTTTATACCTCTCCCACTGCCCCCTTCCCACGCCCCCCCCCCCCCAAAGCCCTCGCCCTCTCTCAGATCTCTTGATGTCTCCATGTCTCTCGGTCCCTGCTCTCAAATGTTGTGTTTGTGTCCTTCCCCCTCTCTCCCCATCTTGTCTACCGCTCCCTATGTTATATGTTTTATGTGTCGGTTTGTCTTTCTGTGTGATTAATGTTCGCTCTTTCACGAGCCTCGATATTGTATACAAAAAAAAAGAAAGAAAAAAAAAAAAAAAAAAAGTGTTGATTCAGGGGGTTGAATACTTATGTAAATTTGATATTTAAATTTCTAAAATAAACTTAGACTTTGACATTATGGGGTATTATGTGTAGATCAGTGACAACAAATCTCAATTTAATCCATTTCAAATTCAGGCTGTAACACGATAAAAAGTGAAAAAATCAAGGGGTGTGCCAGAATCCGGTGTGCCAAGTTCACCTTCTAAAACCCACATATCTCGATAACAACCAGAGACACACACACACACAGACCTCAGTTGTTGCTCAATAATGTTTAGGATTCATTTTGTTTCACTTGATTTAGTGTGCAACCTTTTTTTTACTTTTTAAATTGTCTTATTCTGTTATAGAATTACGAAGAGGTAGTATTTACTGTATATAGAATTATGTATGAATTGTGGAATTACTAAGAGGTAGTATTTACTATATATAGAATTGGGTACTAATTGTGGAATTACTAAGAGGTAGTATTTACTATATATAGAAATAGGTACTAATTGTGGAATTACTAAGACATCGTATTTACTATATATAGAAATGGGTACTAATTGTGGAATTACTAAGACATTGTATTTACTATATATAGAATTATGTACTAATTGTGGAATTACTAAAATGTAGTATTTACTATATATAGAATTAGTTACTAATTGTGGAAGTACTAAGACATAGTATTTAATACATATAAAATTATGTACTAATTGTGGAATTACTAAGACGTAGTATTTACTATATATAGAATTAGGTACTAATTGTGGAATTACTAAGAGGTAGTATTTACTATATATAGAATTATGTACTAATTGTGGAATTACTAAAATGTAGTATTTACTATATATAGAATTAGGTACTAATTGTGGAATTACTAAGAGGTAGTGTTTACTATATATAGAATTAGGTACTAATTGTGGAAGTACTAAGAAGTAGTATTTACTACATATAGAATGTTATTAATTGTGGAATTAAAGAGGTAGTATTTACTATATATAGAATTAGGTACTAATTGTGGAATTACTAAGAGGTATTATTTGCTATATATATAATTAGGTACTAATTGTGGAATTACTAAGAGGTAGTATTTACTATATATATATATAATTATGTACCAATTATAGAATTACTAAGAGGTAGTATTTACTATATATATAATTAGTTACTAATTGTGGAATGACTACGCGGTAGTTTTCACCCCTCAGCCCAAATTGGGCTAAGGGGTATTGTCGTCCGGGCGTCCGTCAACTTTTGGTTTCCGTCAATTTCAAGGAGAATGGCTTTTCCGATTAAATCCATTTTTTGCAGTGTGTGTTGGGGTTGAGGAGAGGAAGGTTCCTTTCGAAAATGGGTGCTCTGCGATTTTCAATATGGCCGCCATGGCAGCCATCTTGATTGGTTTCCACCATGCATGGGCTGAGGGGTTACGCACGCTTTGCAAAGCGGTGCTATTTATTACTATATATAGAATTAGGTACTAATTGTGGAATTACTAAGAGGTAGTATCTACTATATATAGAATTAGTTACTAATTATAGAATTACTAGAAGGTAGTATTTACTATATGTAGAATTAGGTACTAATTGTGGAATTACTAAAAGGTAGTATTTACTATATATAATTCGTTACTAATTGTGGAATTACTAAGAGGTAGTATTTACTATATATAATTCGTTACTAATTGTGGAATTACTAAGAGGTAGTATTTCTAATTGTGGAATTACTAAGACATAGTATTTACTATATATAGAATTAGTTACTAATTATAGAATTACTAAGAGGTATTATTTACGATATGTAGAATGAGATACTAATTATAGAATTAGGAAGAGGTAGTATTTACTCTATGTAGAATTAGGAACTAATTGTGGAATTACTAAGAGGTAGTATTTACTATATATAGAACTAAATACTAATTGTGGAATTACTAAGAGGTAGTATTTGCTATGTATAGAATTAGGTACTAATTGTGGAATTACTAAGATGTAGTATTTACTATAAATATAATTAGGTACTAATTGTGGAATTACAAAGAGGTAGTATTTGCTATATATAGAATTGGGAACTAATTGTGGAATTACTAAGAGGTAGTATTTACTATATATAGAATTGTGTACTAATTGTGGAATTACTAAGACATAGTATTTAGTATATATAGAATTAGTTACAAATTGTGGAATTATTGAGACATAGTATTTACTATTTATATAACTAGGGCATGCCCGTACTATATATATATCTAAAATTATATCCCCCCCCTCTATTTACATGAAATGGTTTGGTCCATTCGCAAAGCCAAAGCGAACGGCTTGCGAGTACGGTGACAATCCCCCCCCTCTATTTACATGAAATGGTTTGGTCCAAAGCGAACGGCTTGCGGAGTTTGGTAAATAAATCGCCATAGCTCGGTAACTACTTCTCCGATTAATATGAAACCTTGAAAAGGCACATCCTCGGGTCCCCAGCAATATACCTGGCAAGTTTCAAGTATATCGGACCCGTGGTTGTCGAGAAACAGCGGTCACAGACAAACGACACACACACATACACACACACATACACACACACAGAGATTACTGGAATTATAGATAGATTAGGAATTAATTGTGGAATTACTAAGAGGTAGTATTTACTATATATAGAATTAGGTACTAATTGTGGAATTACTAAGATGTAGTATTTACTATATATAGAATTAGGTACTAATTGTGGAATTACTAAGATGTAGTAATTAGTACCTATAGAATTCGTTACTAATTGTGGAATTACTAAGACATAGTATTTACTATATCTAGAATTAGTTACTAATTATAGAATTACTAATGGGTAGTATTTACTACAAGTAGAATTAGGTACTAATTGTGGAATTACTAAGAGGTTGTATTTGCTACATATATAGAATTAGGTACTAATTGTGGAATTACTAAGAGGTAGTATTTACTATGTATAGAATTAGGTACTAATTGTGGAATTACTAAGATGTAATAATAATAATAATAATAATGCATTTATTTTATATAGCGCTTTTCAGGAAGCCCAAAGACGCTTAGTAAATGTAGTATTTACTATTGTTACGGACGCGGTTAAAGATGTTATATTTGCCGAGCGGAGGTTCCGCGACCGAACAGTTATTCCCCGACTCTAACACCCGATTTACCCCAAACTTTGGCCGGATCGCGCCACCGCTATTCAATAGGGGAAAACTCTAATGCGACCGAATGCAAAGAGGAAAAGGAATAAGACGAGAAAAGGGGTTGAAAATGCTACTAAATTTATTTACTATTTACAGGCTCAAAATAACCAAGGAAGAAGGAAGGATAAGAAAATAATTTACAGAAGATATTAGAGACACAGTGCAACGCTAGCTTACCTACAGTCTTAATTAACCCAGGGACAGAACAAACAAGGACAGACTCACGCGGGGAATGATGATAGGACTGGCAGGAGGTGAATGGCTGGAGGGAGAGGAAGGTCCACTGGTACTGCCGCACGATCGGCTCGTTGGGCAGCCGCCGTTCCTTTGCGGCCCTGCTCCAAACTGCCGTCCAGGCCCACGCTGCTGTGGCTGCAGTTTCGGCGGCTCGAGCTGCTGTAAACGCAGTTTCGGTGGCTCGAGCTGCTGTAAACGCAGTTTCGGTGGCTCGAGCTGCTGTAAACGCAGTTTCGGTGGCTCGAGCTGCAGCTCAACTCTGGACTTCTCTCGGACTCAACTCAAAGCGCCTCTCTTGGACCCAACTCAAAGCGCATCTCTTGGACCCAACTCAAAGCGCATCTCTTGGACCCAACTGCTTGGACTCCCTCTCGTCTCCCTGAAAAGCTCATCTGCTTCGGGAAACGCCCTGCCGTGGGTTATATAGGCCCCGCCCCTCAACCTTTGCGAACCTCCCCGATCGCTCTTCCTCCGCCCTCTCTAGCCAAACCCCTGGCTCATGGTTGGTCGAGTGGGGCTGGCTCACTCCTCCCCTCTATGACGAGGTGGAGACACGCCTTTCTTCTCCGACCCTGCCTCGTGGTCAATGGCGGTTATTGGAGGGTAGGTAATTGCCAATCGACGGAAGGGGGGAATGGAGGTTTTGGGAATGGGAATGAAGGGAATCTATCTCTTTCACTTGGTGCAATGGAGTACTTCAATTAATGGGAGACACAGCCTTACCCTAAAACACAGAATAAGATATAACTATCGAACAGGGGTATTCTATGATTGGCTGACGTGTATGCTGTTGGACTAATTATGGGACGCCCTTTTGACCTTTACACAGCTCCGGAGGCAGCAAGGGCCAGACTCAAGCAATAATAATAATACACACAATAAAAAAAAATACAGTCCTCATATCCGCAACACTGCACCCTCCTCCTCTTAGGCACATCCCGGGCCTACAACTTTTATTTAGTGTGACACGTAGGTGTAGTTCCCTCTACTCTTAACCTGACCCTGAGTGCGACAGTTTTTAAACATAAATAAATGTGTCCCGCTGCTCCATTGCACCCTGCCTAACAGACTTACGCCCACAGTTAACCGAATTGCGGAATGGTCTTTAAACTACACACTGACGGTGGGGAGCATTATTTACAATGACTCTGCTTTTATTTACAAAACGAACCCAGGGCCTGTAATTGTTCTTTTTGGGGGGGGGGGGGGGAGGAGACAGTCTGCTCTGCATCGACGCACCATGAAAGCACCCAAAAACGCACCAATACCCCCAAGCACCAATCGGTGCAGTCATCACTGCTCATCAATGTTCAATAATAAAAATAAACCAACAACCCCTAACCCTGCAGGTGGTCTCTTGCTCTTCGGCTCCCTCTGCTGGCTATTATTATCTCTTCCAGTTGTTGTCATTTTCTTTGCTTTTCTTACTGGAGGCCTATTTGCAATAAAGCTTGCCCAAACGTGTCCATTTTATTTTCTTTATTTATGGCCCACAGGGCCGACTACGTGTGGTTCACCTGTGGGGCATCGGTGCCCTGTGGCCAAGGTCCGCCAGCAAGATTTCGGGCCCTCATGGCCGGTTCCAGCAGAGGGGCCAGGCCCCAACCCATGGGGTCCATAAGTGGTGCCCGGCCACTGACATGTGGTCCATAATGTGGTGCATCGATGCAGACAGCTGGTTCTGGGAATTCCGGGCGCACAATGGAGGACTCACGCACGTTCCCCTCGGTGCCCAATGGCGCACAGGTCATGTGGGAGACAAAAGGGGGAAGACAACTGAGCGAGGGGTAAGGTCACAAGGGTACACATCAATAAGGCAATGCAAGGCGAAATGCGTATGGAGAGCGAAATGAGAAAGCTCGTCCCTACCGTACGTCACCCCCCCCCCCCCCTGTCACCTACACTACCCTTGCCCTTACCCCAGATTTACAAAATCTACACATTTACACATTCGTCACTACTGTCACGTCTTCCCCATATTTCTTCTACACCAAATTCGTCTCCACAATCCCTCCAGCCAAAATTTGCCATCACCAAATTCATCATCAATCCTCATAAGGAGGAAGAGATGGAACACAAAGCACAATGTCACACCCACGTCATGATGCGTCTCACAATCCAAAACATTTGCTCATTAAAATAATTAAACATGGCATGGTGTGGAGGTACGTCATCTCAGGTGAGTGGATGCAGATGGTGTGAGGAGACTTCATCCTAACTACTTTCTAAATGACATTGACACACGTTACACTACCCCGGGGTCTTTCCCGGCCAATCCATTGGCCAACTTACACTATGGGTTCTAAAAACCAATTCCCATTGACCAACTGTGGTGCTTCTCAATTTGGGGTCTCACTCCCCCGATTCATCTCCCGGTGCCCTTGCACAATTTCTGGGCTGTGACGTGTAGCTCTCCCAGCAGGTCTACCCACCTGCACACCTCCACCACTGCAGTTGCCACCCGAGCTTACCTAGCTCCTCACCCTAACCTAACTAACTGGGGAAGGCCCCTCCTGGCTCTGTCACCCCTTGGTGCCCTCTGGCACTGGGCTACCCGGGTCCGTCTTCCGGATCCTCGGGCCCCATCCACAACAACTCTACCGGCTCCCAGAGCCCACCTGCGGCCTCACCTGGCCGACATCCTCACAGTGGTGGAGTGCCCAAACCAACTACACACACCAACAGGCTTACACGCCCAGCCATTTCCACAACACTAATGCACCCATCCAAATACCATTCTTTCACCTGCACCACAGATGCCAATATCCAACCACAATTTACCTATACCCTCTACCTAACACTTACACTACCCGCCCCGGGTATTCGTGATGGGGTCCACTCTTCCCCCATTCACACCTCCGCACCATCCACTCCACTCCACAGTTTCCACCATACTCACTCCACGACCATCCATTCCAAGACTCCATATATTCCACACTCCATGTCTTCCACACAACCATTTATTCCATACACCTGTTCCTCATACCTGTTGTTGCACACCTGTGCACTCACACCTGGTGCCACCTGCACCCTCCTTCTCTTCCTGGACCATTTGGTCAACACCACACGCAATCACCACTACTCCCTCATACACTGCTCCACACACCTGTTCAGTTGCACACCTGTGCAATCACACCTGTTCCTCACACACTTTTCACAATACACTTCTATACACCTCCAACACTCACAGGGCATCATCTCATCTAACTACTCCCCTCTGAAACTTGCGCTTCCCAGTCGTCCCTTTAAACTATTGCGCTCCCTCGTCATTATCATCCACTCTAAACTACCTGCGTCCCCACAACAGGTGTCATTGTCACTACCTAATCTTAACGTTACCTAATGTCATCTTCGCTAGATCCCTACACACGATATATCCTAACCCACCCGGGCTAGTTTTCACTGCCATCAACCCCATAAATCTAGTGCTCCTTTCCCCCCCGTTCTGTGAGGGATGGTGGATTTGCCATCCCACCACATCGGGGGTCTCTCACTATAAATTTTGCTTACCAAATTCCAACCAATCAAAAATTTCCAATCACTCTACCAATCCTATTCACTTTTCTAAATTTCGTATCAAATCACTATCACTATCACTATCACCATCATCACAGTCCGCTATATCCTAGCCTCGGTGCGTCATGACATCATTAAACTCGGCTTCGTAAAGCCGAGCAATGAATTCGGGTGGTTTGGTCGCCTGCAGGTTGAATCCGTCCGGCTTTCAGTTCAAGGGAGGTGGTTTGGTCGGGCCGAGATTCCACGCACCATCTCGGCGCGGCACCTTGCGGTCCCGGGCCCGATGGCTCAATCTCCCCCGGTCGGAACCCCGTCCCCGCGAGGGGGGCACCGTTCCGCTTCCTCCCACTCGCCCTTGAACCGGACCGGTCGCCTCGCCCGCCAAGGCCCGGACTCGACCGTGCAGGGCGGGGCCAAGCCCGAATTGGCAACGACCCTTCGAAGAGAAACGACGCAGCTTCGATCCGCGCCGGGCCTCGCATCCAACAAAGCACACCGCGCCCCGAGTGCTCGCACCGGCTATCCGTCGCCCTAAACGCTAACCCGTCCAACGTCGATGCTTCACCGGCATGCTCACACTCATACGCTACCCCTTTCACCCTCACCGAGCTCGGTGCTACAAGTACAACGCCGTCCGTACATTCCACCAACGCTCTCCCCGTTACACACCAGACCTCTCGCGCACACTCGCTGTTCACACACTCGCCGTTCGCACACTTCGGTCCACACCTCTCCTCCGTTACGTCCTCCGTAACACTCACCATGGGCGTGCTCTCTGGCATCCACCCACTACCGCGCTCACATGGGCTCTCCCACACCCGCGCCATGACCAACTCAGGTGTGCTTCCTCGCACACCCTCAACCATTCCAAGCGTGCATTCTCGCACCAGCTCCACCACCAACTCACTCTCCGGGTCACTCTTACCCTCGCACGTACACTCCGTACACCCCGACGTGCATTTTCGCTCGCACTCGGTCTCACTCCCACACTTTATAACACGCTCACTCTTTGACGCACACTTTTTCCTCACACGCGTACCATTTTTACTCACACGGGACCCTTCACCAACGCCCGGGTGCCATATCGATCCCAATCGCGCGACAATTCTTTTGTCGCTAAACATCCTTTTACAAAATCTCCCCGCACAATACACAGCACGTCTCACCTTCAGGGTTCTTCTTCCTCCCTGCACCAAAACCTGCAAACTTCCATTCTGGTTAAGCACAGCATCGTGATGTGAGCAGGGACTTTGCACATTTTCCATTTCTCCCTGCAATTCCCGGGCTACCTCCGTCATCTCTTCAATTTTAATTCCCAGCACTGCTTTGTCTTTGTTCCCCTCGACGACCGCTGGCTTTAATAAAACACCCTCTACCTCATCGGTCGCCGGCTTTTCAAAACCCCGTGTCGCGATTTCTACCCCCGTCATTGTACCCACGCTTTCCTCCGCTTCGCTCAACCGGCGCTTCTCGACCCGCGTTACCTCGTCGTGCAACCCTGGGACCCTTTCGCCCACCATGCGATCCATGGTCTCCCCACATTTTTGCATGCGGTCACCCATTCTGTCCCCAATCTTGCCGATTCGCTCCATATCGGCCCTCATTCCGTTCGTTATTGCTTCAATTTGGTTTCCCAATCGCTCACTGTTAGCCCTCGCTTCGTTCCTTATTTGCTCACTATTCCTGTCCAAAAGGGCCTCCATTTCAGCCATAATTAATTGCATGTCTTCCACCGTTGGTACAAAGGGCGCGGCTCTATTTGGTGCCGCTGTAACCACGTGCGCGAGAGCGCCATTTTGTGCGTCTGATACCCCCTCAACCACCTCCTCCATATACATTACCCCGAGGTCCTGGGTTACTCCTAACCCCTCGAGCTCACCCACCTGCATCCGATCGCCTTGACCAGCCATGGCGCGATTTCAAAATTCGGGTTTTGCTTTAAAACACAAATTTTCAGCAGCTCGTAATTTTGAGTGCGTTAAGCGCGCTTCGGGCCTCGTATCTCACTCCCCGACACCAATTGTTACGGACGCGGTTAAAGATGTTATATTTGCCGAGCGGAGGCTCCGTGACCGAACAGTTATTCCCCGACTCTAACACCCGATTTACCCCAAACTTTGGCCGGATCGCGCCACCGCTATTCAATCGGGAAAACTCTAAAGTGACCGAATGCAAAGAGGAAAAGGAATAAGACGAGAAAAGGGGTTGAAAATACTACTAAATTTATTTACTATTTACAGGCTCAAAATAACCAAGGAAGAAGGAAGGATAAGAAAATAATTTACAGAAGATATTAGAGACACAGTGCAACGCTAGCTTACCTACAGTCTTAATTAACCCAGGGACAGAACAAACAAGGACAGACTCACGCGGGGAATGATGATAGGACTGGCAGGAGGTGAATGGCTGGAGGGAGAGGAAGGTCCACGGGTACTGCCGCACGATCGGCTCGTTGGGCAGCCGCCATTCCTTTGCGGCCCTGCTCCAAACTGCCGTCCAGGCCCACGCTGCTGTGGCTGCAGTTTCGGCGGCTCGAGCTGCTGTAAACGCAGTTTCAGTGGCTCGAGCTGCTGTAAACGCAGTTTCGGTGGCTCGAGCTGCTGTAAACGCAGTTTCGGTGGCTCGAGCTGCAGCTCAACTCTGGACTTCTCTCGGACTCAACTCAAAGCGCCTCTCTTGGACCCAACTCAAAGCGCATCTCTTGGACCCAACTGCTTGGACTCCCTCTCGTCTCCCTGTAAAAGCTCATCTGCTTCGGGAAACGCCCTGCCGTGGGTTATATAGGCCCCGCCCCTCAACCTTTGCGAATCTCCCCGATCGCTCTTCCTCCGCCCTCTCTAGCCAAACCCCTGGCTCATGGTTGGTCGAGTGGGGCTGGCTCACTCCTCCCCTCTATGACGAGGTGGAGACACGCCTTTCTTCTCCGACCCTGCCTCGTGGTCAATGACGGTTATTGTAGGGGAGGTAATTGCCAATCGACGAAAGGGGGGAATGGAGGTTTTGGGAATGGGAATGAAGGGAATCTATCTCTTTCACTTGGTGCAATGGAGTACTTCAATTAATGGGAGACACAGCCTTACCCTAAAACACAGAATAAGATATAACTATCGAACAGGGGTATTCTATGATTGGCTGACGTGTATGCTTTTGGACTAATTATGGGACGCCCTTTTGACCTTTACACAGCTCCGGAGGCAGGAGGGGCCAGAATCAAGCAATAATAATAATACACACAATAAAAAAAATACAGTCCTCATATCCGCAACACTATATATAGAATTAGGTACTAATTGTGGAATTACGAAGAGGTAGTATTTACTATATATAGAATTAGGTACTAATTGTGGAATTACTAAGAGGTAGTATTTACTATATATAATTAGGTACTAATTGTGGAATTACTAAGAGGTAGGATTTACTATATATAGAATTATGTGCTAATTGTGGAATTACTAAGAGGTAGTATTTACTATATGTAGAATTAGCTACTAATTGTGGAATTACTAAGACAGTATTTGCTATATATAGAATTGGGTACTAATTGTGGAATTACTAAGAGGTAGTATTTACTATATATAGAATTAGGTACTAATTGTGGAATTACTAAGAGGTAGTATTTACTATATATATAGAATTCGGTACTAATTGTGGAATTACTAAGAGGTAGTATTTACTATATATATATAATTCGGTACTAATTGTGGAATTACTAAGAGGTAGTATTTACTATATATAGAATTATGTACTAATTGTGGAATTACTGAGAGGTAGTATTTGCTAGATATATAGAATTAGGTACTAATTGTGGAATTACTAAGAGGTAGTATTTGCTATATATAGAATTGGGTACTAATTGTGGAATTACTAAGAGGTAGTATTTACTATATATAGAATTATGTACTAATTGTGGAATTACGAAGAGTTAGTATTTACTATATGTCGAATTACGTACTAATTGTGGAATTACTAAGAGGTAGTATTTACTATATGTAGAATTAGGTACTAATTGTGGAATTACTAAGACAGTATTTGCTATATATAGAATTGGGTACTAATTGTGGAATTACTAAGAGGTAGTATTTACTATATATATAGAATTAGGTACTAATTGTGGAATTACTAAGAGGTAGTATTTGCTATATATAGAATTGGGTACTAATTGTGGAATTACTAAGAGGTAGTATTTACTATATGTAGAATTAGGTACTAATTGTGGAATTACTAAGAGGTAGTATTTACTATATGTCGAATTAGGTACTAATTGTGGAATTACTAAGAGGTAGTATTTACTACATATATAGAATTAGGTACTAATTGTGGAATTACTAAGATGTAGTATTTACTATACTAGGGCATGCCCGTACTATATATATATCTAAAATTATATCCCCCCCCCCTCTATTTACATGAAATGGATTGGTCCAAAGCGAACGGCTTGCGAGTACGGTGACAATCCCCCCCCTCTATTTACATGAAATGGTTTGGTCCAAAGCGAACGGCTTGCGAGTACGGTGACAATCCCCCCCTCTATTTACATGAAATGGTTTGGTCCAAAGCGAACGGCTTGCGAGTACGGTGACAATCCCCCCCCTCTATTTACATGCAATGGTTTGGTCCAAAGCGAACGGCTTGCGGAGTTTGGTAAAGAAATCGCCATAGCTCGCTAACTACTTGTCCGATTAATATGAAACCTTGAAAAGGCACATCCTCGGGTCCCCAGCAATATACCTGGCAAGTTGCAAGTATATCGGACCGGTAGTTGTCGCGAAACAGCGGTCACAGACAAACACACAGACACACACACAGACACACAGAGATTACTGGAATTATAGATAGATATAGAATTAGGTACTAATTGTGGAATTACTAAGAGGTAGTATTTACTATATATATATAATTAGGTACTAATTGTGGAATTACTAAGAGGTAGTATTTGCTATATATAGAATTGGGTACTAATTGTGGAATTACTAAGAGGTAGTATTTACTATATGTAGAATTAGGTACTAATTGTGGAATTACTAAGAGGTAGTATTTACTATATGTCGAATTAGGTACTAATTGTGGAATTACTAAGAGGTAGTATTTACTACATATATAGAATTAGGTACTAATTGTGGAATTACTAAGATGTAGTATTTACTATATATAGAATTAGGTACTAATTGTGGAATTACTAAGAGGTAGTATTTACTATATATATATAATTAGGTACTAATTGTGGAATTACTAAGAGGTAGTATTTGCTATATATAGAATTGGGTACTAATTGTGGAATTACTAAGAGGTAGTATTTACTATATATAGAACTAGCAGAAGTACCCGGCATTGCCGGGTGGGGGAGCGGAGGGGAGGGGGAAGAGGAGGGGAGGGAGAAGAGGAGGGGAGGGGAATGGGGAGGAGAGGAGAGGGGGGGAGGGGGGGGAGGGGAGGAGAGGGGGGGGAGGGGAGGAGAGGGGGGAGGGGAGGAGAGGGGGGAGGGGAGAAGAGGGGGGGGGGAAGTACCCGGCATTCTGTGTATAAACGTGAGGGAGAAGTGGGGAGAGGGGGAGGGGGGGGAGGGAGGAGAGGGGGGGAGGGAGGAGAGGGGGGGGAGGGGGAGGGATGGGAGAGGAGAGGGGTGGGAGGGGGAGGGGGAAAAGGGAGGGGGAGGGGGGAAAAGGGAGGGGGAGGGGAGAAGGGGAGGGGGAGCGGGGGAGGGAAGGTGAGGGCCAGTCAACAATGACGTTGCAGTTCTCATGGTCAGAGAGCAGCACAACAATCCGCAACAGCACGAAGCGGATTTTGGAGACTCACCGATCCTGTGACGCCCTCCAGTACCGGCGTTGCCGGGTGGGGGAAGGGAGACCCGTACATTCGCCCTCTCGACTCAAGCTCACTCGGACAAAAGCCTCGCACAAATTACACCGTGAAGGCCCAATGGCCATGTCTATGCCACAAATCAAGTACGTGAGCGAGTCGGGCGCACTGAATTGAAAATACATAGAACGCTCATACTCCGTGAAAAGTGAAGCCAACTGGCGGCGGGGATGGAACATCACGTGATCGCTCTGAGCGAATCAACGCGCTGCTCTGCCACCGGTCAGAATCCGTGTATAATATTCCTCGCTGAAAAAAAATCTACGTGAAACATGCTACTATCCATGCTAAATGCTAAATCATGCTAAATGCTAATCATGCTAAAATCTATGCTACTTGCTGTGAGTTTATGGCGGCAAGGAACATCACGTGATCGCGTCACGAACATCATTCGTGATCACGTGATCGTCATCAATGAGCGCGAATGAGCGAATCAGCGCGCTGCTCTGCCACCGATTCAGATTCCGTGTGTAATATTCCTCGCTGAAAAAAAATATGGATCTAAAGATGAAAGGGAAAAAAACCTATGTGGTGTGAATGGCAATGTTCCTCGCTGAAATGTGAAAAAAACGCAATCGCTTTTCGCTCTGAAATACGTGCGAACGCGTAACTTAGTTAATGGCGGCAAGGAACATCACATGATCGCTCTGAGCGAATCAGCACGCTGCTCTGCCACCGGTCAGATTCCGTGCATAATATTCCTCGCTGAAATGCGCTGAGGTAAAAATATATTATGAAATATTTTTTTTTAGGTCGGCCATGTTCTTCCCAGGCTCAATGGCCATGTCTGTGCCAAATATCAAGTACGTGAGCCTCTCCGTTTAGGAGTCTATCGGTAACATTACACACACACACACACACACACACACACACACACACACACACACACACACACAAACTGTGTTATATATATATAGATTAGTTACTAATTGTGGAATTACTAAGAGGTAGTATTTACTATATATAGAATTAGGAAGAGGTAGTATTGTCGCGTTCCTGGTGATTACAATCCTCCAAGGAAACGGATTGCCAAACAAGCTTTACATTCCGAGGCGTTCAATTCAATATGACGGTATCCGTTATACGCGGGGGGAGGAAGAGACTGAAGAGCGCTTCACTTCATGGATCCCACCGGCGGTCTCCACACCTGGATAAATTAACTCAAACAACACGAAAGTAAAATGTACAAACATACCGGATTTATTAAATACAATGCCGGTAACAAAGAAAAATGCACGATAACAACAAACAACAACAACAGCATTTTAAGGCCATTTTCCCTGCTAGAGCGGGGGTTAGCTTAAAAAAAAGGTTGTATGCACTAAATGAAACTACACTACTCACAATAAGTTAGGGATATTGGCAGGTTCTTCGGTGTGGTTGATTTTGTGTATTAATTATGTTGAAAAAAGGTTGTTGGTCCTAATTCTATGGTTATTAATGAGTGTGAAAAAACACAGCATTCTTGATTTCAATACCCTAACCCTAACCCCTATAAAAGAAATAAACTCACTCCCACAATATCCCTAACTTATTGTGAGTAGTGTATATTCCTAAATTGGAGCACCCCCATACAGACCCGAATACAGACAAAGGATAACATAACTGAAAATAAATAGGTGTGATTTAGTGGGCACTTAGCTCAAATCGGCTGGTGTATCTCGTCAGGAATCGTCAAAGATCGTCTCAGGCCTTGGCAGGAAACGCCCATTCGTTGGCACAACCTCGGCCTCACTGTGCGTCTTGCTCACTCCTGGCTCTGTGCGCGAAGCGAATGAGCGGGCGTGCAGCTCGCTCTTTCAGACGTGCTTGTCCTCACGATCTCTGCATGGAAACTGCAGCTCTCCGTCTGCAGTTCCGCCTCCTCACGACCACTAGCAAGATGTCCTCCTCACGACCATTAGCAAGATCTCAGAACACGACCGTTCGCGATGAAGCTTCCTTGCGCAAGAGCAATAGCGACCGTTCACCAACAAAGTCCGGACCCAAGAGATAAGAGAAAAATGTCGGCACATGACCAATGACCATTCGTCACCAGTTCCAAAACGAGAAGGGCGAGAGGACGTCGATTCTGAGAGAACCAAAATGCGACTGTTCACGATGGGATCCAGAAACAGAAGAAGCGAGAAGGGCAAATGTCTGCCACTTCAACTATTTTGTACGTGTGGCTCTGACATCATCCGTGCCTGCTTCACCAATCCATCTTACCAGTCCTTGTGTCAATCAAATCCCAGACCAATCACTGCTCTTCGGGGCATGGCTCCTGCCCTGCCTGTCCTGTCTGCTCACCAAGTCGATGTTATCAGCGATAGTGCTTGATGCCTGGTTTCTGGTTGGTTTTTAATTAGTGCGGTTAATGGCCGATTTCTTACTAGGTGTCCAGTGC